>NC_141059.1:16761569-16919069 GCF_041138505.1 Cibotium barometz
AAAAAAAAGACTTTGTTTTGCTTAATTTTTGAGATTCTAATTTTTACAAATAATTACACTCTCATTTTAAAGAAGATGTGTCCTTGATGTGTCAAAAGGGGTTAAATGGTAATTTTAGTTATTAAATGAGTTTAGAAAGCATGAAAAAGCTCACTTGAAGAAACAAAAGTTTATAATTTCCAAAATACTTTTTGTAAAATATCAGGCAGCAGGGACAGGTTCAAATCCTACTGGTTACTGCACATGGTAAGGATGTTTTAGCTACAACATTTGCCAACTTAATGCTGAGTAAGAACTTCTCAGCTAAGAGTTTATGTTTTTCATCAACTTGATACAAAACATCAACTTTAATGAAAAATTGATATTTTGCATCAAGTTGATGTTAAAACATCAACTTTATATGCAAAACGGCAACTTTATATGCAAAAGATCAACTTTTTGATGTTTTGTGCAAAACATCAACTTGATGTAAAACATCAACTTTTCCATACAACTCGATGTTTTGTATCAAAGTTGATGCAAAACATCAACTCTACCACAAAACTTGATGTTTTACATCAAGTTTCAGATGCATGGAAGAAAGTTGGAGGATCGGAGGTCTATTTTCAAAAATGGCTTGATTCAGCGATTCTGTCCATGCGGCGGCGGCATGCTCAAATGACCTATTCCACAAATTTTGAGTACCAACATGACTATGTTTCGATGCGATGTGCAGACATCCAAGTGTGCAGGTCATCTTAGAATTAGGAAGACCTATGCCTTAGTGAGAAGGCAATTCTATTGGCTTGGACTACACAGGGACATCCAAGAATATGTTTTGCATTGTCAAAAATGCCAGGTCCATAAGGCTAAGTGTCTTAAGATAGGCAAGCTGTTACAACCATTAGAGATCCCTGATGGTAAGTGGGAAAGCATCTCTATGGAGTTTATTATAGGTCTACCTACAACTAGCAGAGGTCATGATGCCATTTGGGTTGTAGTGGACAGGTTGACCTAGATGTCTCGGTTTACTAAAACGACAGTGAAAATGCCAGAGTTGTCTTGGCTTTTCATTAAGAATATCTATCAACTTTATGGGCTGCCAGAGCCAATATAGTCAGTGAAAGTGATCAAAATTTTAATAGTCACTTTTGGCGAGCAGTGTTCAAAAGGTTGGACACAATTCTCAGTATGACCACTGTTGTGACCACCCTCAGAGTGTTGGGATCATACAGAAAGGGTCAAGCAAGTATTCGAGGATATGCTAAGAGCATATGTGAGTAAACGGCAAATGAATTGGGAAGATTACTTACCGAATTTGTCTACAATAGTGTGAAGCATGTCTCTATAGGCTTTAGTCCTTTCATGCTTATGTATGGGTTTCAACCTTGATCTCCAGTAGCTGTGGGGTTAGCTACTGAAAGAATTCCAAAGGTTAAAGATTTTCTACAAGATCATCATGATATGCAGAAAATTGCTAAGGAAAATGTTAAGCTGGCCCAATTAGATCGTTACAAGCATTATACAGATAAAGACCACAGAGTGGTCACATTTGAAAAATGTGACCAAGTATTTCTAAAAGTTCCCCCCCAAGTGCAGAAACTTTGAAGATGGGAAAGGTGCCAAAGTTGTTGCCTAGGTATTGTGGACCTTTCACAATACTTAAGTGTGTAGGTGAAGTTGCCTACAAGTTAGCTCTGCCAGAACATTCCAAGGTTCACCCAGTTTTTCATGTTAGTCGTCTGCACAGAAAAACCTAGGTGAAGATGCCAATGTGGTGGGTGGATAAAAGTGTTCTTGTAGATTTAATTGAGACTCCGGTAGTACCACACGAGCGAGAGCGCATCTTGGATTTTCAAGAGAAGTGAACTCATCACAAAATTAGACAGTAGTATCTAGTTAAGTGGAAGGATAGACTAGAACAAGGTTCAACTTGGCAGGATGTTAGTACTGTCAAGACCTGATTTCCTACCTTAAAGTTTGTTTTCGAGGACAAAAACTCTTCCAAAAGGGGCCAGTAATGTCAGGACACCGGTAGCCAGCGCGGTTTAGGAGAGTCCGGACATGTGTGGATGGCCAGGGCTATTTTAACCGGCTAGGGTTCCTATATCTAGTGGTTGGGTGGAGAGTTGCCCTATTCTCTTCTAGCAGTTTTCATGGAGGTCTCATGGGGATCTCACACTCATGGTGATCTCACAATAACACTAATAGATGGCGGCTACTCTTCCACGAATTGGCACTTTGGATTATGATGGTTGTGATCTTCCACAAATCTTCTCCTCGTTTTCTCATCTCATTGATGTGGGCAGAGGGTGCAGAGGGCATTGAAGAAGGGGCATAAAGCATTTCTTTACTCGCCATGTGGCAGGCACTCCTACCTGCCATGTGGCAAGCCAAAAAATATGATATGTAATAGATGGAGTGACATAAGTGCATAAACATATCTATTAGTATAGTAGAAATTGTTCCATAAGTAGTCATCTACAGCTTCTTTTGAAGAATAGAGCTATGGAGGGTGTGTGCACGATGAGAAACTTGGTGTTGTGTTTGTGTAGATGGATCATGGATGAGAGAGGTAGATATAGAAATACAGTACAAGAGAAATACCCTAAAAAGACAAGGTTTGGGTAAGTGTGGTTGTTCATTGATTTGATTGAAGTACAAAGACCTTTTTTAGGGGCATTTGCAACATGGCAGTGCACGTGCCATAGTGAAGATAATCCTATAGAGGGAAAATGTGTCATTATGATATCCATTCAGGATCACCAGATGTCAGTTCCCTTTTATGTGGCTAGTAATTCCAAGGAACTGGTAGAGGTTGTTCTTGGCCGATCATGGTTAAGTGCTACTAATTGTTCATTAGATTGGAAGAATAGACAATACAAATTGCAAATTGATTCTGATTGCATCTTGGGATCTGCTGCTCCACGAGTTTTATCATGTCAAAAGGGTGGTTATTCTACCTTACACAACCCACTTTCAACATCTGCTCTTCAAGCTCCAAGACAAATGATGTGGATAATCGATGAGTCCTCAAGTGAGGGCAACTACTCTAGTCACTGCTCAAAGAAGGCCAGGCAAGAAGGAATTGTCAATTTGGCTACCCAAAGATGCGTACAAACTTGTACCATCTAGCCTAGTTGCTAAACATCCTAAAAAGCATATCTTTTCCAAGCCTAAGCCTCAGATTGTTACTCATTGGGTCCCAAAGCATGTTCTTAAAGCACAAGGCTATTATGAGGGTGCAACAGCACTTTGGCTTCCCAAATGCAATGGTTTGCTAGAGCCACAAGAGTGTATCAATAAGATTCCAAAAGCCACTCTTGGTTTTTCATATCAGTGGTTGGGTGCAAAGGAAATCAACACAACCTCTTCAAGATAGGATAGGTGGTTATGATAGCACCTACAAATCTCCTTGTGTTGACCTTCCCCGAACATGTATTGAATCACCAGTTGTCCCAACTTCTCCTTGTTACACACTTCCACCATCAACTTGTGTACCTAAGATAAATCCAACTTTACATGAGTCTCCTTTGAGCATAGATTCTAGCACTTCACTGTCTAAATCCTCTTATCTTGCTCAAATTCCTCAACAATTGCTAACCTTCCCACCTCTTAAGGAAGGACATACCCAAAACCAAAGGTAAGGCATTAACACTACAATTGAAGCTCTTTGGTAGATCAATGTTTGAATAGTCTCACTTTTACTAATGTGGTTCCTTCTGCCTTTATAGGATTGTGTTCTTTTTGAGATGATCTTATCTACAATTGAAGCTCTTTGGTAGATCAATGTTTGAATAGTCTCACTTTTACTAATGTGGTTCCTTCTGCCTTTATAGGATTGTGTTCTTTTTGAGATGATCTTATCTACATTGTTTTTGATAGGGATTGTAATGATGGATATGAGTGTATAAAGTTTGAAGTTTCTAAATTTCATTGTTCTATGCCCAGATACCTCCTGATGGATACTTGGCGAGATACATGTCCACCATGCATTAAACCTGATAGTACTCATCCTGAACATCGCGAGGGCTATAGTGCTCCTCCTTTTCAAACTCATTCTAGATACTTTTATGCTCCCTTAGGTGAAATTTGCTGTGGTGGGCGTCACTTTGTCACTTTATTCTATCAACAACATCATCCATTTCCACATTGTCAAGAGTGTGCATGACTCATATTAGGGAAAGATTCACACATTTGTTGGCTAT
This sequence comes from Cibotium barometz, assembly GCF_041138505.1. Classification (NCBI taxonomy): domain Eukaryota; kingdom Viridiplantae; phylum Streptophyta; class Polypodiopsida; order Cyatheales; family Cibotiaceae; genus Cibotium; species Cibotium barometz. The sequence goes on from NC_141059.1 coordinate 16,765,757, forward strand.
GCCGCTCTTACTTTCGACGATATGGCATGGGCTTAATGAAACAAATTGTGGGAATTACACCCCAATGCCATAACCTTCTTGATGTGAGAGTACCAGACCGAGGACCAAATCAACGTAGATTACCTGAGGAGGTTGAAGCACAACAATGGAGGGATAAATGCATAAATGACTTGCAACCACTTATCTTGCAACAAGCCCTTCTTCTCCCAGCCTCAACAGGTCAATTTTGGATCACTATGAGCACCTATATTGAGCAATTTCAAAATCAGCATTGTCTGCTTAACCTTCCCATAGAACCAATGTCATATTTTAGCGAGGAAGCACTCCTTCCTCTACCACCTTCTCCAGAGGCTGGCTTTTGTACAGGGTTGTCCTTGCATCCTGAAGTGATTGATACAATCTTTCCGGCAGAAGTGGACACGGATCCACCGCCACTGCAAGGATAAGCTCATCAACTCCACAATAAGATCAACAAGCTTGTGAGATCCCCCTGTTCCCACCGAGCAACGGATTCGGTACTGGCAGCGGAAGTAGCACTTCTCGCACGGGACAGGGGTCCCACATTCGGGGCCTCGTCCACGGATATCCGGACAAGAGACTAATCCGTCGGTTTTTCCAAAACCGAACCCGGAAAAAACTTCCCTTACCCGGAAAGCACGGGCGATTCCACCAGGATAATTTTTTACTCTAACGTAGTCAAGATCATTACTGATCACGCTGATCCAACTGCACCTATAAAGATACTCGGTCGGATCAAGGAAGAAACTTGCACTTGGATCATTGGGATCAACGCTTTTTTCCCCATCAAGAGGCACAGCCGTTGATTCCTATCCATAGAACAATTACTATCCGGGACTTACTTCATCTATCGTAATAACAGAAATTGAGTCTCGGTTTACGGATCCATCAGTCCAGCCTAACCCCATCCGATCCCATGGGTTAGCCAACCGCCCAACCACTGTAGTGATGGGATCCAATTTGGAATTTGGTTAGGTTTTGTCCCGGGTACCAAGGAAAAGAGTTCCAAGGCCCCCTAGCCGGAAGTTCATGCAAACATAAAACTAGCCACACCACTTACACACCCAATATGAAATTGCCTTTTTCTTAGCATCAGCTAACTTTAAAACAATCCTTTAATAAAACCATAGTACCACTGATCACAATCTTCCAATTTATCCGGTTGATTCATAATTTCCCATCATTCCTTCATCAGAGTATCTATGGCATCATTGGCAACTAGAACGCTCACCACCTGTCCACACAGAGGCCGTTTCCATAGTTCCTAGCCCATAATACTCGGCAATATAATCACTTATCAAGATGGACTCTCGTTGAAGATCAGCAAGATCAACCAACAGATCCATATAAAAGAGCCATGGACTCATCCGTTGAGGACCAGCAAGGTCAGTCAACCAGATCCATGCCCGGTTTCACAAAACAACTCTTACTCCTTGTTCCAATATCTTCCTCGACGCACGCGTGGGTATCCTAGGCGACCCAGAGCCCGAGCACCGTATGGTCAGCACCCTCTAGGATCCTTCGCAGGTGACCTAGCGCTTCACTCATAGGCCGCTTCCTTGGTCCCTCATCCACCGTACCGGAAGCTCACCATTTTAATCGAACCGAGGCTGGTCAAGACCTCGGCCGACTTTGCTACGCGAGACGTCCTCCATTGACTCTCCGTCAGCAGTTGCAACTTTATCAGTTAGGTCTCCACGACCTTAATCACAAGACGGTCAAAATGCTTCCCCAGCATTCTTGACATAAAACAGCCATTTACAAACAGCATTTACAAACAGTTTACAAATACAGTTTCTATATTAACTCTCATTTTTCCACATTATCCCTCATTAATCCACATTACTTATTCCACATTCCATGTATATGTGTACTCATCCAATCACCTCCTTTTCCATCTCTTCACTTCAGATTCCTTCACATCACATATCATATATTCACATCCATATCCACATCCATACATCCACATCCACATCCACATTCACATCCATACATCCACATCTACATGCTTATCTCCATTTTCACATCCTCATTTATACATCCACATCCCATATCCACATTCATACATACACATCCATATCCACATCCACATCCACATCCACATTCACATCCATGCATCCACATCTACATGCTTACCTCCATTTTCACATCCTCATTTATACATCCACATCCCATATCCACATTCATACATACACATCCATACATCCACATCTACATCCACATACATACATACATCCACATCCACATTCCACATTCACATCTATACATCCACATCTACATTCACATTCACATACATCCACATCCACATCCACATTCACATCCATACATCCACATCTACATGCTTATCTCCATTTTCACATCCTCATTTATACATCCACATCCCATATCCACATTCATACATACACATCCATATCCACACCCACATCCACATCCACATTCACATCCATGCATCCACATTTACATGCTTACCTCCATTTTCACATCCTCATTTATACATCCACATCCCATATCCACATTCATACATACACATCCATACATCCACATCTACATTCACATACATACATACATCCACATCCACATTCACATTCACATACATCCACATCCTCATTCACATTCACATCTATACATCCACATCTACATCCACATTCACATACATCCACATCCACATTCCCATTCACATCTATACATCCACATCCATTCACATCTATACATCCACATCTACATCCACATTCACATCTATGCATATATATCTTCATGCATATATCCATTTTCACGTTCATACATCCACACTCCCATCTCCACATCCACACATCCACATACATACATCCATTTCCACATCCCCATTTATATAACCCATATACCTTCACATCTAATCTTTTACATCACATCCATTCTCGCCCTATCACAACCCATATACATCTTATCCTATCACATACACTTCTTACCTCATCCCCCCATACACATCTTAATTCATCTTATCACCTCCTAACTTATTTCATAAGCATCTTATCACCTCTTATCACACCTCTTATCACATCTCTTATCACCTCCTAACTTATTTCATAAGCATCTTATCACATCTCTTATCACATCCTATCACATCTCTTATCTATTTATAGAATACAAGAGAATTCTTACATTTGATATAAGATTTCTTTACACATTTATTTATGAATAAATTCTATTTAAGGAGATTAATACTTTCAAAGTAAAAAATCAATCTTTTATGCATCTTCCTAATTCAATTTGGTAGGAATTACACTTTTAGAATAAAAAAATTTCTCTTATGCATCTAAGTTAAGCATAAAATCCATTTATGAGGAAAATCACACTTTTAGTATAAAAAGAATATCTTTTATGCATACCTATATGCATGAAATTCAATTATGATAAAAGTCACACTTTTATAATAAAATAATCAACTTTTATGCATACCTCTATACATGAAATCTAATATGATAAAAGTAACACTTTTGATATAAAAATTTTTCCATTATGCATACTTCTATGCATGAAATAAAAATGGTAAAAATAACACTTTTGATATAAAAATTTATCCATTATGCATACTTCTATGCATGAAATAAAAATGGTAAAAATAACACTTTTGATATAAAAATTTATCCATTATGCCTAGCATTAAAATTCAATTTCTCCATGATTGTAATGAAATTCTTTCAATTAATCTAAGATGATAATTCCTAGAATATGGTAGGAAGTCCTCTTTTTATGCTTTGAATGAGATTATTTTATGCATAATTTTTATAAAAATTTTGCCATAGCTCCGCTGCTATGACTGATAAATCTCAATTTTTCTAAGGGATAATGCTTATCATTAAGAAAGTAATTAAAATAATCTCTAATTGGATTATCAATCCATAATGGATTGAATCATTAATATACATAAACTAAAAGCATAGAAAAAAGCCATTAATTTGGCCTCAAGCATAGCTTAATCTTGGGTTAAGGAAAAGCTTTATGAAAAGCTTGATTTGGATTGAGAACGGTTCATGAGTATGACCATTTCTTGAGTGAGAGAGAGAATTTACATAAAAATCATTAGAATTTAAACATAAATGAAAATTAACTTCAATAGCATTATGTAACTCTTCACTACTATTCAAACTTCAATAGCATTAAAAAAAAAAAAAACCATACCAATTAAACTTCTCAAGCTTGAGAGGGGTTGAGAAGAGAGAAACATTGAGAAATTATAGAAAGATCAATATTCACTAATTACCTTACAACTTGCTTGATTCTTTGTTCACGGTAGAGGCCCCCAACCAATCAATTGGTTAAGTATGTTGATGGAGCCACTAATTGGGATTGAAGAAAGAGGGAAGCTCCAAAAACTAGTGAATTATTAAATGAATTCATAGTTCTTGGCTTAGGTGGAGTAGAGTAACGATGCATAAACACTATCTATTTTTCAACAAGGGGGAGGCTTCTATTTATAGGAAAAATTGAGCTCCTAACCAAACAAACTGATTCTAGAATTTTCTAAATCAGTTTGGTCAATTTTTGACCATTTTTAGGTCAGTTAAGCTAACTTTTTGGAACTAGACTTAAATGAGGAGAGAGGAGAGATGAAATATCTCAATTTTTATGAGTTTAAAACTCATTCAAGCATGTGAAATATGCACCTCCTTTAAAGAACTCTCTTTCCTTACATATGTCATATTTTTAATATTGCTCATAGTTTTTTACTAATAAACCTTGTACATTTTCAACTCTTCATCTTATGTGAAATATGCACCTCCTTTAAAGAACTCCCCTTCCTTACATATGTCATACTTTTAATATTGCTCATAATTTTTTTACTAATAAACCTTGTACATTTTCAACTCTTCATCTTATGTGAAATATGCACCTCCTTTAAAGAACTCCCCTTCCTTACATATGTCATACTTTTAATATTGCTCATAATTTTTTTACTAATAAACCTTGTACATTTTCAACTCTTCATCTTATGTGAAATATGCACCTCCTTTAAAGAATTCCCCTTCCTTACATATGTCATACTTTTAATATTGCTCATAATTTTTTACTAATAAACCTTGTACATTTTCAACTCTTCACCTCATGTGAGCATTTACTCATTTTTGGGTATTTTCTTTTTACAAGTTGGATTTATCTCCTCCCTACACATGGATTGATGCTATTGGTCCATAGGAACCTTAATTGGACCATAGTCTAAAGATTTCTGAAAATCTAGACCCTTAGGCTAAGGTTCTTTATAGCTATTTTCAATTAATTCCAATTGCACATTGGAAAATTCTTTTTGAATTTCTGTTTCCAGGGAACTCATCTGAATTAGAAGAGATATTTTTCTATCCAAAAATATTCAAAATCTGAATATTCTCTCTCTAGAATATTTTTCTCTCTCTAGGCTAAAACAGATAGAAACAAGGTCTTTATATTTCTGAAGAGGGATTGATTATAGAAGAAGATACTAGACATCAAAAAGGGTTTTGGGGGAGGAATCTTACATTCTACCCCACTTAAAAAACGCGAGATGTCCTCATCTCGCAACTTGTGATAATTTCGCAAGATTCACGAATATGAGACTTAGAGAAAAATTTTAATCAAGATTAACCACCAAGATAAGTCTTAAAGAGAGCAAGATTCAAAATACGAACAAGATTTAAACTTTATTCATTCTCGGAACTTATACAGTAAAGATAGAGGAACTCTTTACACTTCCATAAGCCCGTCCATCATATGGTCACAAAAGCAGTCCTCACAAGCTGCACAAGTATAAGGTAACTCATCTATGGGAATGATTCTGTGGGTTATTGCTGCGCCTATCTCAGTGGTATGAGGTGTTCTAACAAAAGGACCTCTGAGAGGCAAGCCAAAAACGGGGTAAAGGCATATCTTCTCATGAGGAAGAAAACACGCCAGTAAGAAGACCCGCTCAGAAAACCCAGGATGTCTTGATCTCATGACGCAGTAGTATCGGGGACCCAAACCCAAAGCTTCAATAACCATGGCCAAGCGGACATTGTTACGGAAGTGCTGCTGACCCCAGGGTGTTACCCTAGTTATGTCTTGATAGGTCCGCCATTTGGTCTGCGCTACAGAAGTTCCCAAGTGAGGAAAAAGTGAGCGCTCATACTGTTCTATAAAATCCTTCTTCACAGACTCACTTGCGTCTTGAAGGTGAGGAATCATTATGGATAAAACTAATTCTTGTTGCCAAGCCATGAAGGAGATTAGGAAGAAAGGAGATCGATGGGAGTAAGATTACTGTGAGCGACAAGTAAAAGTTACGACTTATATAAAGGAAGGAGCTAGCGTAACTTAGAAGCCAACGGTAGCTTGCCACTGAAGTTTTACCGTCTTTCCATGATTTGGGTTTGGCACAATTTTCTATAGAAGGCATTAAGAACTTTGAGATGAGGAGATAAAAGAAGCTCGTAAGCTAAGTCACTTACTTTCTTTGAAGTCAGATAAGGCTCACAATATCTGGGGGATAACTTCTTAAACTCCCCAATAGATAAAGAACTTCTTTTGTGCCGTACTCAAATGAAGACCAAAACCTTGGTATCCAAAACACCGATTTTCACTTCTGAACTCATTGTTCTGAATCCTTAAAACAGCGTGACTCTTGAGAAGTATTCTAGGGAAAGGGTCTTCCTTTTTTTAAACAGAATCTTTCTTTTATTTTTGAGAGGGAATAATTTTAAGATCAAAAAGGGAGATTCTTACTCCTGTATGCCTCGAAGGCTGGGGAGGAATCTTACATTCTACCCCACTTAAAAAAGTGCGAGATGTCCTCATCTTGCCAAGTAGAGGACAACTCTTTTTCTTAAGATCCAATTTATTCTAGGGTTCCTTATATTCTGGTCAACCCAACAGAATACGGGGATAAATATCCCTTATATAGAACTCATCATTAAATAAATTCATTTCAGATCATATCATTCATATCTTTAACACGATAATGGTCCATCAGATCGAAATTTTTTCTTTCTGAACATTCCTCCACGGGAATTTCAGTCAAGCAAGTTTTCAATTTGTCATCCCTTAACTTGATATACCGAGTCAAGTGTTAACAGTAGTACTTTGACAGCACAATCCACTAATCTCATAGTGATTTGTTGAAATCATTATCATCATTTATCATTACAGGGACTCGTCCCATTCATCCTCATTGCGGTTTTGCTCAAGTTATTATATTTTAACTAAATTTTAAAAATCATCATTTTTCAATCAGAATCCCAATCAATTCATCAGTTCCCAAACAGAATTAAAAATCATATCAACCACATTCAAATTCATCATCTGGATAGCATTAACGCTTATAATTTCAAGTCTTAGATTTACTCGTATATACTGTCAGTAAAGAGCTGCAGTTATACTCTCGGTATATACGGATAGTCACGGCCCTTGGAATTATAAGGTAAATACCATCATGTCTAGGCCTCAAGCAAGTCAAGGATTCTATATAATTGCGGTACTTCCATCTGAAGACCCAATTACCAAATTACGAATTTCAATTTGAATATCAAATTGTATGAATTATATCACACAATTACAACCTTTTTGTGTTTCTTGATAAATTTCTGACCTATTTGTCTTCTCAATTGATCTTTATTAACCAAATGCTCTGATACCAACTGTGAGATCCCCCTGTTCCCACCGAGCAACGGATTCGGTACTGGCAGCGGAAGTAGCACTTCTCGCACGGGACAGGGGTCCCACATTCGGGGCCTCGTCCACGGATATCCGGACAAGAGACTAATCCGTCGGTTTTTCCAAAACCGAACCCGGAAAAAACTTCCCTTACCCGGAAAGCACGGGCGATTCCACCAGGATAATTTTTTACTCTAACGTAGTCAAGATCATTACTGATCACGCTGATCCAACTGCACCTATAAAGATACTCGGTCGGATCAAGGAAGAAACTTGCACTTGGATCATTGGGATCAACGCTTTTTTCCCCATCAAGAGGCACAGCCGTTGATTCCTATCCATAGAACAATTACTATCCGGGACTTACTTCATCTATCGTAATAACAGAAATTGAGTCTCGGTTTACGGATCCATCAGTCCAGCCTAACCCCATCCGATCCCATGGGTTAGCCAACCGCCCAACCACTGTAGTGATGGGATCCAATTTGGAATTTGGTTAGGTTTTGTCCCGGGTACCAAGGAAAAGAGTTCCAAGGCCCCCTAGCCGGAAGTTCATGCAAACATAAAACTAGCCACACCACTTACACACCCAATATGAAATTGCCTTTTTCTTAGCATCAGCTAACTTTAAAACAATCCTTTAATAAAACCATAGTACCACTGATCACAATCTTCCAATTTATCCGGTTGATTCATAATTTCCCATCATTCCTTCATCAGAGTATCTATGGCATCATTGGCAACTAGAACGCTCACCACCTGTCCACACAGAGGCCGTTTCCATAGTTCCTAGCCCATAATACTCGGCAATATAATCACTTATCAAGATGGACTCTCGTTGAAGATCAGCAAGATCAACCAACAGATCCATATAAAAGAGCCATGGACTCATCCGTTGAGGACCAGCAAGGTCAGTCAACCAGATCCATGCCCGGTTTCACAAAACAACTCTTACTCCTTGTTCCAATATCTTCCTCGACGCACGCGTGGGTATCCTAGGCGACCCAGAGCCCGAGCACCGTATGGTCAGCACCCTCTAGGATCCTTCGCAGGTGACCTAGCGCTTCACTCATAGGCCGCTTCCTTGGTCCCTCATCCACCGTACCGGAAGCTCACCATTTTAATCGAACCGAGGCTGGTCAAGACCTCGGCCGACTTTGCTACGCGAGACGTCCTCCATTGACTCTCCGTCAGCAGTTGCAACTTTATCAGTTAGGTCTCCACGACCTTAATCACAAGACGGTCAAAATGCTTCCCCAGCATTCTTGACATAAAACAGCCATTTACAAACAGCATTTACAAACAGTTTACAAATACAGTTTCTATATTAACTCTCATTTTTCCACATTATCCCTCATTAATCCACATTACTTATTCCACATTCCATGTATATGTGTACTCATCCAATCACCTCCTTTTCCATCTCTTCACTTCAGATTCCTTCACATCACATATCATATATTCACATCCATATCCACATCCATACATCCACATCCACATCCACATTCACATCCATACATCCACATCTACATGCTTATCTCCATTTTCACATCCTCATTTATACATCCACATCCCATATCCACATTCACACATACACATCCATATCCACATCCACATCCACATCCACATCCACATTCACATCCATGCATCCACATCTACATGCTTACCTCCATTTTCACATCCTCATTTATACATCCACATCCCATATCCACATTCATACATACACATCCATACATCCACATCTACATCCACATACATACATACATCCACATCCACATTCCACATTCACATCTATACATCCACATCTACATTCACATTCACATACATCCACATCCACATCCACATTCACATCCATACATCCACATCTACATGCTTATCTCCATTTTCACATCCTCATTTATACATCCACATCCCATATCCACATTCATACATACACATCCATATCCACATCCACATCCACATCCACATTCACATCCATGCATCCACATTTACATGCTTACCTCCATTTTCACATCCTCATTTATACATCCACATCCCATATCCACATTCATACATACACATCCATACATCCACATCTACATTCACATACATACATACATCCACATCCACATTCACATTCACATACATCCACATCCACATTCACATTCACATCTATACATCCACATCTACATCCACATTCACATACATCCACATCCACATTCCCATTCACATCTATACATCCACATCCATTCACATCTATACATCCACATCTACATCCACATTCACATCTATGCATATATATCTTCATGCATATATCCATTTTCACGTTCATACATCCACACTCCCATCTCCACATCCACACATCCACATACATACATCCATTTCCACATCCCCATTTATATAACCCATATACCTTCACATCTAATCTTTTACATCACATCCATTCTCGCCCTATCACAACCCATATACATCTTATCCTATCACATACACTTCTTACCTCATCCCCCCATACACATCTTAATTCATCTTATCACCTCCTAACTTATTTCATAAGCATCTTATCACCTCTTATCACACCTCTTATCACATCTCTTATCACCTCCTAACTTATTTCATAAGCATCTTATCACATCTCTTATCACATCCTATCACATCTCTTATCTATTTATAGAATACAAGAGAATTCTTACATTTGATATAAGATTTCTTTACACATTTATTTATGAATAAATTCTATTTAAGGAGATTAATACTTTCAAAGTAAAAATCAATCTTTTATGCATCTTCCTATGCATAAATTCATTTTTAATGAAAATGACACTTTTGAATTAAATTTTAATCTTTTATGCATTTTTCTATACATAAATTCAATTTAGATGAGAATGACACTTTTGAATTAAAAAATCAATCTTTTATGCATCTTCTTATGCATAAATTCAATTTGGTAGGAATTACACTTTTAGAATAAAAAAATTTCTCTTATGCATCTAAGTTAAGCATAAAATCCATTTATGAGGAAAATCACACTTTTAGTATAAAAAGAATATCTTTTATGCATACCTATATGCATGAAATTCAATTATGATAAAAGTCACACTTTTATAATAAAATAATCAACTTTTATGCATACCTCTATACATGAAATCCAATATGATAAAAGTAACACTTTTGATATAAAAATTTTTCCATTATGCATACTTCTATGCATGAAATAAAAATGGTAAAAATAACACTTTTGATATAAAAATTTATCCATTATGCATACTTCTATGCATGAAATAAAAATGGTAAAAATAACACTTTTGATATAAAAATTTATCCATTATGTCTAGCATTAAAATTCAATTTCTCCATGATTGTAATGAAATTCTTTCAATTAATCTAGGATGATAATTCCTAGAATATGGTAGGAAGTCCTCTTTTTATGCTTTGAATGAGATTATTTTATGCATAATTTTTATAAAAATTTTGCCATAGCTCCGCTGCTATGACTGATAAATCTCAATTTTTCTAAGGGATAATGCTTATCATTAAGAAAGTAATTAAAATAATCTCTAATTGGATTATCAATCCATAATGGATTGAATCATTAATATACATAAACTAAAAGCATAGAAAAAAGCCATTAATTTGGCCTCAAGCATAGCTTAATCTTGGGTTAAGGAAAAGCTTTATGAAAAGCTTGATTTGGATTGAGAACGGTTCATGAGTATGACCATTTCTTGAGTGAGAGAGAGAATTTACATAAAAATCATTAGAATTTAAACATAAATGAAAATTAACTTCAATAGCATTATGTAACTCTTCACTACTATTCAAACTTCAATAGCATTAAAAAAAAAAACCATACCAATTAAACTTCTCAAGCTTGAGAGGGGTTGAGAAGAGAGAAACATTGAGAAATTATAGAAAGATCAATATTCACTAATTACCTTACAACTTGCTTGATTCTTTGTTCACGGTAGAGGCCCCCAACCAATCAATTGGTTAAGTATGTTGATGGAGCCACTAATTGGGATTGAAGAAAGAGGGAACCTCCAAAAACTAGTGAATTATTAAATGAATTCATAGTTCTTGGCTTAGGTGGAGTAGAGTAACGATGCATAAACACTATCTATTTTTCAACAAGGGGGAGGCTTCTATTTATAGGAAAAATTGAGCTCCTAACCAAACAAACTGATTCTAGAATTTTCTAAATCAGTTTGGTCAATTTTTGACCATTTTTAGGTCAGTTAAGCTAACTTTTTGGAACTAGACTTAAATGAGGAGAGAGGAGAGATGAAATATCTCAATTTTTATGAGTTTAAAACTCATTCAAGCATGTGAAATATGCACCTCCTTTAAAGAACTCTCTTTCCTTACATATGTCATATTTTTAATATTGCTCATAGTTTTTTACTAATAAACCTTGTACATTTTCAACTCTTCATCTTATGTGAAATATGCACCTCCTTTAAAGAACTCCCCTTCCTTACATATGTCATACTTTTAATATTGCTCATAATTTTTTTACTAATAAACCTTGTACATTTTCAACTCTTCATCTTATGTGAAATATGCACCTCCTTTAAAGAACTCCCCTTCCTTACATATGTCATACTTTTAATATTGCTCATAATTTTTTTACTAATAAACCTTGTACATTTTCAACTCTTCATCTTATGTGAAATATGCACCTCCTTTAAAGAATTCCCCTTCCTTACATATGTCATACTTTTAATATTGCTCATAATTTTTTACTAATAAACCTTGTACATTTTCAACTCTTCACCTCATGTGAGCATTTACTCATTTTTGGGTATTTTCTTTTTACAAGTTGGATTTATCTCCTCCCTACACATGGATTGATGCTATTGGTCCATAGGAACCTTAATTGGACCATAGTCTAAAGATTTCTGAAAATCTAGACCCTTAGGCTAAGGTTCTTTATAGCTATTTTCAATTAATTCCAATTGCACATTGGAAAATTCTTTTTGAATTTCTGTTTCAAGGGAACTCATTTGAATTAGAAGAGATATTTTTCTATCCAAAAATATTCAAAATCTGAATATTCTCTCTCTAGAATATTTTTCTCTCTCTAGGCTAAAACAGATAGAAACAAGGTCTTTATATTTCTGAAGAGGGATTGATTATAGAAGAAGATACTAGACATCAAAAAGGGTTTTGGGGGAGGAATCTTACAAAGCTAGGACACTTTTCTCCCACTGGGTTTTTCCCCTCGGCTATATTCGATGATTGGCACCAATAACAAATTTTATTCTTTTCTTTTCTTGTTTGTTAATAAGATATTTTACAAAGATCTCAGCTAAACAAGAGCATACAAACACGCTCCAACAGTCCACCTACCGTGCACACAAATTAGGAAGGGAGGAGACATGCAATGCCTACAAAGAACAAAAGAAGCAATCTGTACACAAATTAGGAAGGGGGGAGACATGCAATGCCTACAAAGAACAAAAGAAGCAATCTGCACATCAGCAATGCATCAAGACAAAAGCGCCACATCAACGAGCACTACAACAGGTGTATTCAAATCATAATCTTTTGTTCTTTATGTGCTTTTCACTTTTGCATATATTGTTTGCATGTTCACACACAATTGGCTCGTTTAAGTTTTAAATTAGTTGTTACTATGTGGCGAGTGCGTGCTTTCTAGATTCTTAGAGAACTTAGTAGAAGGTATTTCTATTTGAAGACGGTGTAAGACATATACCAACGGAGTATGCCAAGTTCTTATGCTCTAGAAGTATATTAGTTATCCCTAGTGGTAGCTACCTCTTAGGTATGGAGACTAGGTGCTACGATAAATAAAAATTTACGAAACACATGCCCTACAAATATATAGAAGTGACTTGAGACGTGACATGTCTACGGCCATGTGAGATGCTTGGTAGGACCTTGGGTTGTTTTAGCACCTTGGGGCCGATGCCTTGGTTTCCATGGGGTGAACACTGACGTCTAAAAGATAAAGAAGAAGACCTACAAGGACTCTATCGCCTTGATAGATGCTGGTAGGACTCTTGAGTACATTATGGGCCCTCGAGACTGATGCCCTCATCTTCATGGGGTACTCCTTATGTCAAAAAGAAAGACAAGGGTCTATCGCTCTTGAGATACTTAGCGGCCTTTAGATTCTCTTGGCGGAGGTCTCTTGGCCATTGCTTGGGTCTCATTGGGATGGAACCTTCCTCTTTATCAAGCTAAAAATAATAATTCTCTTTAATCTTTATCAAGCTAAAAATAATAATTCTCTTGGCCATTGCTTGGGTCTCATTGGGATGGAACCTTCCTCTTTATCAAGCTAAAAATAATAATTCTCTTTAATCTTCTGCTCTTTACACCCAAAAAAAAGAAAGAAACAAAGAAACAAAGAAAGAAAGAAAGAAAGAAATAAAGAAAGGTCCAATCACCATGGCTTATATTTAGGAGTAGGGTTGCCACTTAGGAATAACTTAAACACTTGTAGAACTTGAGACTGCGGTCGTAACCTGCGGTGTACAAACGCACTTGCCTTTGCATAGCAATATCTACCACTTAGTCTTACTTTGACTAGTCTTTACTCGCTTCTTTTAGCACTCTTTAAAACTCTAATCGACCTTTCACTTGCATGCTCACATGTGAGATTGTCATTGCTGGTTTTTTTTCAATAAAAGGCTTTACTTGTCTTCCATTGTTTTTTGCAGCTTTTGTTTCTACCATGCCCGAGGACGTGCACGATTTAGGAAGGGGGGAATGTTCCACGGGAACACGGATTATGGAAGAAGGCCAGAAGCAATTAATACGAGAGCGGGATTGTAGCCATGGGAACATAAAGACGCACATAATTTTTCCATATTTTTGTGCCGAAGTGCAATGTAAATTGTTTTAGGCCAATGTGGGTTCTAAATGAGAGTTCTAAGTGTATTAAGCAAGGCTCACTTATGGGGTGGTCCGCCCATGTGTGAAAGAGGCCTAGGGTTAGTGACATCTCTATAAAAGAGATGTTAGCTAAAGAAAGAGGACATTTTTTGGCCATTCTCATAAGCTATTGAGTGAAGCTCTTGAGCTCTCAAGCTATGGCAACTCTCTAACTCTCTCTCTATTGTACTCTAATGAGCATCAAGCTCCAATGAGTATAGCTCCACTTCTTTCTCTTAATCTATTTTAGCATCATTGAAGTAGATTAATCTATGATTAGTTGAATGCTTCTTTCTTTCTCTTGTGTATGCATGCTTGTAGTGTGTGTGTGTGTAGTCTCCATTGATGCAAGCTCTTGCCCACTTCATTGGCAAATGAGTTATTCATGGATAGACTCTCTCTATGAGCTTGTGGGTTTCTGAATGTTACATTCTATGCTTGCTTAAGCTTGTGGGTTAGTAGATGCATGCTTATGGGTTTGCTGGCATTAGGGAAAGCTAAGATTTAATCAATGTTTGAATGGGATTAAGAGATTGCCATACATTGCTTGTTCTCTTGATTAGTGTAGTGGATTTAAGGGATTGAGAGATTGATTGAGGTGTTGAATGGTTGAATCCTCAAGTGGTGGTTCGTGTATGCGAGCTCTCCCTCAAGGGATAAGCCTTCATGCACTAATCAGGTCGACTCCTCGGATGGACATTGTGTTTCTTAACACATTTGTTGATCGGTAGTACTCTATGAGCACTATATTGCACGGTAGAGAGAACCGCTCTACACTAACTGTCTGTACACGCCTAGTCTAGAGAGGCCCTTCTGCACCTCAGATGCTAGCAAGGCTTCATACATTAATTGATAGTTGTCCAAACTAGTAGCAAATCAAATCTCCTATCAAGAAGACAAAGGTAAGTACCATTTTGAGCACCTCAAAGTACCCCCTCTGCAAAGATTGGGACATCGAGTCATGACAAACCAAAAGGTGTTTTTAGGAGTTGATTGAAGCCAAAATCAACTAACGTTTTCCACTAGTTTGAAGTACATGTTGAACTTGCCTAATATTGAATATTACTCAACTCTAATGATTACAAATAGAGATATTAGCTAGTAGAAGGTTTATGTGGCAATATTCATGTTTGTGTAAAAAATCAGGCATCTAGGCCAGTGATTTGTCCACGCCTGATGAAAAAGCTACCTTCTAGATGTCAGAATCCTGCTAGAGCCTATACACATTTTTTTTAAAATATGTTTGACCTATAGGCATATCAAATCTAGAACAAATCTGGCATTTTTTGGATAGTTTTCAAGCATACCAAAGTTGGCACAACACACAGTTTTCACATCGAGCCTTCAAGAGTCGGAAAGTTGTTTACACCCAGCCTAGAAATGGTCTTGCGGTACTCAAATGTTCAAAGGTTTCTGCCTCATACATGTTGGAACCTACAAGAGTATCAAATTTGAAGTCTTTTGTAGTGGGTTCAAACTGACAACCAAATCAGTTAAGCACTTTTTGCACTATGTACATGCAACAAGGAAAGTCGAGTCATCATGGCTAACTGTCTGTCCACACCTGGTAAAAACAAGGAACTTCCATGGTCAAAATTCAGCAAGGTCATGCACATCAGCTCTTCATACACACTACCTCAGGCATACCAAGCCTCAGGACATTCCAGATCAACCTGATATGTTTTCATACAGTTGGAAAAGGTTATCTAAGATTGTTTTCACATTCAAGATGGGAAAAGCACATGGTTGTCCACGCCTGGTATTTTCTACCCCTTCAACACACTAAAGTGTTGCATTCTCATAAACACATGTCCACAGCTTCCCGAACTACATGCATTCCAAATATGGAGACAATCTGACCATGTATGGTGACCTAACTAACAGATTTTCATGAAAATGGGCAGTGGAAACGAATTTCAGGCACACAAGCCTATTAGCTTGTCCACACCTGGTCAAATGAGGGGTCTGGCATCATCAGCTGACTATGCCAATTGGAATTTGTTAAAATTGTACTATGTACTTGCCATATACTAAAACCTATCACTTTTTGACAATATTGTCTATGTTTTCAGACATTAAGCATATGCCATCAAAAGGGTGCATGATTGACCAGTCACCACAAAAGTTGTTTACACCTGGCTATTAAGAGACCTTTTATTTATCCAAATGCCAGAATATTATGCAGAGCTAGGTAACTAGTAGATTTCACAGGACTACCAAGTTTGGTTGCTTTCTGAACACCTAAGATGAGTCTAACCACTTTCCAAATCCTGTTTAGGATCTAACAGCTGAAAATCAGTCCATCATGGCCAACAGATTGTCCACACTTGGTACAAAATGGGCCTTCTGCATGTTTGTTTGTTGTAGGCCTCTAACCAATTGATTTTCATTTGCCCGACTAGCTATAGATCAACAAACCTTGGGTCAAAAGGATATATCTAGTATGTTTAACATGGCTATTGATATAGGCTCCATGCATAGATTAGCATATTACCTATCATTATCTCTTCAGATGTCCCTGCCTACTTATTTGAGGATACAGATGGAGTAAGTTAGGTATGGGGTATGACAGTAGTGTGCAGGTCTACTTTGCAAGATAACAATGAAAACTACCTCAGAAGCAAAAATCTTGTTCACAACTACATGATTGATGGCTGAGCAAACATCCAATGCCATTACATATTTTTATGAAAGCTATCCATACAACAACCTACAAATACACAAAATCTCACATGCAACTTGCTAAAATTAAGGCATTCTTGAAGCTATTAAAAGTCCTGCCCGGACACACTTGAACAAAATCTACAAACCACGACTTGGCCATGTTTACGCCTGGTAAATTGAAGCTGCTAAACGAAGTTGGATGGATACAACATTTTGTACCATGCAACAATTCAATGGAGGCGGGACCCCACTTTATAAGGCCATAAGCTCAATTTCGTATGTAATGGCCTGTTTTTTGGCATCAATGATGGAAATTAACGTTTTTCAAGCTTAATTTATGGCCTTCTTTCACTTCCCACTTTTTGATTGATTTTGGTGATTTTTAGGCTATTTAGGCTATTTTCACTAATTTTAGCTATTTTACTTAATTTTTTGGGTCATAAAAAGCTATTTTTGCATGTGAGTTGAGCTTATTATCATAAATTGTTCAATAACCAGCCATAAAAGTAGTCAACTTCTTCCGTTCACCCTACCTATGCATCTTTGCATAATTTTTGCCCTCATAAACTTGAATTCTTCCCTCTGCTGAGCATAGAATCCTCGTAGTCCGTCGGCACAATATGCATGCCTTGCATACTATGATTTCTGAAGATTCTTGACCTACAGCCTCCATAGAGAAAATTGATTTCCTTAGTCACTCTCCTGAGCCTTAAATAGCAAAACTACTTGCTAATTTGCATCAAATTGCGGACCTGGTAAGCTGGTTAGCCGGATTTAACCTCTCTTTTACATATTTACTCATAAAATTGAAAATATTTCAATTAAAGATTTTGGGCCGAACCTAAACCTAAATTGATTATCAATTCTCAACATATTTTCAGCCTTGCTTATGCTTTGCGATCTATTGTTACCTTTATTTTGATATTTCCTATAAATTTCTATGCAAAAAATATGTTTTTTTGGCCAAAAATTAAGTTGAATCGCATTAATTACTATGTTTTGATTTCAAATTCATGGCTGGTCATTATAGATTAATTATATGTAATTCACCTACATTTATATATTCTAATTATAATTAGAATGTATAGCAAATATGGGGAGGTTATCCCGAAATTTTTCAAATTTTGGGAGAGCCTGTGAATTCACTAGAATTTTTAAATTCTAGTGATACATGATCGAAATGACTCAAGATTTGGAATGACAGTCTGTTAAATATTCCACATAGGCATGCACAATCTTGTCCCTATCTAAGACCATTCACTGACTATTTTTAGCATTTTATGCTAAATCAGACTATTTTGCATAAATTCAGATAGGCTGCATAGCACAAATGATGTGGGATGGTCCACAAGCCTACCAAATCTCATACCTATTGGACCCATATTGGACATTTCTTCCAAACCAAGTAGTTTTTACCCCTACTCAAGGAAAAATCTTGCATAATTTGGAGTGTCATGTCCAAAATCATTGAGCCCATGTTTACGAAGAAAAAAATTTGACTGTCTATTTTTAGATAGTATCATTTTTGGACCAAAACTCCGTCTGAAACTACTTCCTGCTTTGGAACTATCATTGTTTCCAAAAGACTTTCATTTCAAAACCCAACGTAAATAGTTTATTCCCAATTTACTTCCACACTCGTGGAAGAGTGTGAAACGTTTAGGCAAGGGGAGAGGTATCTTGTGAGTCTCCAGCTCTCAAGATTTTTGACTACCTTCAATCAAAAGGGTAAAGGGCCATAGGAACTTGCCACGAAAGTGGGAAAATTTTTAAATCTTATGTAGAATCCCTGTCTAAGTTTTGTGGGTTTTGGGGTACAAGACACTTTATGGGTTGCATCTCATTATCAATACTTTCTCACTATGATTGAAACAAGAAAATTGCTAACATAAACTGGTGAGTGCAGAAATAGAATGTAACATTCAGAAACCCACAAGCTCATAGAGAGAGTCTATCCATGAATAACTCATTTGCCAATGAAGTGGGCAAGAGCTTGCATCAATGGAGACTACACACACACACACACACTACAAGCATGCATACACAAGAGAAATAAAGAAGCATTCAACTAATCATAGATTAATGTACTTCAATGATGCTAAAACAGATTAAGAGAAAGAAGTGGAGCTATACTCATTGGAGCTTGATGCTCATTAGAGTACAATAGAGAGAGAGTTAGAGAGTTGCCATAGCTTGAGAGCTCAAGAGCTTCACTCAATAGCTTATGAGAATGGCCAAAAAACGTCCTCTTTCTTTAGCTAACATCTCTTTTTTAGAGATGTCACTAACCCTAACCCTAGGCCTCTTTCACTAATGGGCGGACAACCCCATAAGTGAGCCTTACTTAATACACTTAGAACTCTCATTTAGAACCCACATTGGCCTAAAATGATTTACATTGCACTTCGGCACAAAAATATGGAAAAATTATGTGCGTCTTTATGTTCCCATGGCTACAATCCTGCTCTCTCGCATTAATTGCTTCCGGCCTCCTTCCATAATCCGTGTTCCCGTGAGTGTTCCCGTGGAACAGTTAGCCATGATTGCAGTTTTTGTCAAAATTCACATAGCAGTGAAACTTTGACATATATAGGGTTGTCCAAATTGGACAAGATTTGATATCCACATTGTATACCTATTGTAGAAGGTTTCTAGTTGTTTACAACAGATACAAGTCATCATGAGGCTTCCTACAACCCAATTTTGAGAAACTTCCCTTTTACTGTGTAAGATCCCTGTTCCCACCGAGCAACGGATTCGGGGTACTGGCAGCGGAAGTAGCGCTTGTCGCGCGGAACAGGGGTCCCACACTCGGGCCTCACCCACGGATATCTGGATAAGAGACTAATCCGTCGGTTGTTCCAAAACCGAACCCGGAAAAACTTCCTTTACCGGAAAGCACGGGCGATTCCACCAGGATAACTTTTTACTCTAACGTAGTCAAGATCATTTCTGATCGAGATGATCCGATTACATCTATAAGATACTTAGTCAGTTCAAGGAAGAAACTTGCACTTGGATCATTGGGATCAACGCTTTTTTCCCCATTCAAGAGGCACAGCCGTTGATTCCTATCCATAGAACAGTTTCTGGCCGGATTTTTTTTTTCTTCTATCGTAAAAACAAAAGTTTGAGTCTCGATTTACGGATCCATCAGTCCAGCCTAACCCCATCCAATCCCATGGGTTAGCCAACCGCCCAACCACTGTAGTGATGGGATCCAATTAAAAATTTGGTTAGGTTTTGTCCCGGGTACCAAGGAAAAGAGTTCCAAGGCCCCCTAGCCGGATGTTCATGCAAAATAAAACTAGTCACACCACTCACACACCCAATATGAAATTGCCTTTTTTTCAACCAGATTCAACCAGTTTAAAACAATTCTTTAATAAAACCATAGTATCATTGATCACCATCTTCCAATTTATCCAATTGATTCTTAATTTCCCATCATTCCTTCATCAGAGTATCTATGGCATCATTGGCAACTAGAACGCTCAGGAGCCGTTTCGATAGTTCCTAGCCCATAATACTTGGCAATATAATCACTTAACAAGATGGACTCTCGTTGAAGATCAGCAAGATCAACCAACAGATCCATATAAGGAGCCATGGACTCATCCATTGAAGACCAGCAAGGTCAATCAACCAGATCCATGCTCGATTTCAGAAAACAACTCCAACTCTGTTCCAATATCTTCCTCGACGCACGCGTGGGTATCCTAGGCGACCCAGAGCCCGAGCACCGTATGGTCAGCACCCTCTAGGATCCTTCGCAGGTAACCTAGCGCTTCACGCATAGGCCGCTTCCTTGGCCCCTCATCCACCGTACCGGAAGCTCACCATTTTAATCGCACCGAGGCTGGTCAAGACCTCGGCCGACCTTGCTACGCGAGACATCCTTCATTGACTCCCCGTCAGCAGTTGCAACTTTCTCATCACGACCTTTATCACAAGACGGTCAAAATGCTCCCCCCAGCATTCTTGACATAAAACAATCATTTACAAACAGCATTTACAAACAGCATTTACAAACAGTTTACAATACAATTTCTATTTTAACTTTCATTTTTCCACATTATCCCTCCTCAATCTACATTACTTATTCCATATTCCATTTATATGTATACTCATCCCATCACATCATTTCCATCTCATCACTTCAGATTCCCTCACATCACAATCGTATATTCACATCCATACATCCACAACTATATGCGTACATTCACATCTACATGCATACATCTACATCCCTATGCATACATCCACATCCACATTCACATTCACCTCCATACATCTATATCTACATGCATACATCCACTCCACATTCACATCCACATCTATACATCTACATCTACATGCATACATCCACCTCTACATCCGCATCTACGTCTATACACCTACATCTACATGCATACATCCACATCTCCATTCACATCTACATCTACATGTATACATCCACATCTCCATTCCCATCTACATCTATACATCTACATCTACATGTATACATCCACATCTCTATTCACATCTACATCTATACATCTACATCTACATGTATACATCCACATCTCCATTCTCACCTACACCTATACATCTACATCTACATGCATCCACCCACCTCCACATCCACATCTACATCTATACATCTACATCTACATGCATACATCCACCTCCACATCCACATCTACATCTATACATCTACATCTACATGTATACATCCACCTCCACATTCACACTCACATCCATACCTCTACATCTACATGCAAACATCCATATCTCCATGCATAATAATATTCTTTTAATTAATCTAGGATGATAGTTCCTAGGATATGGTAGGAAGTCCTCTTTTTATGCTTTGAATGAATTTATTTTATGCGTGATTTCTATAAAAATTTTGCCATAGCTCCGCTACTATGACTGATAAATCTCAATTTTTGTTTCTAAGGGATAAAGCTTATCATTAAGAAAATAATTAGAATGGTCTCTAATTGGATCATCAATCCGTAATGGTCTCTAATTGGATCATTAATAAAATAATTAGAATGGTCTCTAATTGGATCATCAATCCATAATGGTCTCTAATTGGATCATTAAGAAAATAATTAGAATAGTCTCTAATTGGATCATCAATCCCTAATGGATTGAATCATCAACTTACATATACTAAAAGCATAGAAAAAAGCCATTAATTTGGCCTCAAGTATAGCTTAATCTTGGATTAAGGAAAAGCTTTATGAAAAGCTTCATTTGGATTGAGAATGGGTCATGAGTATGACCATTTCTTGAGTGAGAGAGAGAAATTACATAAAAACCATTAGAATTTAAATATAAATGAAAATTAACTTCTATAGCATTTATTAAATTATGTAACTCTTCACTACTATTCACCAATTAACTTCAATAGCATTTAAAAAAACCATACCAATTAAACTTCTCAAGCTTGAGAGGGGTTGAGAAGAGAGAATCATTGAGAAATTATACAAAAGATCAAAATTCAATATACTTACCTTATGATTTGCTTGATTCTTTATTCACGGTAGAGGCCCCCAACCAATCAATTGGTTTAGTATGTTGATGGAGCCACCAATGGGGATTGAAGAAAGAGAGAAGTATCAAAAACTAGTGAATTATTAAAGAATTCACAGTTCTTGGCTTAGGTAGAGTAGAGTAACAATGCCTAAGACACTCTATATTTTGGCTTAGGTGGAGTAGAGTAATAAAGCATAAGACACTATATATTTTGGATTAGGTGGAGTAGAGTAACAAGCATAAGAGACTATATATTTTGGCTTAGGTGGAGTAGAGTAACAAAGCATAAGAGACTATATATTTTGGCTTAGGTGGAGTAGAGTAACAAAGCATAAGAGACTATATATTTTGGCTTAGGTAGAGTAGAGTAACAAGGCATAAGAGACTATATATTTTGGCTTAGGTAGAGTAGAGTAACAAGGCATAAGAGACTATATATTTTGGCTTAGGTAGAGTAGAGTAACAAGGCATAAGAGACTATATTTTTTTCAACAAGGGGAGGCTTCTATTTATAGGAAAATTTGAGCTCCTAACCAAACAAACTAATTCTAGAATTTTCCAAGTCAGTTTGGTCACTTTTTGACCATTTTTAGGTCAGTTAAGCTAACTTTTTGGAACTAGACTTGAATGAGGAGAGAGGAGAGATGAAATATCTCAATTTTTATGAGTTTAAAACTCATTCAAGCATGTGAAATATGCACCTCCTTTAAAGAATTCCCCTTCCTTACATATGTGTCAAAATTGTATTGCTCATAGTTTTTTACTAATAAACCTTGTACATTTTCAACTCTTCATTTTATGTGAAATATGCACCTCCTTTAAAGAACTCCTCTTCCTTACACATGTGTCATAGTTTTTTTACTAATAAGCCTTGTACATTTTCAACTCTTCATCTTATGTGAAATATGCACCTCCTTTAAAGAACTCCCCTTCCTTACATATGTGTTTATTTACTAATAAACCTTGTACATTTTCAACTCTTCATCTTATGTGAGCATTTACTCATTTTTGGGTATCTTCTTTTACAATTTGGATTTATCTCCTCCCTACACATGGATTGATGCTATTGGCCCATAGGAACCTTAATTGGACCATAGTCTAAAGTTTTCTAAAAATCTAGACCCTTAGACTAAGGTTCTTTATACCTATTTCCAATTAATTCCAATTGCACATTGAAAAATTCTTTTTAAATTTTTGTTTCAGGGGAACTCATTTGAATTATAAGAGATATTTTTCTATCCAAAAATATTCAAAATCTGAATATTCTCTCTCTAGAATATTTTTCTCTCTCTAAGCTAAAACAGTTAGAAACAAGGTCTTTATATTTCTGAAGAGGGATTGATTACAGGGGAAGATACTAGACATCAAAAAGGGGTTGGGAGAGGAATCTTACATTCTACCCCACTTAAAAAACGCGAGATGTCCTCATCTCGCAGCTTGGAATAATTTCGCAAGATGCACGAATATGAGACTTAGAGAAAAATTTTAATCACGATTAACCACCAAGAAAAGTCTTAAAGAGAGCAAGATTCAAAATAAGAACAAGATTTAAACTTTATTCATTCACGGGACTTATACAGTAAAGATAGAAGAACTCTTTACACTTCCATAAGCCCGTCCATCATATGGTCACAAAAGCAGTCCTCACAAGCTGCACAAGTATAGGGTAACTCATCTATGGGAATGATTCTGCTGGTTATTGCCGCACCTATCTCAGTGGTATGAGGTGATCTAACAAAAGGACCTCTGAGAGGCAAGCCAAAAACGGGGTAAAGGCATATCTTCTCATGAGGAAGAAAACATGCCAGTAAGAAGACCCGCTCAGAAAACCCAAGATGCCTTGATCTCATGACACAGTAGTATCGGGGACCCAAACCCAAAGCTTCAATAACCATGGCCAAGCGGACATTGTTACGAAAGTGTTGCTGACCCCAGGGTGTTACCCTAGTTATGTTTTGATAGGTCCGCCATTTGGTCTGCGCTACAGAAGTTCCTAGGTGAGGAAAAAGTGAGCGCTCATACTGTTCTATAAAGTCTTTCTTCACAGACTCTCTTGCGTCTTGAAGGTGAGAAATCATCAGGGATAAAACTAATTCCTGTTGCCAAGCCATGAAGGAGATTAAGAAAGAAAGGAGATTGATGGGAGTAAGATTACTGTGAGTGACAAGTAAAAGTTACGACTTATATAAAGGAAGGAGCTAGCGTAACCTAAAAGCCATCGGTAACTTGCCACTGAAGTTTTACCGTCTTTCCATGATTTGTGTTTGACACATTTTTCTATAGAAGGCATTAAGAATTTTGAGATGAGGAGATAAAAGAAACTTGTAGGCTAAGTCACCTACTTTTATTGAATTCAGATATAAGGATCACAATATCTGGGGGATAACTTCTTATACTCCCAAGAGATAAAGAACTTCTTTTGGGCCGTACTCGAATAAAAACCAAAACCTTGGTATCCAAAACACCGATTCTCACTTCTAAACTCATTGTTCTAAATCCTTAAAACAGGTGGGACTCCTGAGAGTATTCTAGGGAAAGGGTCTTCCTTTTTTTAAACAGAAACTTTCTTTTATTTTAGAGAGGGAATAATTATAAGATCAGAAAGGGAGATTCTTACTCCTGTATACCTCGAAGGCTGGGGAGGAATCTTACATCCTACCCCACTTAAAAAGTGCGAGATGTCCTCATCTCGCAAGGTAGAGGACAGCTCTTTTTTCTTAAGATCCAATTTTATTCTGGATTCCTTATATTCTGGTCAACCCAACAGAACACTGGGATAAATATCCCTTATATAGAACTCAAAATTAAATAACAATTCATTCAGATCTTATCATTCATATCTTTAACATGATAATGGTCCATTAGACCGAAAAATTTCCTTCTGAACATTCCTTCACGAGAATTTCAATTAAGCTAGTCCTCAATTTGATATCCCTTAACTTGATCTACCGGTCAAGTATTAACAGTAGCAATCTAACAGCACAACCCACTAACCTCATAGTGATTGGCTGAATTCATTATCATCATTCTAGTTATGAATATCATCACAGGGACTCGTCCCATTCCCCCTCATTGTGGTTTCATTATATTTCAACTAATTTTTAAAAATCAACATTTTTCAATCAGCATTTTCAATCAGAATCCAAATCAATTCATTCATTCTCAAACAAAATTAAAAATCATATCAATCACATTCGAAATCATCATCTAGATAGCATTAACGCTTATAATTTCAAGTCTTAGATTTACTCGTATATACTGTCAGTAAAGAGCTGCAGTATACTCTCGGTATATACGCGTAGTCACGGCCCTTGGAATTATAATGTAAATACTATCATGTCTAGGCCTCAAGCAAGTCAGGGATTCTATATAATTGCGGTACTTCCATCTGAAGAACCGATTACCAAATTATGAATTTCAGTTTGAATATCAAATTGTATGAATTATATCACACAATTATAACTTTTTTGGTGTTTCTTGATAATTTTTTGACATATTTGTCTTCTCAGTTGATCTTTATTAACCAAATGCTCTGATACCAACTGTAAGATCCCTGTTCCCACCGAGCAACGGATTCGGGGTATTGGCAGCGGAAGTAGCGCTTGTCGCGCGGAACAGGGGTCCCACACTCGGGCCTCGCCCACGGATATCCGGATAAGAGACTAATCCGTCGGTTGTTCCAAAACCGAACCCGGAAAAACTTCCTTTACCGGAAAGCACGGGCGATTCCACCAGGATAACTTTTTACTCTAACGTAGTCAAGATCATTTCTGATCGAGATGATCCGATTACATCTATAAGATACTTAGTCAGTTCAAGGAAGAAACTTGCACTTGGATCATTGGGATCAACGCTTTTTTCCCCATTCAAGAGGCACAGCCGTTGATTCCTATCCATAGAACAGTTTCTGGCCGGATTTTTTTTTTCTTCTATCGTAAAAACAAAAGTTTGAGTCTCGATTTACGGATCCATCAGTCCAGCCTAACCCCATCCAATCCCATGGGTTAGCCAACCGCCCAACCACTGTAGTGATGGGATCCAATTAAAAATTTGGTTAGGTTTTGTCCCGGGTACCAAGGAAAAGAGTTCCAAGGCCCCCTAGCCGGATGTTCATGCAAAATAAAACTAGTCACACCACTCACACACCCAATATGAAATTGCCTTTTTTTCAACCAGATTCAACCAGTTTAAAACAATTCTTTAATAAAACCATAGTATCATTGATCACCATCTTCCAATTTATCCAATTGATTCTTAATTTCCCATCATTCCTTCATCAGAGTATCTATGGCATCATTGGCAACTAGAACGCTCAGGAGCCGTTTCGATAGTTCCTAGCCCATAATACTTGGCAATATAATCACTTAACAAGATGGACTCTCGTTGAAGATCAGCAAGATCAACCAACAGATCCATATAAGGAGCCATGGACTCATCCATTGAAGACCAGCAAGGTCAATCAACCAGATCCATGCTCGATTTCAGAAAACAACTCCAACTCTGTTCCAATATCTTCCTCGACGCACGCGTGGGTATCCTAGGCGACCCAGAGCCCGAGCACCGTATGGTCAGCACCCTCTAGGATCCTTCGCAGGTAACCTAGCGCTTCACGCATAGGCCGCTTCCTTGGCCCCTCATCCGCCGTACCGGAAGCTCACCATTTTAATCGCACCGAGGCTGGTCCAGACCTCGGCCGACCTTGCTACGCGAGACATCCTTCATTGACTCCCCGTCAGCAGTTGCAACTTTCTCATCACGACCTTAATCACAAGACGGTCAAAATGCTCCCCCCAGCATTCTTGACATAAAACAATCATTTACAAACAGCATTTACAAACAGCATTTACAAACAGTTTACAATACAATTTCTATTTTAACTTTCATTTTTCCACATTATCCCTCCTCAATCTACATTACTTATTCCATATTCCATTTATATGTATACTCATCCCATCACATCATTTCCATCTCATCACTTCAGATTCCCTCACATCACAATCGTATATTCACATCCATACATCCACAACTATATGCGTACATTCACATCTACATGCATACATCTACATCCCTATGCATACATCCACATCCACATTCACATTCACCTCCATACATCTATATCTACATGCATACATCCACTCCACATTCACATCCACATCTATACATCTACATCTACATGCATACATCCACCTCTACATCCGCATCTACGTCTATACACCTACATCTACATGCATACATCCACATCTCCATTCACATCTACATCTACATGTATACATCCACATCTCCATTCCCATCTACATCTATACATCTACATCTACATGTATACATCCACATCTCTATTCACATCTACATCTATACATCTACATCTACATGTATACATCCACATCTCCATTCTCACCTACACCTATACATCTACATCTACATGCATCCACCCACCTCCACATCCACATCTACATCTATACATCTACATCTACATGCATACATCCACCTCCACATCCACATCTACATCTATACATCTACATCTACATGTATACATCCACCTCCACATTCACACTCACATCCATACCTCTACATCTACATGCAAACATCCATATCTCCATGCATAATAATATTCTTTTAATTAATCTAGGATGATAGTTCCTAGGATATGGTAGGAAGTCCTCTTTTTATGCTTTGAATGAATTTATTTTATGCGTGATTTCTATAAAAATTTTGCCATAGCTCCGCTACTATGACTGATAAATCTCAATTTTTTTTTCTAAGGGATAAAGCTTATCATTAAGAAAATAATTAGAATGGTCTCTAATTGGATCATCAATCCGTAATGGTCTCTAATTGGATCATTAATAAAATAATTAGAATGGTCTCTAATTGGATCATCAATCCATAATGGTCTCTAATTGAATCATTAAGAAAATAATTAGAATGGTCTCTAATTGGATCATCAATCCCTAATGGATTGAATCATCAACTTACATATACTAAAAGCATAGAAAAAAGCCATTAATTTGGCCTCAAGTATAGCTTAATCTTGGATTAAGGAAAAGCTTTATGAAAAGCTTCATTTGGATTGAGAATGGGTCATGAGTATGACCATTTCTTGAGTGAGAGAGAGAAATTACATAAAAACCATTAGAATTTAAATATAAATGAAAATTAACTTCTATAGCATTTATTAAATTATGTAACTCTTCACTACTATTCACCAATTAACTTCAATAGCATTTAAAAAAACCATACCAATTAAACTTCTCAAGCTTGAGAGGGGTTGAGAAGAGAGAATCATTGAGAAATTATAGAAAAGATCAAAATTCAATATACTTACCTTATGATTTGCTTGATTCTTTATTCACGGTAGAGGCCCCCAACCAATCAATTGGTTTAGTATGTTGATGGAGCCACCAATGGGGATTGAAGAAAGAGAGAAGTATCAAAAACTAGTGAATTATTAAAGAATTCACAGTTCTTGGCTTAGGTAGAGTAGAGTAACAATGCCTAAGACACTCTATATTTTGGCTTAGGTGGAGTAGAGTAATAAAGCATAAGACACTATATATTTTGGATTAGGTGGAGTAGAGTAACAAGCATAAGAGACTATATATTTTGGCTTAGGTGGAGTAGAGTAACAAAGCATAAGAGACTATATATTTTGGCTTAGGTGGAGTAGAGTAACAAAGCATAAGAGACTATATATTTTGGCTTAGGTAGAGTAGAGTAACAAGGCATAAGAGACTATATATTTTGGCTTAGGTAGAGTAGAGTAACAAGGCATAAGAGACTATATATTTTGGCTTAGGTAGAGTAGAGTAACAAGGCATAAGAGACTATATTTTTTTCAACAAGGGGAGGCTTCTATTTATAGGAAAATTTGAGCTCCTAACCAAACAAACTGATTCTAGAATTTTCCAAGTCAGTTTGGTCACTTTTTGACCATTTTTAGGTCAGTTAAGCTAACTTTTTGGAACTAGACTTGAATGAGGAGAGAGGAGAGATGAAATATCTCAATTTTTATGAGTTTAAAACTCATTCAAGCATGTGAAATATGCACCTCCTTTAAAGAATTCCCCTTCCTTACATATGTGTCAAAATTGTATTGCTCATAGTTTTTTACTAATAAACCTTGTACATTTTCAACTCTTCATCTTATGTGAAATATGCACCTCCTTTAAAGAACTCCTCTTCCTTACACATGTGTCATAGTTTTTTTACTAATAAGCCTTGTACATTTTCAACTCTTCATCTTATGTGAAATATGCACCTCCTTTAAAGAACTCCCCTTCCTTACATATGTGTTTATTTACTAATAAACCTTGTACATTTTCAACTCTTCATCTTATGTGAGCATTTACTCATTTTTGGGTATCTTCTTTTACAATTTGGATTTATCTCCTCCCTACACATGGATTGATGCTATTGGCCCATAGGAACCTTAATTGGACCATAGTCTAAAGTTTTCTAAAAATCTAGACCCTTAGACTAAGGTTCTTTATACCTATTTCCAATTAATTCCAATTGCACATTGGAAAATTCTTTTTAAATTTTTGTTTCAGGGGAACTCATTTGAATTATAAGAGATATTTTTCCATCCAAAAATATTCAAAATCTGAATATTCTCTCTCTAGAATATTTTTCTCTCTCTAAGCTAAAACAGTTAGAAACAAGGTCTTTATATTTCTGAAGAGGGATTGATTACAGGGGAAGATACTAGACATCAAAAAGGGGTTGGGAGAGGAATCTTACATACTGGCTCAAAAACTCTGATCTTTCTATTTTAGCATCTTACACCTATCCAAATGACTCAAGATGGGAGTATGGGCTTATATGTACTTGGTAGATGCTTTGTCTAAGATTTTACCTAATTCCATTAGTATTAAGGACAACAAACTGCCAAGTGGGAACATCTTTTTATCTGTTGGTGGGGTGACTGGTTAAAAATAGCATCTAAGCATATCCACTATGACCAAAAACTGATATGATGCATCTCCTTGCATTGGGGAAGAACAAAACTGTGAAATCTCATGTGAATCTGACATGCGCCAGGCACAAAACCATATATTCACTAATTTTAGTCATTTTGCAAAATTTGGTTATAAGTGTAAGGGGCTATTAGGACAGAACCTACCCCAGGATGTCCAATGAAGTTGATATTTGGCACAAGGCTAGTTTAAGTTGAGATAAACTTAGATATTGAGCTGCATCTAATTTTGATACTCTTAAGGCCTTTTTTCTGCCAGGTGTGAACAACGTTGTACAAGGGAATGCATCTGGTGAAACATGGCTTCTCAGCCTGTTTGAACAGCTTGGAAAAATAGCAATACTTACTATTCATAATGATTCAAGATTTGGTATGTGCCTAGCTTGGGGATTTGTTTCCACACGTGTGAAGCCATGAAGCCAATTTAGATCATCTACCCCCTCTTTTCATCAAGCGTGGATAGATAGTAGCTCTTTGGTGTTCTAGCAGACTGGTTGCTGCCTGGAACATGTATTTTGACGTGTTGAATTGCCCAGGTTGCTCGAAAACTACCAGAATTTGGTATGCCCATAGTTCCACTGCTCAGATGAACATATGTGTATGAGCAGGGTAGAAAATAATGATGGGAAGGTTTAATTTTCATTAGGCATGGACTTCCTCTCTAGATTTAGCTCACCAGGTGTTTGACTCCTAGTTTGACTGCTCGAAAAATATGCTAAATTTATTCGTATTGGAATGGAGTTCACCTAGAACATATATTTGACAGCTGCCATACCAATTTGTGCCTCAGATAGTGTAGTGGAAGGTTGAATTTTCATCAGGCGTGGACATCTGATGGGGCTTGGTGGCTCTACTGATGTCCGGCCAGTGTGCCCAGAAGCTATTCTGGCCGTCATTGCCTTGCCTACCTCAGTAGGAATGGTTCAAAACTTCATCTACATGTGAAATAAGATTAGATTGAGGATTTTGCAAAAGCATGCTGAAAATTGAATAATTCATGCCCATCATATGTCCAAGTGTGAAGAACTTTTTGTCTTTTTTTGACCTGTTTTTACTCTAAGTCCCACTGTGACCTATTACTATAGCCATATGATGTAGGCACCAAATAGTTGTGAAAATTTATGTGCTTGAGCTTTATATTGAGATAAGGTATTGTACCAGACAAGATCAGATTTGGAGCATCAAAAGACCTATTTTTGGCAGTGACAGACTGGACCTTTGCCCTGGCTAAAATTGGCCCCTCTTGTAGTAGAAGCCAGATAAGTGACCTATCATTACCCAATCAAGAAACTTCTTGAACTATGGTTAGTACACATCATTTCAAGGTTGTATGCAAGATTTTGACTAGTTTTGAGCTTATCTTGCCTCTGATATGGCCAGGTGTGAACAACTTTTGTTGTTTATTAACGATTGGACCAAAAATAGACTTTTTTTATTGGAAACTTGACATCCTTTGTTATGTGTGCTTATTTTGTGCTAAAAAATGTGTGTATCAAATCTTAACTCCATCTGAGCATGGGACCATCTAAAAATAGTAGACTGCCAAAATAGAGCAATTTCATTGTATTTTTCTATCAGCTGTGTGCCTACCAAGGGTAGCCTCTGGCTAGAGTTGTCTAAATATCATGATACTTGGTATGCCTAAGCTCCTTGATGAGATAAACTACCATACTAGATCTTGTTTTGTTTTGAAATGATTTGTTCCACTTTTTGTCCAGGTGCTGTAAATAAGTTTTTACTCTCTATGCTGATCCGCCAAATCTTTGTCAGGGGTGATCTTTTGGAGTGCTTCAAAAATATAGCAAACATATCTAAAATGAGCCAAGATTTGGTATGCATTAAGCTTATACATTTTTCTTGCCACAAGTAACTCCTTGAATGTATCTAGCACTACTAGGCCCCTTTTTGAACCAGGCGTGGACGTCTATTTGGTCCAAGACACATGATTGCTCCAGAAACAACCCCAACTTGCCGAGATCATAACTTGAGTTGTACAACTCCGATCGAGGTGTTCCTGTAGTCTAAATTTATCTACTAATTCCATGCTTTCTATTAATGTAATTATTTTGTAAAACTGGGAACTTTTGTAAAATTTATTGCTGTTCAGAGAAACTTATCCAAAACTTTGTGTTCAAAGGGCCCATTATGCACCATTTGTCGGGAGGGGTTTTGGAGTGCTTCAAAAATATAGCAAACATACCCGAAATGAGCCAAGCTTTGGTATGCATCAAGATTAGACATTTTTTATTTCCACATGAAACTCCTTGAATGCATCAGACATTTTTAGGCCCCTTTTTGAACTAGGCATGGACATCTATTTGGTCCTAGACACCTGATTGCTCCAGAAACAACCCAAACTTGCCGAGCTCATAACTTGACTTGTACAGCTCCTGTGAGGACCCCCGTCCCGTAGGGCGGGGGAATCCTTTTGATAGGCGGTCAAGTCTCGTGTTATTTTCCGATTGACGACACCTCGATCTCGTAGAAATACGAGGTTACGAGCAAACGGACGGACCTAACTCTATCTCGCAGGGGAAACGTAGTCATCCTAAAGGAAATTCTAATCCCCAGCACGAAATGTGCGTGGAGATGGAACAAGACCCACACTTGGTTCAAGGAAGCCAACGCCTTTTTCCCCCGTATTCATGAGGCACGGCCGCTGGCTCGGTCCCCTAAAACAAGTCTTGTTCGTGACTCTACTATTCCCTAAGTATCGTAGGTTACGACTAGTAGAAAGCTACCCGACTGATCGGGTCCACCCATCCTTAGAATGGTACCGTCAGGGCATCCATTCTCCCACTTTCCACACACTCACCCGTTCAGTTGTTTCCTAATTAAGTCCTACCACACTGTGAAACACTTAAAAACAAATTCCTTTGTTAATTAATAACACTTGATTCCTTAAAGAAAATCTTCCTTAGCACAACATTGAAATCAACGAGCATACCTACAGTGAAAAATATTTACAAAGACCCTGAAACCGGGCCGATATTCCAATCCAAACTCATATCCAAACCATAACCATAACCACAACTACATCGATAATCTAGAATTCGATCTTCCAGCCTCAACCAGCTGGGTAAACCTCACGGACCGTCTCCCCTCGTCGTCAGCCAGACGATGAGGGCCAAGCCATCCTGTCACCCCCTCAGGTACTGACGCTTGTACCAAACCCTCTCGCTCTTCGGAGGGGACGTCTCCTCATGAGGTGGGGGTTAAGTCACCGCACTAGCCTGGACCCACAGAACTAGGCAGCATATATACATCACCCTGGTGGTGAAAACCAATTCCCAGTGGCATAGGAGGGGATTGCCCTGGGCCGACTCCCGGCCTCGCTATATCCTCCGCCCGTCTACACAGACAAGCACGGAGTTAGCTAAGGGGGGGAGAAGCTGTACCTGCATGTTAGCAATAAACCAGCAGTATATCCAATAAAAAGAGACATAGCCTTTATTCAATGAGTTCACGCATTAACAAAAAACCATCGTTTCGGAAAGACAATGATTCAAAAGCAAGATTACTTTCCTATAACTTTACTTAAGAGTAACCATAAGGTACTTTAGGCCATCTATACTAGGGGTTTAACCTTGGTTCCTTTCCTATTATTACGAATCTTAGCATTAAGCTTCATAAGAGAGAATTTTTACTTAAACTTATTAAATGACCAACCTGGTTATCGTTTTCATGCCTATTCACTTCAAGAGGGGCGAAGTCGATTGCAGGGACGCGATTTGCTTCATTCCCTCCTTGGGCAGCGCGCGGTTCTTCAATTCGGCGGCGTTTCGGCGCCATAGGAGCACTAGAGTTTTAAGAGGATAGAGAGAAAACGAGGTGAATATAAGAGGTTGGGAGCGTGGAGAGAAAAGAGAGAATTCTATTGGTTCAAACGGATTCGAAAACGGAGTCCGTTTGGGGTAGGAAAAGCTTGTTGGGCTTATGGGCAGGAACGACCTCTTAGCCTAAGTTTAAGTCGCCGCATATGGGGGGGGGGGGGGGAATTGAGAGGGGTGTCCTTAACCTGGAGAGCTCTTGAGAAGAGTGTACGTCTAGGGAGGCCTAGGGAAGAGCAAGGCAAGGGTTGAAGGATAGGCACACTTAAAGTCTATTCACACGGGGGGGGGGGGGGGGGGAGAAGAGTGTAGGACATGTCCTAGAGCTTGAGAGAGAGCTTGCGCGTAGAGGCTTGCTGGGGGCTTGTCTGGAGAAGGGGGCTGGGAGGGTCCTTTTATAGGTGCTGGAGGGTGGACGTCCGGGTACGGGAAGGTGACACCTGGGTGGTGTAGGTGTCCGGGAGAGGGTGTGGGCGTGAGACACCTGGGGGTGGAGGTGTCTCGAGGAGAGAGAAAGTGTGACACATGGGGGTGGAGGTGTCCCCAAGAGAGAGAGAGCGCGACACCTGTGGATAGAGGGTTCTGGGAGGAGGGGGTACGTGTAGGGGTGTGCTGGAGGGTGCGTCTAGGTCGTGTACACGCTTGGGTGTCCCGGGCGGATTGTCGGTTTTTTTTTCACGGGCGGCGCCGGTGTGGGGCCCACGCCGGCCGCCCGCCGCCGTCCGGGGGGGTCAAAAAATATTTTTTGACGGAAATGTCCGGCCTTGCCCCGTGACCATGGGGGCGTATTCCGTTCGTTGATTAGACGCCTGGATAGTTACTATTTTTGGTCGGAAGTTCGCAGATTAAAGGCTTAAAAGCTTAATTAAACCCATTCCGGGTACCCGTTTTTAGTTCAGAAAAAACTATTTTAAGCGTAAAATTACGCGTAGATTCCAAATTTGGATTCAGAATTACAAATTTCTAAGTAAAAATGGCTCATTTTCCAAAAATAGAAGTTTTTTGATCGTAAAAATGACAAACTAAGTTATATTTTTCAACTCTGAAGCAAGTACATTGTTATTTACAATGGGTATGTTACATCCTTCCCTACTAAAAGAACTCGAGATGTCCTCATCTCGGCACGAACTCTGGGTAATTCTTTTGGAGGGTTGACTCTTCCTCCCAAGTGGCATCCTCCTCAGGGTAATCTTTCCATTCCACTAAATGTTCCCTAAGGATTCTATTGCGAAGCACTCTTTCTCTAGAGTCGATGATTCTATTAGGTCTCATTTCAAGGACTCCCTGAGTTGGCATTACAATTTGTTCATCATCAAGAACATGATCAGGATGAGGCACATATGGCTTTAGTAAGCTTACATGGAATACATCATGGATCTTGAGGTGGGTTGGGAGGCGAAGTTTGTAGGCATGTTTTCCCAAACATTTGATGACTTCATAAGGCCCACAATACCTTGGACTCAATTTCCTAAATTTTCCAAGAGATAGAGAACTTCTCTTTGGCCGCACTCGAAGAAAAACTTTGTCTCCTTGCTGAAAAATTCTTTCAGATCTTTTGGTATCAGCATAATGCTTCTGTCGATCCTGGGCGGCTTTAATATCCTTACGAATAGCTTTGGTTTGTTCATTTCTTCAAGCATTATCCTGGAGGCTTCAACCTTTAGTGTGGGGTCAGAGAAGTTTAAGGGAGATAAACACTCCTGACCATAAAGAGCTTTGAATGGTGACATCCCTATGCTTTGGTGATAGGATGTATTGTAAGAGAATTCCACTAGAGAGAGATACTGAATCCACTTCTTTGGTTCACGCCCACAATAGGCTCTCAGGATGTCTTCTATAACCTGATTAACTCTCTCAGTTTGACCATCTGTTTCTGGGTGGTAAGCTGTACTGAAACAAAGTTGTGTTCCAATAGCCTGGAATAATGATGTCCAGAACTTTGAAGTGAAGTCAGAGTCCCGGTCACTGACTATTCTTTTTGGCAATCCATGAAGCCTAAAGATTTCCTTGATGAAAAGGCAGGCAATATCAGAAGATTTAAATGTCTTCTTTACTGGGATAATATGGGTGACTTTGGTAAGCATATCCACAACTACTAATATAGAATCATACCCTCCTTGTGTTGTGGGAAGACTTGTGACAAAATCCATACTGATACATTCCCACTTCATCTGAGGAATGTCCAGAGGTTGGAGTTTCCCGGGCATTTTGATTCTTTCAGCTTTAATCCTTTGACATGAAAGGCATTGTCTGATGTATTGAAGAATATCTCTCTTCATTCCAGGCCAAAAATAACTTCTCCTTAAGGCATTCAAGGTTTTTGCATAACCTGGGTGTCCTGCTACGGGGCTATCATGAGCTTCATACAAGATCATCTTCTTTAGTGCAAAATCTTTGGGAATACATAACCTATGCATGAAGTAGAGGCATTCATCATCGAGGGTGTATCCCTTGATCAATATATTTTCCTTTTCTGTGGGTGCCTCCTTGTGAACTAGGCTTACCAGCTTTTGGTAATCAGGGTCATGAAGTGAAACCTGCTTTACCTTCTCTAGGATGGGGTTATTTGGCATAGAGATTGCACTTAGGAAGGATTTGCGACTGAGGGCATCTGCTACAACATTATCCTTTCCAGGACGAAATTTGATATCAAAATCAAACTCTTGCAGAATCTCAATCCACCTCCTATGCCTCATGTTGAGATTGGGCTGGGTGAAGATCCACTTTAAACTCTGGTGGTCAGTTACAAGCAGAAACTTACGGCCTAGGAGATAGTGTCTCCATAACTTGAAACAATGAACAACTGCAAGGAGTTCCAAATCATGGGTGGCATAATTGACTTCATAGGATTTAAGCTTACGAGAAGTGTAAGCCACAGGCCTTCCTTCTTGAATTAAGACACCACCAAGTGCAAGGCCACTAGCATCAGTGACAACCTCAAACTCTTTGGTGAAGTCAGGGAGCTTCAGAACTGGTGCTGAGGTGAGGATAGCTTTAAGTTGGCTAAAACTGATTTGGTGGATTGGTAACCATACTATCTTACATTCCTTCTTGAGGAGATCAGTTAAGGGTGCGGCTATCTTGGCATAATCCTTGATGAAGATCCTATACCATCCTGTGATGCCTAGAAACCCACGGATTTCTTTGACTGTCCTAGGGGGTGGCCATTCCAATATATCCTTGACTTTGGCAGGGTCTACTGAGATGC
Organism: Cibotium barometz; assembly: GCF_041138505.1. NCBI lineage: Eukaryota > Viridiplantae > Streptophyta > Polypodiopsida > Cyatheales > Cibotiaceae > Cibotium > Cibotium barometz. Next base: position 16,803,489 of record NC_141059.1, read on the forward strand.
CCTTTGAGGAGACAATGAACCCTAGATATTCAATTTGGGAAGTGAAGAAGGTACATTTGCTTTTCTTGGCATAGAGCTTATGTTTGCGCAGTATTTGCAATACTTTGCGTACATGCTCCTCATGTTCCTCTTTAGACTGAGAATAGACCAAGATGTCATCGAAGAAGACAAGGACAAATTCATCCAAGTAGGGTCGGAAGATATCCTGCATCAGGCGGTTGAAGGTGGCGGGAGCATTGGTTAATCCGAATGGCATGACTGTAAATTCATAGTGGCCATAGCGGGTATTGAAAGCGGTTTTGGAGATATCTGATTCCTTGATCCTAATTTGATAGTAGCCAGACCTTAAATCCATCTTGGAGAAAACTTTGGATCCATAAAGTCTGTCAAGAAGTTCGTCGATGCGAGGAATGGGGTATTTGTTTTTGACAGTGACCTTGTTTAGGCCTCGGTAGTCAATACAAAGCCGAAGCGAGCCATCCTTCTTTCTCTGGAAAAGAACAGGCGCTCCCCATGGGGAATTACTAGGGCGAATGAATCCTTGCTCAATGAGCTGCCTAAGTTGTTCTTTGAGCTCTATGGCTTCGGGAAGAGACATTTTGTAAGGTCTCCTTGAAACTGATTCAGCACCAGGGATTAACTCAATCCCATGATCTACTTCTCGAGATGGGGGTAGTTTTGTAAGTTCCTCTGGAAAGATATCTGAAAACTCCTGGAGCCAAGAGGGTTCTAAATTTGGGTTGCTTTCTTCTACCTTGTTGAGTTTGACAAGGAAGATCTGTTGGCCCTTGCGTACTCCCTTAAGAAGGCGATTAGCTTTGACCAAATGAAATTTGGGTTTACCTGTTTTTCCCTGGGCTGATACTACCTGTCCTTGACTATTCTTAAAGGTGATGCTTCCTTCAGCACAGTGAATGTCAGCATTGTTTGCAATTAACCAATCCATACCAAGGATTCCATCATAAATCCCTAATGGTAAGCTTCTAAAATACCCATGGGTTGATTCACCATCCAATTCAAATTCAAGATCTCCCACACAATGTCGGGATACTTCTTCTTTTCCACTAGCTAACTCAACAATCATTGCTTGGGCTGGTTTTTGATCTAACCGTAACTTACGCAAGTATTTTGGAGAAAGAAATGAATGCGTACTACCACAATCAACCAAAAGCTGGAAAGATCTACCTTGATAAGTAGCCGGAGCTTGGATAACAGAAAACTGCTGATTAGGTCCTTGATGTTCTATGGCTGCATGAATGGTGGCTTGCTCTTCTTCTTCCATCTCTAAAGTCGGTTCACCAATCATAGAGCAGACACGGGCAGTCACTCCACGACCTCTACCACGTCCACCACCACCTCGTCCAGCCTGGCGGTTATTAGGAGTCCCACGACCTTGAACTCCCCGGCCGCCTTGTGGAGCAGGAATGACATTAGGATTGAGAGAGGATCTTGCAAGTTTGGGGCATTCATTCCGGAAGTGGCCAACTTCATTGCAATAAAAGCACCTTTGGTCCCCATAGGATTCTGAAGTGGAATTAGCATAACTGCGGGGGACAAAATTATTGGGGTACTGACCAATAGTGTTGTGGCAGAAATTCGATTGGTAATTCCTCTGAAGGCGCCCCCTTGGGTTAGACTCAGGATAGACTCTCTTCTTTGCTTGACCACTCTTTACTTCTTTAGCCAGAGGTTTGGCTCGAGTAAGAGCATCTTGTAAGGTAGTTGGCCTCATTGCTTCAAGGCGAGAATCCAAAGGTTCATTCAGCCCTTGGCAAAATCGGGCCACTTGTTGAGTGATCGACATAGGTGGAGCATATTTGCCAAGTGTGACAAATTTTGAGTAGTATTCCTCCAAGGTTAAGCTAAGCTGCTTGAGGCTGAAGAACTCGTTCATCTTAATAGATTCATGAGATGGGGGAAGATAACGGCCCTTCACAGCTTGCTTAATGTCACTCCAGGTTTGGGTATCTTCAGTGACGCCCTTATCTCGGCACCATTGCTTCCACCAAAGTTTGGCGTCCCCGGTAAGACGGAATCTAGCAAGCATGGATTGATTCCCAATTCCTGTACCAGCAGCCGAAAAGTAATCGTCCATGGCTTCTATCCAAACTTCTGCATCCCTTTCAATCTTTGAACCTGCCCCATTAAATGAGGGAGGTTGCATTTGTTTGAGGAGAAGCTTCTTCTCCTGTGTATCTGTATATAATGCATTGGGAGCAAGAAGTTGACGATCCTGGTTATCAATAAGAAGCTAAATTTAGAATTATGACGCTTAGGCGGTTTAATACACATAAGACAATGAGTGTGAAAATCAAAACTTTTTATTCCAAGCTTTAATATTTACAAGTAAACCAAGCCATTTACAAGTAAACCAAGCCATTTACAAGGATTGGACTAAATCCAATCTTATTTATTTACATGATAATCCTCTAGGAAACCTAATAAAGATCTGCGGTGGTAGCATTGAAAAAGTAGGGGGGTTCTCCCATGGTTTCAAGAACTCGATAAGTCTCTGGTAGGGGAGGTAAACCTCGTCTAGAAAGACGGGTAACGGCTACTCTATCAGGGGGTACAACTTGAGTCACCTTATCATAAACCCAACGATTCTGCAGCATGCGATTCCCATCGATAGTGACATAGGTGTTACGAGGAGTGCCAATAAACCAGAACAGGCGAACCATCCGCAACATCTCGGCATATCGGATCCGCCTCAAGTCGTTGGTGAGATTGCCGACGTGCTCAGCTCGAATGATGAAGTAGGTAGATCGACGATGCCAATACTCAGTTCTGTTCCATCCCCTTTCGATGCGAGTGTAAAGAGGAAGGGTTAGCTTGTCTACAATGTGCATCATAGTGTCACGGAACTCGAATTCGGAAGAGCGACAAGCAGTCATGAACATGCATTGGAATACCAGGAAGCGAGAATAGGGATCCATCTCGTCCTCCTGCATCCAGCAGTAACTAGATTAGTTTAACAAGAATTCCTAGAGCAACAAGAGAATACAATATAAAATCTCCCAAGTCTAAACGCGCTCTGATACCACGTGTAAGGCCCCCGTCCCGAAGGGCGGGGGAATCCTTTTGATAGGCGGTCAAGTCTCGTGTTATTTTCCGATTGACGACACCTCGATCTCGTAGAAATACGAGGTTACGAGCAAACGGACGGACCTAACTCTATCTCGCAGGGGAAACGTAGTCATCCTAAAGGAAATTCTAATCCCCAGCACGAAATGTGCGTGGAGATGGAACAAGACCCACACTTGGTTCAAGGAAGCCAACGCCTTTTTCCCCCGTATTCATGAGGCACGGCCGCTGGCTCGGTCCCCTAAAACAAGTCTTGTTCGTGACTCTACTATTCCCTAAGTATCGTAGGTTACGACTAGTAGAAAGCTACCCGACTGATCGGGTCCACCCATCCTTAGAATGGTACCGTCAGGGCATCCATTCTCCCACTTTCCACACACTCACCCGTTCAGTTGTTTCCTAATTAAGTCCTACCACACTGTGAAACACTTAAAAACAAATTCCTTTGTTAATTAATAACACTTGATTCCTTAAAGAAAATCTTCCTTAGCACAACATTGAAATCAACGAGCATACTTACAGTGAAAAATATTTACAAAGACCCTGAAACCGGGCCGATATTCCAATCCAAACTCATATCCAAACCATAACCATAACCACAACTACATCGATAATCTAGAATTCGATCTTCCAGCCTCAACCAGCTGGGTAAACCTCACGGACCGTCTCCCCTCGTCGTCAGCCAGACGATGAGGGCCAAGCCGTCCTGTCACCCCCTCAGGTACTGACGCTTGTACCAAACCCTCTCGCTCTTCGGAGGGGACGTCTCCTCATGAGGTGGGGGTTAAGTCACCGCACTAGCCTGGACCCACAGAACTAGGCAGCATATATACATCACCCTGGTGGTGAAAACCAATTCCCAGTGGCATAGGAGGGGATTGCCCTGGGCCGACTCCCGGCCTCGCTATATCCTCCGCCCGTCTACACAGACAAGCACGGAGTTAGCTAAGGGGGGGAGAAGCTGTACCTGCATGTTAGCAATAAACCAGCAGTATATCCAATAAAAAGAGACATAGCCTTTATTCAATGAGTTCACGCATTAACAAAAAACCATCGTTTCGGAAAGACAATGATTCAAAAGCAAGATTACTTTCCTATAACTTTACTTAAGAGTAACCATAAGGTACTTTAGGCCATCTATACTAGGGGTTTAACCTTGGTTCCTTTCCTATTATTACGAATCTTAGCATTAAGCTTCATAAGAGAGAATTTTTACTTAAACTTATTAAATGACCAACCTGGTTATCGTTTTCATGCCTATTCACTTCAAGAGGGGCGAAGTCGATTGCAGGGACGCGATTTGCTTCATTCCCTCCTTGGGCAGCGCGCGGTTCTTCAATTCGGCGGCGTTTCGGCGCCATAGGAGCACTAGAGTTTTAAGAGGATAGAGAGAAAACGAGGTGAATATAAGAGGTTGGGAGCGTGGAGAGAAAAGAGAGAATTCTATTGGTTCAAACGGATTCGAAAACGGAGTCCGTTTGGGGTAGGAAAAGCTTGTTGGGCTTATGGGCAGGAACGACCTCTTAGCCTAAGTTTAAGTCGCCGCATATGGGGGGGGGGAATTGAGAGGGGTGTCCTTAACCTGGAGAGCTCTTGAGAAGAGTGTACGTCTAGGGAGGCCTAGGGAAGAGCAAGGCAAGGGTTGAAGGAGAGGCACACTTAAAGTCTATTCACACGGGGGGGGGGGGGGGGGGAGAAGAGTGTAGGACACGTCCTAGAGCTTGAGAGAGAGCTTGCGCGTAGAGGCTTGCTGGGGGCTTGTCTGGAGAAGGGGGCTGGGAGGGTCCTTTTATAGGTGCTGGAGGGTGGACGTCCGGGTACGGGAAGGTGACACCTGGGTGGTGTAGGTGTCCGGGAGAGGGTGTGGGCGTGAGACACCTGGGGGTGGAGGTGTCTCGAGGAGAGAGAAAGTGTGACACATGGGGGTGGAGGTGTCCCCAAGAGAGAGAGAGCGCGACACCTGTGGATAGAGGGTTCTGGGAGGAGGGGGTACGTGTAGGGGTGTGCTGGAGGGTGCGTCTAGGTCGTGTACACGCTTGGGTGTCCCGGGCGGATTGTCGGTTTTTTTTTCACGGGCGGCGCCGGTGTGGGGCCCACGCCGGCCGCCCGCCGCCGTCCGGGGGGGTCAAAAAATATTTTTTGACGGAAATGTCCGGCCTTGCCCCGTGACCATGGGGGCGTATTCCGTTCGTTGATTAGACGCCTGGATAGTTACTATTTTTGGTCGGAAGTTCGCAGATTAAAGGCTTAAAAGCTTAATTAAACCCATTCCGGGTACCCGTTTTTAGTTCAGAAAAAACTATTTTAAGCGTAAAATTACGCGTAGATTCCAAATTTGGATTCAGAATTACAAATTTCTAAGTAAAAATGGCTCATTTTCCAAAAATAGAAGTTTTTTGATCGTAAAAATGACAAACTAAGTTATATTTTTCAACTCTGAAGCAAGTACATTGTTATTTACAATGGGTATGTTACAGCTCCGATCGGGTGTTCTTGTAGTCTAAATTTATCTACTAATTCCAAGCTTTCCATTGATGTAATCAATTTGTGAAATGGGCACTTTTGTGAAAGTTTTTGCTGTTCAGGGAAATTTATCCAAAAATTTGTGCTCATAGGGCCCAATATGCAACATTTGTTAGGAGGGGTTTTGGAGTGCTTCAAAAATATAGCAAACATACCCGAAATTAGCCAAGTTTTGGTATGCATCAAGCTTAGACATTGTTCTTGCCATATGAAACTCCTTGACTACATGTGACATCGCCAGGCCCCTTTTTAAACCAGGCATGGACATCTGTTTGGTCCTAGACACCTTATTGCTCCAAAAACATCCCCAACTTGTCGAGATCATAACTTGAGGTATATAGCTCCGATCAGGGTGTTCTTGTAGTCTAAATTTTTCTACTAATTCCAAGCTTTCCATTGATGTAATCAGTTTGTAAAATTGGACACTTTTGCAAAAGTTATTGTTGTTCAGGGAAATTTATCCAAGAATTAGTGCTTAGATGGCCCAGTATGCAACATTTGTTATAGGAGGGATTTTGGAGTGCTTCAAAAATATAGTTCCCAGTGTCGAATAACCGTAGGGTTTGGTATGATTTAAGTACACATGATTGATAACACACATGCTTAGACTCATCTGATACTGACCTCATCTGGTTTGCTGCTAAAACTACCAAGTGTGGACATCAGTTTGGTCATACTTGCAGTTTGTGAGAAAACTTGGTCAGGACATCCCTAACTTGCCTCGATCATACCTTTTGACTCAACTCCGATTGAGGTGTTCTTATAGTCAAAAGTTATCTACAAAAAAAAAACTGTTCATTTTTGTAATTAGTTTACAAAACTGGGTTCTCTATCAAAAGTTAGCTATTCAGGAAAATACCAATTTTGTCTATATATCCAGTATTGCAAGTACTTTTTTTTATTGTTTCTCTGATTTTAAGCATTATATCTACATTGGTGGTGCTCGCACTGCTGGTATTACGCCTGTTAGACTCATAGGATGGTTGGTTATACCAGAAAGTAGTGTAAAGCTTGAGGGTAAGGCTTTAATTAGCTCTTCAATGACCAGTAAATTTACCAGCGAAAGTTCTGCATCCAAAGCTCTTTTGCCTTTGAATTTTTGAAATGTGGCTGTAGTTTTGTCTTTGTCAGCTAAAAGCCATGTGGGTTCACACATCCTCCAGTGGATCTCCATCATGGGATCAAGTAGTCTTCTTGCAACTAGCTTGTAGCCTTTTCTGCAACAACCACTTCCTTTGTGAGATCCCTGTTCCCACCGAGCAACGGATTTGGGGTACTAGCAGCGGAAGTAGCACTTCTCGCGCGGGACAGGGGTCCCACACTCGGGGCCTCGCCCACGGATATCCGGATAAGAGACTAATCCGTGGGTTTGTCCAAAACCAAAACCGGAAAAACTTCCTTTACCCGGAAAGCACGGGCGATTCCACCAGGATAACTCTTTACTCTAACATAGTCAAGATCATTACTGATCAAACTGATCTGACTGCACCTTTAACGGTACTTGGTCAAATCAAGGAAGAACTTGCACTTGAATCATTGGGATCAACGCTTTTTTCCCCATCAAGAGGCACAGCCGTTGATTCCTATCCATAGAACAATTTCTATCCGGGATTTACTTCATCTATCGTAATAATAGAAATTAAATCTCGATTTACGGATCCATCAGTCCAGCCTAACCCCATCCGATCCCATGGGTTAGCCAACCGCCCAACCACTCTAGTGATGGGATCCAATTTGGAATTTGGTTAAGTTTTGTCCCGGGTACCAAGGAAAAGAGTTCCAAGGCCCCCTAGCCGGAAGTTCATGCAAACATAAAACTAGTCATACCACTTACACACCCAATATGAAATTGCCTTTTTCTTAGCATCAACTAGCTTTCAAACAATCCTTTAATAAAACCATTATGTCACTGATGACAATCCTCAAAGTCTCTGGTTGAATCCTTATTTCCAGTCATTCTTTCATCGGTATACTTATGGCATCATTGGCAACCAAAACGCTCACCACCTGTTCTCTCAGGGGCCTTTTCCATGGTTCCTAGCTCATAGTAACCGGCAATATATTCATATAATAGAATGGAATCTCCGTGGAAGATCAGCAAGATCAACCCACAGATCCATATAAAAGAGCCATGGACTCATCTGTTGAGGACCAGCAAGGTCAATTAACCAGATCCATGCCCGGTTTCAGAAAAACAACTCTTACTCCTTATTCCAATATCTTCCACGACGCACGTGTGGGTATCTTCGGCGACCCAGAGCCCGAGCACCGTATGGTCAGCACCCTCTAGGATCCTTTGCAGGTGACCTAGCGCTTCACTCATAGGCCGCTTCCTTGGTCCCTCATCCACCGTACCGGAAGCTCACCATTTAAATCGAGCCGAGGCTGGTCAAGACCTCGATCGAGCTTGCTACGCGAGACGTCCTCCATTGACTCTCCGTCAGCAGTTGCAACTTTATCAGTTCAGTCTTCATGACCTTAATCCTCAAGACGGTCAAAATGCTTCTCCAACATTCTTGACATAAAACAGTCATTTACAAACAGTCACAAATACAGTTTCTATAACGAACTCTTGTCTTTCCATATTATCCACTCTCGGACCACATTACTTATTCCACATTCCATTGTACTCGTTCTCATCCATTCACTCATATAGACTACATTATCTCACATACATCTTCATATTCATTATTCTACATACATATCCATGTTCGTACGTCCACATCATACATCCAATTTCACATTCATACATACGCATCTACATGCATACATCCACATCTACATTCATACATCCATACCTCCATTTCCACATCCACACATCCACATTCATATTCATACATCCACATTCCGTATCTACATCCATACATTCACATCCACCTCTTCATTCATAATCACATCCATACATCCACATCTACATACATACATCCACATCTGTATCTACATCCATACATTCACATCCACCTCTTCATTCACAATCACATCCATACATCCACATCTACATACATACATCCATACATCCACATCTATATACATACGTCCATTTTTACATCCTCATTCATACATACACATCCACATACATACATACACATCCGTATCTACATCCATACATCCACATCCACATCAACATTCACATTCATACATATACATCTACATGTATACATCTACATCACATTCATACAACCATATTACATCCATTCTCGTCCTAACACATCCCATATACATCTTAACACATCCTAACTCATCTTAACACATTCTATCACATCTCATACACATCTTATCACATCTTTTTACATCTCATACACCTCTTATCACATCCTATCACTTTCCATACGCATCTTATCAAATCTTATCACATCTCATACACATCTTTTCACATCCTATCACTTTCCATACGCATCTTATCAATTCTTATCACATCTCATACACCTCTTATCACATCCTATCACTTTCCATACGCATCTTATCAATTCTTATCACATCTCATACACCTCTTATCACATCTTATCACATTTCATATCTTTTTTTTAAAAAGAGAATTCTTATATTTGATATAAGATTTCTCTACACATTTATTTATACATAAATTCCATTTAAGGAGACTAAGACTTTCGAAATTAAAATCAATCTTTTATGCATCTTCTTATGCATAATTTCAATTTGCTAGGGAATTACACTTTTAGAATAAAAGAATTTCTCTTATGCATCTAAGTTAAGCATAAAATCCATTTATGAGGAAAATCACACTTTTAGTATAAAAAGAATATCTTTTATGCATACCTATAAGCATGAAATCCAATATGATAAAAGTAACACTTTTGATATAAAAATTTTTCCTTTATGCATACTTCTATGCATGAAAATTAAAAATGATAAAAGTAACACTTTTGATATAAAAAATTTTCCTTTATGCATACTTCTATGCATGAAAATTAAAAATGATAAAAGTAACACTTTTGATATAAAATTTTTCTTTTATGCATGAAAATTAAAAATGATAAAAGTAACACTTTTAATATAAAAAAATTTCTTTTATGCATACTTCTATGCATGAAAATTAAAAATGATAAAAGTAACACTTTTGATATAAAAATTTTCTTTTATGCATACTTCTATGCATGAAAATTAAAAATGATAAAAGTAACACTTTTGATATAAAAATTTTCTTTTATGCATACTTTTATGCATGAAAATTAAAAATGATAAAAGTAACACTTTTGATATAAAAAAATTTTCTTTTATGCATACTTCTATGCATGAAAATTAAAAATGATAAAAGTAACACTTTTGATATAAAAATTTTCTTTTATGCATACTTCTATGCATGAAAATTAAAAATGATAAAAGTAACACTTTTGATATAAAAATTTTCTTTTATGCATACTTTTATGCATGAAAATTAAAAATGATAAAAGTAACACTTTTAATATAAAAAAATTTTCTTTTATGCATACTTCTATGCATGAAAATTAAAAATGATAAAAGTAACACTTTTGATATAAAAAATTTTCTTTTATGCATACTTCTATGCATGAAAATTAAAAATGATAAAAGTAACACTTTTGATATAAAAATTTATCCATTATGCATACTTCTATGCATGAAATAAAAATGGTAAAAATAACACTTTTGATATAAAAATTTATCCATTATGCATACTTCTATGCATGAAATAAAAATGGTAAAAATAACACTTTTGATATAAAAACTTATCCTTTATGCATGACATTAAAATTCAATTTCTCCATGATTGTAATGAAATTCTTTCAATTAATCTAGGATGATAATTCCTAGAATATGGTAGGAAGTCCTCTTTTTATGCTTTGAATGAGATTATTTTATGCATAATTTTTATAAAAAATTTGCCATAGCTCCGCTGCTATGGCTGACTGATAAATCTCAATTTTTCTAAGGGATAATGCTTATCATTAAGGAAATAATTAAAATGATCTCTAATTGGATTATTAATCCATAATGGATTGAATCATTAATATACATAAACTAAAAGCATAGAAAAAAGCCATTAATTTGGCCTCAAGCATAGCTTAATCTTGGGTTAAGGAAAAGCTTTATGAAAAGCTTGATTTGGATTGAGAATGGGTCATGAGTATGACCATTTCTTGAGTGAGAGAGAGAATTTACATAAAAATCATTAGAATTTAAACATAAATGAAAATTAACTTCAATAGCATTATGTAACTCTTCACTACTATTCAAACTTCAATAGCATTAAAAAAAAACCATACCAATTAAACTTCTCAAGCTTGAGAGGGGTTGAGAAGAGAGAAACATTGAGAAATTATAGAAAGATCAATATTCACTAATTACCTTACAACTTGCTTGATTCTTTGTTCACGGTAGAGGCCCCCAACCAATCAATTGGTTAAGTATGTTGATGGAGCCACTAATGGAGATTGAAGAAAGAGGGAAGCTCCAAAAACTAGTGAATTATTAAATGAATTCACAGTTCTTGGCTTAGGTGGAGTAGAGTAACGATGCATAAACACTATATATTTTTCAACAAGGGGGAGGCTTCTATTTATAGGAAAAATTGAGCTCCTAACCAAACAAACTGATTCTAGAATTTTCTAAATCAGTTTGGTCAATATTTGACCATTTTTAGGTCAGTTAAGCTAACTTTTTGGAACTAGACTTGAATGAGGAGAGAGGAGAGAGGAGAGATGAAATATCTCAATTTTTATGAGTTTAAAACTCATTCAAGCATGTGAAATATGCACCTCCTTTAAAGAACTCCCCTTCCTTACATATGTGTCATAATGGAATCATTTTAATATTGCTCATAGTTTTTTTACTAATAAACCTTGTACATTTTCAACTCTTCATCTTATGTGAAATATGCACCTCCTTTAAAGAATTCCCCTTCCTTACATATGTGTCATAACGGAATCATTTTAATATTGCTCATATTTTTTTTACTAATAAACCTTGTACATTTTCAACTCTTCATCTTATGTGAAATATGCACCTCCTTTAAAGAATTCCCCTTCCTTACATATGTGTCATAATGGAATCATTTTAATATTGCTCATAGTTTTTTACTAATAAACCTTGTACATTTTCAACTCTTCATCTTATGTGAGCATTTACTCATTTTTGGGTATCTTCTTTTTACAAATTTGGATTTATCTCTTCCCTACACATGGATTGATGCTATTGGCCCATAGGAACCTTAATTGGACCATAGTCTAAAGATTTCTGAAAATCTAGACCCTTAGACTAAGGTTCTTTATACCTATTTCCAATTAATTCCAATTGCACATTGGAAAATTCTTTTTGAATTTCTGTTTCAGGGGAACTCATCTGAATTTCTGTTTCAGGGGAACTCATCTGAATTATAAGAGATATTTTTCTATCCAAAAATATTCAAAATCTGAATATTCTCTCTCTAGAATAATTTTCCTCTCTCTAGGCTAAAATAGTTAACAACAGGGTCTTTATATTTCTGAAGAGGGTTGATTACAGGGGAAGATACTAGACATCAAAAAGGGGTTGGGGGAGGAATCTTACATTCTATCCCACTTAAAAAAACGCGAGATGTCCTCATCTCGCAACTTGTGATAATTTCGCAAGATTCACGAATATGAGACTTAGAGAAAAATTTTAATCAAGATTAACCACCAAGATAAGTCTTAAAGAGAGCAAGATTCAAAATACGAACAAGATTTAAACTTTATTCATTCTCGGAACTTATACAGTAAAGATAGAGGAACTCTTTACACTTCCATAAGCCCGTCCATCATATGGTCACAAAAGCACTCCTCACAAGCTGCACAAGTATAAGGTAACTCATCTATGGGAATGATTCTGTGGGTTATTGCTGCGCCTATCTCAGTGGTATGAGGTGTTCTAACAAAAGGACCTCTGAGAGGCAAGCCAAAAACGGGGTAAAGGCATATCTTCTCATGAGGAAGAAAACACGCCAGTAAGAAGACCCGCTCAGAAAACCTAGGATGCCTTGATCTCATGACGCAGTAGTATCGGGGACCCAAACCCAAAGCTTCAATAACCATGGCCAAGCGGACATTGTTACGAAAGTGCTGCTGACCCCAGGGTGTTACCCTAGTTATGTCTTGATAGGTCCGCCATTTTGTCTGCGCTACAGAAGTTCCCAAGTGAGGGAAAAGTGAGCGCTCATACTGCTCTATAAAATCTTTCTTCACAGACTCCCTTGCGTCTTGAAGGTGAGAAATCATCATGGATAAAACTAATTCTTGTTGCCAAGCCATGAAGGAGATTAAGAAAGAAAGAAGATCGATGGAAGTAAGATTACTGTGAATGACAAGTAAAAGTTACGACTTATATAAAGGAAGGAGCTAGCGTAACTTAGAAGCCAACGGTAACTTGCCACTGAAGTTTTACCGTCTTTCCATGATTTGGGTTTGGCACATTTTTCTATAGAAGGTATTCAGAACTTTGAGATGAGGAGATAAAAGAAGTTCGTAAGCTAAATCACCTACTTTCTTTGGTCCACAATATCTGGGAGATAACTTCTTATACTTCCCAAGAGATAAAGAACTTCTTTTGGGCCGTACTCGAGACCAAAACCTTGATATCCAAAACATCGATTCTCACTTCTGAACTCGTTGTTCTGAATCCTTAAAATAGGTGGGACTCTTGAGAAGTATTCAGGAAAAAGGTTCTTCCTTTTTTTAAACAGAATCTTTCTTTTATTTTAGAGATAGAATAATTATAAGATCAGAAAGGGAGATTCTTACTCCTGTATACCTCTAAGGCTGGGGGAGGAATCTTACATTCTACCCCACTTAAAAGGTGCAAGATGTCCTCATCTCGCAAGTAGAGGACAACTTTTTTGCTTAAGATCCAATTTATTCTGGGGTTCCTTATATTCCGGTCAACCCAACAGAATATGTGGATAAATATCCCTTATATAGAATTCATCATTAAATAACAATTCATTCAAATCATATCATTCATATCTTTAACACGATAATGGTCCATTAGACCGAAAATTTCTTTCTGAACATTCCTCCCGGAATTTAAGTTAAGCAAGTTCTCAATTTGTCATCCCTTAACTTGATCTACCGTCTCAAGTATTAACAGTAGCAATTTGACAACATAATCCACTAATCTCATAGTGATTTGCTGAATCATTTTCATCATTTATCATTACAGGGACTCGTCCCAATCATCCACATTGTGGTTTCGCTCAGCTTATTACATTTCAACCCATTTTCAAGGATCATCATTTTTCAATCAGAATCCAAATCAATTCATCAGTTCCCAAACAGAATTAAAAATCATATCAACCACATTCAAAATCATCATCTGGATAGCATTAACGCTTATAATTTCAAGTCTTAGATTTACTCGTATATACTGTAAGTAAAGAGCTGCAGTTATACCCTCGGTATATACGGATAGTCATGATACTCGAAACTATAAGGTAAATACCATCATGTCTAGGTCTCAAGCAAGTCAGGGTTCCATACAATTGCGGTACTTCCAATTGAAGACCCAATTACTAATTTACGAATTTCAATTTGAATTAACAATTTGTATGAATTATATCAAACAATTACAACCTTTTTGTGCGTCTTGATAAACTTTTGACATAATTTGCTCCTCAGTTGATCTTATTGGAGATCTATGACTTAAGTCTGATAAATAGATTTTTCTTTATCCGATCGTCCGTAAAAAAAAACATTTGTATATTTATATACAAGTTACAATAATTACATAGAGTGGCTCGGCTCCAAAATTCAAAATCTCTTCGAGAGACGCATAAGACGACGGTACTGGGCCATAGTCATGCCCTGTTACATAAGTTCTCTAACTGCGAAGGGAGCTATTATTTTCTCCTTAGGGATAAATCGACTAAGGAGTCTATAAATTCGACATGAAAGTCTGAAATTTCGAGGTGTCGAATGATATAGAATGACACCACGCACCATTTTCAGCTTTAACAGGATCATAGTCAATGAGAGATTCTGCCACAGCATTGTATGGTGGTTGCAATGGGCGTGGACATATTGCCCTGCAAACCACTTATGTTGTATTCTCTCCGCTGGGGTAGGAAAATATAAATCCGCGAAATGGCGTGCGAGTCTTGCTCGGCTTGTTTGAGTTGAAGTGGAAGAGATGAGATGCTCGAAGGCAAATGCAATCATATCTTGAGACTGGGTGAGGTCGGGAATACCAGATAAATGTGGAACTTCCATCTATAAAAACAATTTCTTTGATTAAAATTTCTTCATTAAAGAAGCTTACGGAATGAAAATACATTATGAAAATGCTGTTTCTGAATTCTTATTACCAATTTCAGATAAGAATTTAATTATCTTTATTAGCTTTCAAAACCGCTCTGATACCAACTGTGAGATCCCTGTTCCCACCGAGCAACGGATTTGGGGTACTAGCAGCGGAAGTAGCACTTCTCGCGCGGGACAGGGGTGCCACACTCGGGGCCTCGCCCACGGATATCCGGACAAGAGACTAATCCGTCGGTTTGTCCAAAACCGAAACCAAAAAAACTTCCTTTACCCGGAAAGCACTGGCGATTCCACCAGGATAACTCTTTACTCTAACGTAGTCAAGATCATTACTGATCAAACTGATCTGACTGCACCTTTAACGGTACTTGGTCAAATCAAGGAAGAACTTGCACTTGAATCATTGGGATCAACGCTTTTTTCCCCATCAAGAGGCACAGCCGTTGATTCCTATCCATAAAACAATTTCTATCCGGGATTTACTTCATCTATCGTAATAATAGAAATTAAATCTCGATTTACGGATCCATCAGTCCAGCCTAACCCCATCCGATCCCATGGGTTAGCCAACCGCCCAACCACTGTAGTGATGGGATCCAATTTGGAATTTGGTTAAGTTTTGTCCCGGATACCAAGGAAAAGAGTTCCAAGGCCCCCTAGCCGGAAGTTCATGCAAACATAAAACTAGTCATACCACTTACACACCCAATATGAAATTGCCTTTTTCTTAGCATCAACTAGCTTTAAAACAATCCTTTAATAAAACCATTATGTCACTGATGACAATCCTCAAAGTCTCTGGTTGAATCCTTATTTCCAGTCATTCTTTCATCGGTATACTTATGGCATCATTGGCAACCAAAACGCTCACCACCTGTTCTCTCAGGGGCCTTTTCCATGGTTCCTAGCTCATAGTAACCGGCAATATATTCATATAATAGAATGGAATCTCCGTGGAAGATCAGCAAGATCAACCCACAGATCCATATAAAAGAGCCATGGACTCATCTGTTGAGGACCAGCAAGGTCAATCAACCAGATCCATGCCCGGTTTCAGAAAAACAACTCTTACTCCTTATTCCAATATCTTCCACGACGCACGTGTGGGTATCTTCGGCGACCCAGAGCCCGAGCACCGTATGGTCAGCACCCTCTAGGATCCTTCGCAGGTGACCTAGCGCTTCACTCATAGGCCGCTTCCTTGGTCCCTCATCCACCGTACCGGAAGCTCACCATTTAAATCGAGCCGAGGCTGGTCAAGACCTCGATCGACCTTGCTACGCGAGACGTCCTCCATTGACTCTCCGTCAGCAGTTGCAACTTTATCAGTTCAGTCTTCATGACCTTAATCCTCAAGACGGTCAAAATGCTTCTCCAACATTCTTGACATAAAACAGTCATTTACAAACAGTCACAAATACAGTTTCTATAACGAACTCTTGTCTTTCCATATTATCCACTCTCGGACCACATTACTTATTCCACATTCCATTGTACTCGTTCTCATCCATTCACTCATATAGACTACATTATCTCACATACATCTTCATATTCATTATTCTACATACATATCCATGTTCGTACGTCCACATCATACATCCAATTTCACATTCATACATACGCATCTACATGCATACATCCACATCTACATTCATACATCCATACCTCCATTTCCACATCCACACATCCACATTCATATTCATACATCCACATTCCGTATCTACATCCATACATTCACATCCACCTCTTCATTCATAATCACATCCATACATCCACATCTACATACATACATCCACATCTGTATCTACATCCATACATTCACATCCACCTCTTCATTCACAATCACATCCATACATCCACATCTACATACATACATCCATACATCCACATCTATATACATACGTCCATTTTTACATCCTCATTCATACATACACATCCACATACATACATACACATCCGTATCTACATCCATACATCCACATCCACATCAACATTCACATTCATACATATACATCTACATGTATACATCTACATCACATTCATACAACCATATTACATCCATTCTCGTCCTAACACATCCCATATACATCTTAACACATCCTAACTCATCTTAACACATTCTATCACATCTCATACACATCTTATCACATCTTTTTACATCTCATACACCTCTTATCACATCCTATCACTTTCCATACGCATCTTATCAAATCTTATCACATCTCATACACATCTTTTCACATCCTATCACTTTCCATACGCATCTTATCAATTCTTATCACATCTCATACACCTCTTATCACATCCTATCACTTTCCATACGCATCTTATCAATTCTTATCACATCTCATACACCTCTTATCACATCTTATCACATTTCATATCTTTTTTTTTTAAAGAGAATTCTTATATTTGATATAAGATTTCTCTACACATTTATTTATACATAAATTCCATTTAAGGAGACTAACACTTTCGAAATTAAAATCAATCTTTTATGCATCTTCTTATGCATAATTTCAATTTGCTAGGGAATTACACTTTTAGAATAAAAGAATTTCTCTTATGCATCTAAGTTAAGCATAAAATCCATTTATGAGGAAAATCACACTTTTAGTATAAAAAGAATATCTTTTATGCATACCTATAAGCATGAAATCCAATATGATAAAAGTAACACTTTTGATATAAAAATTTTTCCTTTATGCATACTTCTATGCATGAAAATTAAAAATGATAAAAGTAACACTTTTGATATAAAAAATTTTCCTTTATGCATACTTCTATGCATGAAAATTAAAAATGATAAAAGTAACACTTTTGATATGAAATTTTTCTTTTATGCATGAAAATTAAAAATGATAAAAGTAACACTTTTAATATAAAAAAATTTTCTTTTATGCATACTTCTATGCATGAAAATTAAAAATGATAAAAGTAACACTTTTGATATAAAAATTTTCTTTTATGCATACTTCTATGCATGAAAATTAAAAATGATAAAAGTAACACTTTTGATATAAAAATTTTCTTTTATGCATACTTTTATGCATGAAAATTAAAAATGATAAAAGTAACACTTTTAATATAAAAAAATTTTCTTTTATGCATACTTCTATGCATGAAAATTAAAAATGATAAAAGTAACACTTTTGATATAAAAAATTTTCTTTTATGCATACTTCTATGCATGAAAATTAAAAATGATAAAAGTAACACTTTTGATATAAAAATTTATCCATTATGCATACTTCTATGCATGAAATAAAAATGGTAAAAATAACACTTTTGATATAAAAATTTATCCATTATGCATACTTCTATGCATGAAATAAAAATGATAAAAATAATACTTTTGATATAAAAACTTATCCTTTATGCATGACATTAAAATTCAATTTCTCCATGATTGTAATGAAATTCTTTCAATTAATCTAGGATGATAATTCCTAGAATATGGTAGGAAGTCCTCTTTTTATGCTTTGAATGAGATTATTTTATGCATAATTTTTATAAAAAATTTGCCATAGCTCCGCTGCTATGGCTGACTGATAAATCTCAATTTTTCTAAGGGATAATGCTTATCATTAAGGAAATAATTAAAATGATCTCTAATTGGATTATTAATCCATAATGGATTGAATCATTAATATACATAAACTAAAAGCATAGAAAAAAGCCATTAATTTGGCCTCAAGCATAGCTTAATCTTGGGTTAAGGAAAAGCTTTATGAAAAGCTTGATTTGGATTGAGAATGGGTCATGAGTATGACCATTTCTTGAGTGAGAGAGAGAATTTACATAAAAATCATTAGAATTTAAACATAAATGAAAATTAACTTCAATAGCATTATGTAACTCTTCACTACTATTCAAACTTCAATAGCATTAAAAAAAAACCATACCAATTAAACTTCTCAAGCTTGAGAGGGGTTGAGAAGAGAGAAACATTGAGAAATTATAGAAAGATCAATATTCACTAATTACCTTACAACTTGCTTGATTCTTTGTTCATGGTAGAGGCCCCCAACCAATCAATTGGTTAAGTATGTTGATGGAGCCACTAATGGAGATTGAAGAAAGAGGGAAGCTCCAAAAACTAGTGAATTATTAAATGAATTCACAGTTCTTGGCTTAGGTGGAGTAGAGTAACGATGCATAAACACTATATATTTTTCAACAAGGGGGAGGCTTCTATTTATAGGAAAAATTGAGCTCCTAACCAAACAAACTGATTCTAGAATTTTCTAAATCAGTTTGGTCAATATTTGACCATTTTTAGGTCAGTTAAGCTAACTTTTTGGAACTAGACTTGAATGAGGAGAGAGGAGAGATGAAATATCTCAATTTTTATGAGTTTAAAACTCATTCAAGCATGTGAAATATGCACCTCCTTTAAAGAACTCCCCTTCCTTACATATGTGTCATAATGGAATCATTTTAATATTGCTCATAGTTTTTTTACTAATAAACCTTGTACATTTTCAACTCTTCATCTTATGTGAAATATGCACCTCCTTTAAAGAATTCCCCTTCCTTACATATGTGTCATAACGGAATCATTTTAATATTGCTCATATTTTTTTTACTAATAAACCTTGTACATTTTCAACTCTTCATCTTATGTGAAATATGCACCTCCTTTAAAGAATTCCCCTTCCTTACATATGTGTCATAATGGAATCATTTTAATATTGCTCATAGTTTTTTACTAATAAACCTTGTACATTTTCAACTCTTCATCTTATGTGAGCATTTACTCATTTTTGGGTATCTTCTTTTTACAAATTTGGATTTATCTCTTCCCTACACATGGATTGATGCTATTGGCCCATAGGAACCTTAATTGGACCATAGTCTAAAGATTTCTGAAAATCTAGACCCTTAGACTAAGGTTCTTTATACCTATTTCCAATTAATTCCAATTGCACATTGGAAAATTCTTTTTGAATTTCTGTTTCAGGGGAACTCATCTGAATTTCTGTTTCAGGGGAACTCATCTGAATTATAAGAGATATTTTTCTATCCAAAAATATTCAAAATCTGAATATTCTCTCTCTAGAATAATTTTCCTCTCTCTAGGCTAAAATAGTTAACAACAGGGTCTTTATATTTCTGAAGAGGGTTGATTACAGGGGAAGATACTAGACATCAAAAAGGGGTTGGGGGAGGAATCTTACATTCTATCCCACTTAAAAAAACGCGAGATGTCCTCATCTCGCAACTTGTGATAATTTCGCAAGATTCACGAATATGAGACTTAGAGAAAAATTTTAATCAAGATTAACCACCAAGATAAGTCTTAAAGAGAGCAAGATTCAAAATACGAACAAGATTTAAACTTTATTCATTCTCGGAACTTATACAATAAAGATAGAGGAACTCTTTACACTTCCATAAGCCCGTCCATCATATGGTCACAAAAGCACTCCTCACAAGCTGCACAAGTATAAGGTAACTCATCTATGGGAATGATTCTGTGGGTTATTGCTGCGCCTATCTCAGTGGTATGAGGTGTTCTAACAAAAGGACCTCTGAGAGGCAAGCCAAAAACGGGGTAAAGGCATATCTTCTCATGAGGAAGAAAACACGCCAGTAAGAAGACCCGCTCATAAAACCCAGGATGCCTTGATCTCATGACGCAGTAGTATCGGGGACCCAAACCCAAAGCTTCAATAACCATGGCCAAGCGGACATTGTTACGAAAGTGCTGCTGACCCCAGGGTGTTACCCTAGTTATGTCTTGATAGGTCCGCCATTTTGTCTGCGCTACAGAAGTTCCCAAGTGAGGGAAAAGTGAGCGCTCATACTGCTCTATAAAATCTTTCTTCACAGACTCCCTTGCGTCTTGAAGGTGAGAAATCATCATGGATAAAACTAATTCTTGTTGCCAAGCCATGAAGGAGATTAAGAAAGAAAGAAGATCGATGGAAGTAAGATTACTGTGAATGACAAGTAAAAGTTACGACTTATATAAAGGAAGGAGCTAGCGTAACTTAGAAGCCAACGGTAACTTGCCACTGAAGTTTTACCGTCTTTCCATGATTTGGGTTTGGCACATTTTTCTATAGAAGGTATTCAGAACTTTGAGATGAGGAGATAAAAGAAGTTCGTAAGCTAAATCACCTACTTTCTTTGGTCCACAATATCTGGGAGATAACTTCTTATACTTCCCAAGAGATAAAGAACTTCTTTTGGGCCGTACTCGAGACCAAAACCTTGATATCCAAAACATCGATTCTCACTTCTGAACTCGTTGTTCTGAATCCTTAAAATAGGTGGGACTCTTGAGAAGTATTCAGGAAAAAGGTTCTTCCTTTTTTTAAACAGAATCTTTCTTTTATTTTAGAGATAGAATAATTATAAGATCAGAAAGGGAGATTCTTACTCCTGTATACCTCTAAGGCTGGGGGAGGAATCTTACATTCTACCCCACTTAAAAGGTGCAAGATGTCCTCATCTCGCAAGTAGAGGACAACTTTTTTGCTTAAGATCCAATTTATTCTGGGGTTCCTTATATTCCGGTCAACCCAACAGAATATGGGGATAAATATCCCTTATATAGAATTCATCATTAAATAACAATTCATTCAAATCATATCATTCATATCTTTAACACGATAATGGTCCATTAGACCGAAAATTTCTTTCTGAACATTCCTCCCAGAATTTAAGTTAAGCAAGTTCTCAATTTGCCATCCCTTTAACTTGATCTACCGTCTCAAGTATTAACAGTAGCAATTTGACAACATAATCCACTAATCTCATAGTGATTTGCTGAATCATTTTCATCATTTATCATTACAGGGACTCGTCCCAATCATCCACATTGTGGTTTCGCTCAGCTTATTACATTTCAACCCATTTTCAAGGATCATCATTTTTCAATCAGAATCCAAATCAATTCATCAGTTCCCAAACAGAATTAAAAATCATATCAACCACATTCAAAATCATCATCTGGATAGCATTAACGCTTATAATTTCAAGTCTTAGATTTACTCGTATATACTGTAAGTAAAGAGCTGCAGTTATACCCTCGGTATATACGGATAGTCATGATACTCGAAACTATAAGGTAAATACCATCATGTCTAGGTCTCAAGCAAGTCAGGGTTCCATACAATTGCGGTACTTCCAATTGAAGACCCAATTACTAATTTACGAATTTCAATTTGAATTAACAATTTGTATGAATTATATCAAACAATTACAACCTTTTTGTGCGTCTTGATAAACTTTTGACATAATTTGCTCCTCAGTTGATCTTATTGGAGATCTATGACTTAAGTCTGATAAATAGATTTTTCTTTATCCGATCGTCCGTAAAAAAAAACATTTGTATATTTATATACAAGTTACAATAATTACATAGAGTGGCTCGGCTCCAAAATTCAAAATCTCTTCGAGAGACGCATAAGACGACGGTACTGGGCCATAGTCATGCCCTGTTACATAAGTTCTCTAACTGCGAAGGGAGCTATTATTTTCTCCTTAGGGATAAATCGACTAAGGAGTCTATAAATTCGACATGAAAGTCTGAAATTTCGAGGTGTCGAATGATATAGAATGACACCACGCACCATTTTCAGCTTTAACAGGATCATAGTCAATGAGAGATTCTGCCACAGCATTGTATGGTGGTTGCAATGGGCGTGGACATATTGCCCTGCAAACCACTTATGTTGTATTCTCTCCGCTGGGGTAGGAAAATATAAATCCGCGAAATGGCGTGCGAGTCTTGCTCGGCTTGTTTGAGTTGAAGTGGAAGAGATGAGATGCTCGAAGGCAAATGCAATCATATCTTGAGACTGGGTGAGGTCGGGAATACCAGATAAATGTGGAACTTCCATCTATAAAAACAATTTCTTTGATTAAAATTTCTTCATTAAAGAAGCTTACGGAATGAAAATACATTATGAAAATGCTGTTTCTGAATTCTTATTACCAATTTCAGATAAGAATTTAATTATCTTTATTAGCTTTCAAAACCGCTCTGATACCAACTGTGAGATCCCTGTTCCCACCGAGCAACGGATTTGGGGTACTAGCAGCGGAAGTAGCACTTCTCGCGCGGGACAGGGGTGCCACACTCGGGGCCTCGCCCACGGATATCCGGACAAGAGACTAATCCGTCGGTTTGTCCAAAACCGAAACCAAAAAAACTTCCTTTACCCGGAAAGCACTGGCGATTCCACCAGGATAACTCTTTACTCTAACGTAGTCAAGATCATTACTGATCAAACTGATCTGACTGCACCTTTAACGGTACTTGGTCAAATCAAGGAAGAACTTGCACTTGAATCATTGGGATCAACGCTTTTTTCCCCATCAAGAGGCACAGCCGTTGATTCCTATCCATAAAACAATTTCTATCCGGGATTTACTTCATCTATCGTAATAATAGAAATTAAATCTCGATTTACGGATCCATCAGTCCAGCCTAACCCCATCCGATCCCATGGGTTAGCCAACCGCCCAACCACTGTAGTGATGGGATCCAATTTGGAATTTGGTTAAGTTTTGTCCCGGATACCAAGGAAAAGAGTTCCAAGGCCCCCTAGCCGGAAGTTCATGCAAACATAAAACTAGTCATACCACTTACACACCCAATATGAAATTGCCTTTTTCTTAGCATCAACTAGCTTTAAAACAATCCTTTAATAAAACCATTATGTCACTGATGACAATCCTCAAAGTCTCTGGTTGAATCCTTATTTCCAGTCATTCTTTCATCGGTATACTTATGGCATCATTGGCAACCAAAACGCTCACCACCTGTTCTCTCAGGGGCCTTTTCCATGGTTCCTAGCTCATAGTAACCGGCAATATATTCATATAATAGAATGGAATCTCCGTGGAAGATCAGCAAGATCAACCCACAGATCCATATAAAAGAGCCATGGACTCATCTGTTGAGGACCAGCAAGGTCAATCAACCAGATCCATGCCCGGTTTCAGAAAAACAACTCTTACTCCTTATTCCAATATCTTCCACGACGCACGTGTGGGTATCTTCGGCGACCCAGAGCCCGAGCACCGTATGGTCAGCACCCTCTAGGATCCTTCGCAGGTGACCTAGCGCTTCACTCATAGGCCGCTTCCTTGGTCCCTCATCCACCGTACCGGAAGCTCACCATTTAAATCGAGCCGAGGCTGGTCAAGACCTCGATCGACCTTGCTACGCGAGACGTCCTCCATTGACTCTCCGTCAGCAGTTGCAACTTTATCAGTTCAGTCTTCATGACCTTAATCCTCAAGACGGTCAAAATGCTTCTCCAACATTCTTGACATAAAACAGTCATTTACAAACAGTCACAAATACAGTTTCTATAACGAACTCTTGTCTTTCCATATTATCCACTCTCGGACCACATTACTTATTCCACATTCCATTGTACTCGTTCTCATCCATTCACTCATATAGACTACATTATCTCACATACATCTTCATATTCATTATTCTACATACATATCCATGTTCGTACGTCCACATCATACATCCAATTTCACATTCATACATACGCATCTACATGCATACATCCACATCTACATTCATACATCCATACCTCCATTTCCACATCCACACATCCACATTCATATTCATACATCCACATTCCGTATCTACATCCATACATTCACATCCACCTCTTCATTCATAATCACATCCATACATCCACATCTACATACATACATCCACATCTGTATCTACATCCATACATTCACATCCACCTCTTCATTCACAATCACATCCATACATCCACATCTACATACATACATCCATACATCCACATCTATATACATACGTCCATTTTTACATCCTCATTCATACATACACATCCACATACATACATACACATCCGTATCTACATCCATACATCCACATCCACATCAACATTCACATTCATACATATACATCTACATGTATACATCTACATCACATTCATACAACCATATTACATCCATTCTCGTCCTAACACATCCCATATACATCTTAACACATCCTAACTCATCTTAACACATTCTATCACATCTCATACACATCTTATCACATCTTTTTACATCTCATACACCTCTTATCACATCCTATCACTTTCCATACGCATCTTATCAAATCTTATCACATCTCATACACATCTTTTCACATCCTATCACTTTCCATACGCATCTTATCAATTCTTATCACATCTCATACACCTCTTATCACATCCTATCACTTTCCATACGCATCTTATCAATTCTTATCACATCTCATACACCTCTTATCACATCTTATCACATTTCATATCTTTTTTTTTTAAAGAGAATTCTTATATTTGATATAAGATTTCTCTACACATTTATTTATACATAAATTCCATTTAAGGAGACTAACACTTTCGAAATTAAAATCAATCTTTTATGCATCTTCTTATGCATAATTTCAATTTGCTAGGGAATTACACTTTTAGAATAAAAGAATTTCTCTTATGCATCTAAGTTAAGCATAAAATCCATTTATGAGGAAAATCACACTTTTAGTATAAAAAGAATATCTTTTATGCATACCTATAAGCATGAAATCCAATATGATAAAAGTAACACTTTTGATATAAAAATTTTTCCTTTATGCATACTTCTATGCATGAAAATTAAAAATGATAAAAGTAACACTTTTGATATAAAAAATTTTCCTTTATGCATACTTCTATGCATGAAAATTAAAAATGATAAAAGTAACACTTTTGATATGAAATTTTTCTTTTATGCATGAAAATTAAAAATGATAAAAGTAACACTTTTAATATAAAAAAATTTTCTTTTATGCATACTTCTATGCATGAAAATTAAAAATGATAAAAGTAACACTTTTGATATAAAAATTTTCTTTTATGCATACTTCTATGCATGAAAATTAAAAATGATAAAAGTAACACTTTTGATATAAAAATTTTCTTTTATGCATACTTTTATGCATGAAAATTAAAAATGATAAAAGTAACACTTTTAATATAAAAAAATTTTCTTTTATGCATACTTCTATGCATGAAAATTAAAAATGATAAAAGTAACACTTTTGATATAAAAAATTTTCTTTTATGCATACTTCTATGCATGAAAATTAAAAATGATAAAAGTAACACTTTTGATATAAAAATTTATCCATTATGCATACTTCTATGCATGAAATAAAAATGGTAAAAATAACACTTTTGATATAAAAATTTATCCATTATGCATACTTCTATGCATGAAATAAAAATGATAAAAATAATACTTTTGATATAAAAACTTATCCTTTATGCATGACATTAAAATTCAATTTCTCCATGATTGTAATGAAATTCTTTCAATTAATCTAGGATGATAATTCCTAGAATATGGTAGGAAGTCCTCTTTTTATGCTTTGAATGAGATTATTTTATGCATAATTTTTATAAAAAATTTGCCATAGCTCCGCTGCTATGGCTGACTGATAAATCTCAATTTTTCTAAGGGATAATGCTTATCATTAAGGAAATAATTAAAATGATCTCTAATTGGATTATTAATCCATAATGGATTGAATCATTAATATACATAAACTAAAAGCATAGAAAAAAGCCATTAATTTGGCCTCAAGCATAGCTTAATCTTGGGTTAAGGAAAAGCTTTATGAAAAGCTTGATTTGGATTGAGAATGGGTCATGAGTATGACCATTTCTTGAGTGAGAGAGAGAATTTACATAAAAATCATTAGAATTTAAACATAAATGAAAATTAACTTCAATAGCATTATGTAACTCTTCACTACTATTCAAACTTCAATAGCATTAAAAAAAAACCATACCAATTAAACTTCTCAAGCTTGAGAGGGGTTGAGAAGAGAGAAACATTGAGAAATTATAGAAAGATCAATATTCACTAATTACCTTACAACTTGCTTGATTCTTTGTTCATGGTAGAGGCCCCCAACCAATCAATTGGTTAAGTATGTTGATGGAGCCACTAATGGAGATTGAAGAAAGAGGGAAGCTCCAAAAACTAGTGAATTATTAAATGAATTCACAGTTCTTGGCTTAGGTGGAGTAGAGTAACGATGCATAAACACTATATATTTTTCAACAAGGGGGAGGCTTCTATTTATAGGAAAAATTGAGCTCCTAACCAAACAAACTGATTCTAGAATTTTCTAAATCAGTTTGGTCAATATTTGACCATTTTTAGGTCAGTTAAGCTAACTTTTTGGAACTAGACTTGAATGAGGAGAGAGGAGAGATGAAATATCTCAATTTTTATGAGTTTAAAACTCATTCAAGCATGTGAAATATGCACCTCCTTTAAAGAACTCCCCTTCCTTACATATGTGTCATAATGGAATCATTTTAATATTGCTCATAGTTTTTTTACTAATAAACCTTGTACATTTTCAACTCTTCATCTTATGTGAAATATGCACCTCCTTTAAAGAATTCCCCTTCCTTACATATGTGTCATAACGGAATCATTTTAATATTGCTCATATTTTTTTTACTAATAAACCTTGTACATTTTCAACTCTTCATCTTATGTGAAATATGCACCTCCTTTAAAGAATTCCCCTTCCTTACATATGTGTCATAATGGAATCATTTTAATATTGCTCATAGTTTTTTACTAATAAACCTTGTACATTTTCAACTCTTCATCTTATGTGAGCATTTACTCATTTTTGGGTATCTTCTTTTTACAAATTTGGATTTATCTCTTCCCTACACATGGATTGATGCTATTGGCCCATAGGAACCTTAATTGGACCATAGTCTAAAGATTTCTGAAAATCTAGACCCTTAGACTAAGGTTCTTTATACCTATTTCCAATTAATTCCAATTGCACATTGGAAAATTCTTTTTGAATTTCTGTTTCAGGGGAACTCATCTGAATTTCTGTTTCAGGGGAACTCATCTGAATTATAAGAGATATTTTTCTATCCAAAAATATTCAAAATCTGAATATTCTCTCTCTAGAATAATTTTCCTCTCTCTAGGCTAAAATAGTTAACAACAGGGTCTTTATATTTCTGAAGAGGGTTGATTACAGGGGAAGATACTAGACATCAAAAAGGGGTTGGGGGAGGAATCTTACATTCTATCCCACTTAAAAAAACGCGAGATGTCCTCATCTCGCAACTTGTGATAATTTCGCAAGATTCACGAATATGAGACTTAGAGAAAAATTTTAATCAAGATTAACCACCAAGATAAGTCTTAAAGAGAGCAAGATTCAAAATACGAACAAGATTTAAACTTTATTCATTCTCGGAACTTATACAATAAAGATAGAGGAACTCTTTACACTTCCATAAGCCCGTCCATCATATGGTCACAAAAGCACTCCTCACAAGCTGCACAAGTATAAGGTAACTCATCTATGGGAATGATTCTGTGGGTTATTGCTGCGCCTATCTCAGTGGTATGAGGTGTTCTAACAAAAGGACCTCTGAGAGGCAAGCCAAAAACGGGGTAAAGGCATATCTTCTCATGAGGAAGAAAACACGCCAGTAAGAAGACCCGCTCATAAAACCCAGGATGCCTTGATCTCATGACGCAGTAGTATCGGGGACCCAAACCCAAAGCTTCAATAACCATGGCCAAGCGGACATTGTTACGAAAGTGCTGCTGACCCCAGGGTGTTACCCTAGTTATGTCTTGATAGGTCCGCCATTTTGTCTGCGCTACAGAAGTTCCCAAGTGAGGGAAAAGTGAGCGCTCATACTGCTCTATAAAATCTTTCTTCACAGACTCCCTTGCGTCTTGAAGGTGAGAAATCATCATGGATAAAACTAATTCTTGTTGCCAAGCCATGAAGGAGATTAAGAAAGAAAGAAGATCGATGGAAGTAAGATTACTGTGAATGACAAGTAAAAGTTACGACTTATATAAAGGAAGGAGCTAGCGTAACTTAGAAGCCAACGGTAACTTGCCACTGAAGTTTTACCGTCTTTCCATGATTTGGGTTTGGCACATTTTTCTATAGAAGGTATTCAGAACTTTGAGATGAGGAGATAAAAGAAGTTCGTAAGCTAAATCACCTACTTTCTTTGGTCCACAATATCTGGGAGATAACTTCTTATACTTCCCAAGAGATAAAGAACTTCTTTTGGGCCGTACTCGAGACCAAAACCTTGATATCCAAAACATCGATTCTCACTTCTGAACTCGTTGTTCTGAATCCTTAAAATAGGTGGGACTCTTGAGAAGTATTCAGGAAAAAGGTTCTTCCTTTTTTTAAACAGAATCTTTCTTTTATTTTAGAGATAGAATAATTATAAGATCAGAAAGGGAGATTCTTACTCCTGTATACCTCTAAGGCTGGGGGAGGAATCTTACATTCTACCCCACTTAAAAGGTGCAAGATGTCCTCATCTCGCAAGTAGAGGACAACTTTTTTGCTTAAGATCCAATTTATTCTGGGGTTCCTTATATTCCGGTCAACCCAACAGAATATGGGGATAAATATCCCTTATATAGAATTCATCATTAAATAACAATTCATTCAAATCATATCATTCATATCTTTAACACGATAATGGTCCATTAGACCGAAAATTTCTTTCTGAACATTCCTCCCAGAATTTAAGTTAAGCAAGTTCTCAATTTGCCATCCCTTTAACTTGATCTACCGTCTCAAGTATTAACAGTAGCAATTTGACAACATAATCCACTAATCTCATAGTGATTTGCTGAATCATTTTCATCATTTATCATTACAGGGACTCGTCCCAATCATCCACATTGTGGTTTCGCTCAGCTTATTACATTTCAACCCATTTTCAAGGATCATCATTTTTCAATCAGAATCCAAATCAATTCATCAGTTCCCAAACAGAATTAAAAATCATATCAACCACATTCAAAATCATCATCTGGATAGCATTAAC
This sequence comes from Cibotium barometz, assembly GCF_041138505.1. NCBI lineage: Eukaryota > Viridiplantae > Streptophyta > Polypodiopsida > Cyatheales > Cibotiaceae > Cibotium > Cibotium barometz. The sequence goes on from NC_141059.1 coordinate 16,833,223, forward strand.
GCTTATAATTTCAAGTCTTAGATTTACTCGTATATACTGTAAGTAAGAGCTGCAGTTATACCCTCGGTATATACGGATAGTCATGATACTCGAAACTATAAGGTAAATACCATCATGTCTAGGTCTCAAGCAAGTCAGGGTTCCATACAATTGCGGTACTTCCAATTGAAGACCCAATTACTAATTTACGAATTTCAATTTGAATTAACAATTTGTATGAATTATATCAAACAATTACAACCTTTTTGTGCGTCTTGATAAACTTTTGACATAATTTGCTCCTCAGTTGATCTTATTGGAGATCTATGACTTAAGTCTGATAAATAGATTTTTCTTTATCCGATCGTCCGTAAAAAAAAACATTTGTATATTTATATACAAGTTACAATAATTACATAGAGTGGCTCGGCTCCAAAATTCAAAATCTCTTCGAGAGACGCATAAGACGACGGTACTGGGCCATAGTCATGCCCTGTTACATAAGTTCTCTAACTGCGAAGGGAGCTATTATTTTCTCCTTAGGGATAAATCGACTAAGGAGTCTATAAATTCGACATGAAAGTCTGAAATTTCGAGGTGTCGAATGATATAGAATGACACCACGCACCATTTTCAGCTTTAACAGGATCATAGTCAATGAGAGATTCTGCCACAGCATTGTATGGTGGTTGCAATGGGCGTGGACATATTGCCCTGCAAACCACTTATGTTGTATTCTCTCCGCTGGGGTAGAAAAATATAAATCCGCGAAATGGCGTGCGAGTCTTGCTCGGCTTGTTTGAGTTGAAGTGGAAGAGATGAGATGCTCGAAGGCAAATGCAATCATATCTTGAGACTGGGTGAGGTCGGGAATACCAGATAAATGTGGAACTTCCATCTATAAAAACAATTTCTTTGATTAAAATTTCTTCATTAAAGAAGCTTACGGAATGAAAATACATTATGAAAATGCTGTTTCTGAATTCTTATTACCAATTTCAGATAAGAATTTAATTATCTTTATTAGCTTTCAAAACCGCTCTGATACCAACTGTGAGATCCCTGTTCCCACCGAGCAACGGATTTGGGGTACTAGCAGCGGAAGTAGCACTTCTCGCGCGGGACAGGGGTGCCACACTCGGGGCCTCGCCCACGGATATCCGGACAAGAGACTAATCCGTCGGTTTGTCCAAAACTGAAACCGAAAAAACTTCCTTTACCCGGAAAGCACTGGCGATTCCACCAGGATAACTCTTTACTCTAACGTAGTCAAGATCATTACTGATCAAACTGATCTGACTGCACCTTTAACGGTACTTGGTCAAATCAAGGAAGAACTTGCACTTGAATCATTGGGATCAACGCTTTTTTCCCCATCAAGAGGCACAGCCGTTGATTCCTATCCATAAAACAATTTCTATCCGGGATTTACTTCATCTATCGTAATAATAGAAATTAAATCTCGATTTACGGATCCATCAGTCCAGCCTAACCCCATCCGATCCCATGGGTTAGCCAACCGCCCAACCACTGTAGTGATGGGATCCAATTTGGAATTTGGTTAAGTTTTGTCCCGGATACCAAGGAAAAGAGTTCCAAGGCCCCCTAGCCGGAAGTTCATGCAAACATAAAACTAGTCATACCACTTACACACCCAATATGAAATTGCCTTTTTCTTAGCATCAACTAGCTTTAAAACAATCCTTTAATAAAACCATTATGTCACTGATGACAATCCTCAAAGTCTCTGGTTGAATCCTTATTTCCAGTCATTCTTTCATCGGTATACTTATGGCATCATTGGCAACCAAAACGCTCACCACCTGTTCTCTCAGGGGCCTTTTCCATGGTTCCTAGCTCATAGTAACCGGCAATATATTCATATAATAGAATGGAATCTCCGTGGAAGATCAGCAAGATCAACCCACAGATCCATATAAAAGAGCCATGGACTCATCTGTTGAGGACCAGCAAGGTCAATCAACCAGATCCATGCCCGGTTTCAGAAAAACAACTCTTACTCCTTATTCCAATATCTTCCACGACGCATGTGTGGGTATCTTCGGCGACCCAGAGCCCGAGCACCGTATGGTCAGCACCCTCTAGGATCCTTCGCAGGTGACCTAGCGCTTCACTCATAGGCCGCTTCCTTGGTCCCTCATCCACCGTACCGGAAGCTCACCATTTAAATCGAGCCGAGGCTGGTCAAGACCTCGATCGACCTTGCTACGCGAGACGTCCTCCATTGACTCTCCGTCAGCAGTTGCAACTTTATCAGTTCAGTCTTCATGACCTTAATCCTCAAGACGGTCAAAATGCTTCTCCAGCATTCTTGACATAAAACAGTCATTTACAAACAGTCACAAATACAGTTTCTATAACGAACTCTTGTCTTTCCATATTATCCACTCTCGGACCACATTACTTATTCCACATTCCATTGTACTCGTTCTCATCCATTCACTCATATAGACTACATTATCTCACATACATCTTCATATTCATTATTCTACATACATATCCATGTTCGTACGTCCACATCATACATCCAATTTCACATTCATACATACGCATCTACATGCATACATCCACATCTACATTCATACATCCATACCTCCATTTCCACATCCACACATCCACATTCATATTCATACATCCACATTCCGTATCTACATCCATACATTCACATCCACCTCTTCATTCATAATCACATCCATACATCCACATCTACATACATACATCCACATCTGTATCTACATCCATACATTCACATCCACCTCTTCATTCACAATCACATCCATACATCCACATCTACATACATACATCCATACATCCACATCTATATACATACGTCCATTTTTACATCCTCATTCATACATACACATCCACATACATACATACACATCCGTATCTACATCCATACATCCACATCCACATCAACATTCACATTCATACATATACATCTACATGTATACATCTACATCACATTCATACAACCATATTACATCCATTCTCGTCCTAACACATCCCATATACATCTTAACACATCCTAACTCATCTTAACACATTCTATCACATCTCATACACATCTTATCACATCTTTTTACATCTCATACACCTCTTATCACATCCTATCACTTTCCATACGCATCTTATCAAATCTTATCACATCTCATACACATCTTTTCACATCCTATCACTTTCCATACGCATCTTATCAATTCTTATCACATCTCATACACCTCTTATCACATCCTATCACTTTCCATACGCATCTTATCAATTCTTATCACATCTCATACACCTCTTATCACATCTTATCACATTTCATATCTTTTTTTTAAAAAGAGAATTCTTATATTTGATATAAGATTTCTCTACACATTTATTTATACATAAATTCCATTTAAGGAGACTAACACTTTCGAAATTAAAATCAATCTTTTATGCATCTTCTTATGCATAATTTCAATTTGCTAGGGAATTACACTTTTAGAATAAAAGAATTTCTCTTATGCATCTAAGTTAAGCATAAAATCCATTTATGAGGAAAATCACACTTTTAGTATAAAAAGAATATCTTTTATGCATACCTATAAGCATGAAATCCAATATGATAAAAGTAACACTTTTGATATAAAAATTTTTCCTTTATGCATACTTCTATGCATGAAAATTAAAAATGATAAAAGTAACACTTTTGATATAAAAAATTTTCCTTTATGCATACTTCTATGCATGAAAATTAAAAATGATAAAAGTAACACTTTTGATATAAAATTTTTATTTTATGCATGAAAATTAAAAATGATAAAAGTAACACTTTTAATATAAAAAAATTTTCTTTTATGCATACTTCTATGCATGAAAATTAAAAATGATAAAAGTAACACTTTTGATATAAAAATTTTCTTTTATGCATACTTCTATGCATGAAAATTAAAAATGATAAAAGTAACACTTTTGATATAAAAATTTTCTTTTATGCATACTTTTATGCATGAAAATTAAAAATGATAAAAGTAACACTTTTAATATAAAAAAATTTTCTTTTATGCATACTTCTATGCATGAAAATTAAAAATGATAAAAGTAACACTTTTGATATAAAAAGTTTTCTTTTATGCATACTTCTATACATGAAAATTAAAAATGATAAAAGTAACACTTTTGATATAAAAATTTATCCATTATGCATACTTCTATGCATGAAATAAAAATGGTAAAAATAACACTTTTGATATAAAAATTTATCCATTATGCATACTTCTATGCATGAAATAAAAATGGTAAAAATAACACTTTTGATATAAAAACTTATCCTTTATGCATGACATTAAAATTCAATTTCTCCATGATTGTAATGAAATTCTTTCAATTAATCTAGGATGATAATTCCTAGAATATGGTAGGAAGTCCTCTTTTTATGCTTTGAATGAGATTATTTTATGCATAATTTTTATAAAAAATTTGCCATAGCTCCGCTGCTATGACTGATAAATCTCAATTTTTCTAAGGGATAATGCTTATCATTAAGGAAATAATTAAAATGATCTCTAATTGGATTATTAATCCATAATGGATTGAATCATTAATATACATAAACTAAAAGCATAGAAAAAAGCCATTAATTTGGCCTCAAGCATAGCTTAATCTTGGGTTAAGGAAAAGCTTTATGAAAAGCTTGATTTGGATTGAGAATGGGTCATGAGTATGACCATTTCTTGAGTGAGAGAGAGAATTTACATAAAAATCATTAGAATTTAAACATAAATGAAAATTAACTTCAATAGCATTATGTAACTCTTCACTACTATTCAAACTTCAATAGCATTAAAAAAAAACCATACCAATTAAACTTCTCAAGCTTGAGAGGGGTTGAGAAGAGAGAAACATTGAGAAATTATAGAAAGATCAATATTCACTAATTACCTTACAACTTGCTTGATTCTTTGTTCACGGTAGAGGCCCCCAACCAATCAATTGGTTAAGTATGTTGATGGAGCCACTAATGGAGATTGAAGAAAGAGGGAAGCTCCAAAAACTAGTGAATTATTAAATGAATTCACAGTTCTTGGCTTAGGTGGAGTAGAGTAACGATGCATAAACACTATATATTTTTCAACAAGGGGGAGGCTTCTATTTATAGGAAAAATTGAGCTCCTAACCAAACAAACTGATTCTAGAATTTTCTAAATCAGTTTGGTCAATATTTGACCATTTTTAGGTCAGTTAAGCTAACTTTTTGGAACTAGACTTGAATGAGGAGAGAGGAGAGATGAAATATCTCAATTTTTATGAGTTTAAAACTCATTCAAGCATGTGAAATATGCACCTCCTTTAAAGAACTCCCCTTCCTTACATATGTGTCATAATGGAATCATTTTAATATTGCTCATAGTTTTTTTACTAATAAACCTTGTACATTTTCAACTCTTCATCTTATGTGAAATATGCACCTCCTTTAAAGAATTCCCCTTCCTTACATATGTGTCATAACGGAATCATTTTAATATTGCTCATATTTTTTTTACTAATAAACCTTGTACATTTTCAACTCTTCATCTTATGTGAAATATGCACCTCCTTTAAAGAATTCCCCTTCCTTACATATGTGTCATAATGGAATCATTTTAATATTGCTCATAGTTTTTTACTAATAAACCTTGTACATTTTCAACTCTTCATCTTATGTGAGCATTTACTCATTTTTGGGTATCTTCTTTTTACAAATTTGGATTTATCTCTTCCCTACACATGGATTGATGCTATTGGCCCATAGGAACCTTAATTGGACCATAGTCTAAAGATTTCTGAAAATCTAGACCCTTAGATTAAGGTTCTTTATACCTATTTCCAATTAATTCCAATTGCACATTGGAAAATTCTTTTTGAATTTCTGTTTCAGGGGAACTCATCTGAATTTCTGTTTCAGGGGAACTCATCTGAATTATAAGAGATATTTTTCTATCCAAAAATATTCAAAATCTGAATATTCTCTCTCTAGAATAATTTTCCTCTCTCTAGGCTAAAATAGTTAACAACAGGGTCTTTATATTTCTGAAGAGGGTTGATTACAGGGGAAGATACTAGACATCAAAAAGGGGTTGGGGGAGGAATCTTACATTCTATCCCACTTAAAAAAACGCGAGATGTCCTCATCTCGCAACTTGTGATAATTTCGCAAGATTCACGAATATGAGACTTAGAGAAAAATTTTAATCAAGATTAACCACCAAGATAAGTCTTAAAGAGAGCAAGATTCAAAATACGAACAAGATTTAAACTTTATTCATTCTCGGAACTTATACAGTAAAGATAGAGGAACTCTTTACACTTCCATAAGCCCGTCCATCATATGGTCACAAAAGCACTCCTCACAAGCTGCACAAGTATAAGGTAACTCATCTATGGGAATGATTCTGTGGGTTATTGCTGCGCCTATCTCAGTGGTATGAGGTGTTCTAACAAAAGGACCTCTGAGAGGCAAGCCAAAAACGGGGTAAAGGCATATCTTCTCATGAGGAAGAAAACACGCCAGTAAGAAGACCCGCTCAGAAAACCTAGGATGCCTTGATCTCATGACGCAGTAGTATCGGGGACCCAAACCCAAAGCTTCAATAACCATGGCCAAGCGGACATTGTTACGAAAGTGCTGCTGACCCCAGGGTGTTACCCTAGTTATGTCTTGATAGGTCCGCCATTTTGTCTGCGCTACAGAAGTTCCCAAGTGAGGGAAAAGTGAGCGCTCATACTGCTCTATAAAATCTTTCTTCACAGACTCCCTTGCGTCTTGAAGGTGAGAAATCATCATGGATAAAACTAATTCTTGTTGCCAAGCCATGAAGGAGATTAAGAAAGAAAGAAGATCGATGGAAGTAAGATTACTGTGAATGACAAGTAAAAGTTACGACTTATATAAAGGAAGGAGCTAGCGTAACTTAGAAGCCAACGGTAACTTGCCACTGAAGTTTTACCGTCTTTCCATGATTTGGGTTTGGCACATTTTTCTATAGAAGGTATTCAGAACTTTGAGATGAGGAGATAAAAGAAGTTCGTAAGCTAAATCACCTACTTTCTTTGGTCCACAATATCTGGGAGATAACTTCTTATACTTCCCAAGAGATAAAGAACTTCTTTTGGGCCGTACTCGAGACCAAAACCTTGATATCCAAAACATCGATTCTCACTTCTGAACTCGTTGTTCTGAATCCTTAAAATAGGTGGGACTCTTGAGAAGTATTCAGGAAAAAGGTTCTTCCTTTTTTTAAACAGAATCTTTCTTTTATTTTAGAGATAGAATAATTATAAGATCAGAAAGGGAGATTCTTACTCCTGTATACCTCTAAGGCTGGGGGAGGAATCTTACATTCTACCCCACTTAAAAGGTGCAAGATGTCCTCATCTCGCAAGTAGAGGACAACTTTTTTGCTTAAGATCCAATTTATTCTGGGGTTCCTTATATTCCGGTCAACCCAACAGAATATGTGGATAAATATCCCTTATATAGAATTCATCATTAAATAACAATTCATTCAAATCATATCATTCATATCTTTAACACGATAATGGTCCATTAGACCGAAAATTTCTTTCTGAACATTCCTCCCGGAATTTAAGTTAAGCAAGTTCTCAATTTGTCATCCCTTAACTTGATCTACCGTCTCAAGTATTAACAGTAGCAATTTGACAACATAATCCACTAATCTCATAGTGATTTGCTGAATCATTTTCATCATTTATCATTACAGGGACTCGTCCCAATCATCCACATTGTGGTTTCGCTCAGCTTATTACATTTCAACCCATTTTCAAGGATCATCATTTTTCAATCAGAATCCAAATCAATTCATCAGTTCCCAAACAGAATTAAAAATCATATCAACCACATTCAAAATCATCATCTGGATAGCATTAACGCTTATAATTTCAAGTCTTAGATTTACTCGTATATACTGTAAGTAAAGAGCTGCAGTTATACCCTCGGTATATACGGATAGTCATGATACTCGAAACTATAAGGTAAATACCATCATGTCTAGGTCTCAAGCAAGTCAGGGTTCCATACAATTGCGGTACTTCCAATTGAAGACCCAATTACTAATTTACGAATTTCAATTTGAATTAACAATTTGTATGAATTATATCAAACAATTACAACCTTTTTGTGCGTCTTGATAAACTTTTGACATAATTTGCTCCTCAGTTGATCTTATTGGAGATCTATGACTTAAGTCTGATAAATAGATTTTTCTTTATCCGATCGTCCGTAAAAAAAAACATTTGTATATTTATATACAAGTTACAATAATTACATAGAGTGGCTCGGCTCCAAAATTCAAAATCTCTTCGAGAGACGCATAAGACGACGGTACTGGGCCATAGTCATGCCCTGTTACATAAGTTCTCTAACTGCGAAGGGAGCTATTATTTTCTCCTTAGGGATAAATCGACTAAGGAGTCTATAAATTCGACATGAAAGTCTGAAATTTCGAGGTGTCGAATGATATAGAATGACACCACGCACCATTTTCAGCTTTAACAGGATCATAGTCAATGAGAGATTCTGCCACAGCATTGTATGGTGGTTGCAATGGGCGTGGACATATTGCCCTGCAAACCACTTATGTTGTATTCTCTCCGCTGGGGTAGGAAAATATAAATCCGCGAAATGGCGTGCGAGTCTTGCTCGGCTTGTTTGAGTTGAAGTGGAAGAGATGAGATGCTCGAAGGCAAATGCAATCATATCTTGAGACTGGGTGAGGTCGGGAATACCAGATAAATGTGGAACTTCCATCTATAAAAACAATTTCTTTGATTAAAATTTCTTCATTAAAGAAGCTTACGGAATGAAAATACATTATGAAAATGCTGTTTCTGAATTCTTATTACCAATTTCAGATAAGAATTTAATTATCTTTATTAGCTTTCAAAACCGCTCTGATACCAACTGTGAGATCCCTGTTCCCACCGAGCAACGGATTTGGGGTACTAGCAGCGGAAGTAGCACTTCTCGCGCGGGACAGGGGTGCCACACTCGGGGCCTCGCCCACGGATATCCGGACAAGAGACTAATCCGTCGGTTTGTCCAAAACCGAAACCGAAAAAACTTCCTTTACCCGGAAAGCACTGGCGATTCCACCAGGATAACTCTTTACTCTAACGTAGTCAAGATCATTACTGATCAAACTGATCTGACTGCACCTTTAACGGTACTTGGTCAAATCAAGGAAGAACTTGCACTTGAATCATTGGGATCAACGCTTTTTTCCCCATCAAGAGGCACAGCCGTTGATTCCTATCCATAAAACAATTTCTATCCGGGATTTACTTCATCTATCGTAATAATAGAAATTAAATCTCGATTTACGGATCCATCAGTCCAGCCTAACCCCATCCGATCCCATGGGTTAGCCAACCGCCCAACCACTGTAGTGATGGGATCCAATTTGGAATTTGGTTAAGTTTTGTCCCGGATACCAAGGAAAAGAGTTCCAAGGCCCCCTAGCCGGAAGTTCATGCAAACATAAAACTAGTCATACCACTTACACACCCAATATGAAATTGCCTTTTTCTTAGCATCAACTAGCTTTAAAACAATCCTTTAATAAAACCATTATGTCACTGATGACAATCCTCAAAGTCTCTGGTTGAATCCTTATTTCCAGTCATTCTTTCATCGGTATACTTATGGCATCATTGGCAACCAAAACGCTCACCACCTGTTCTCTCAGGGGCCTTTTCCATGGTTCCTAGCTCATAGTAACCGGCAATATATTCATATAATAGAATGGAATCTCCGTGGAAGATCAGCAAGATCAACCCACAGATCCATATAAAAGAGCCATGGACTCATCTGTTGAGGACCAGCAAGGTCAATCAACCAGATCCATGCCCGGTTTCAGAAAAACAACTCTTACTCCTTATTCCAATATCTTCCACGACGCACGTGTGGGTATCTTCGGCGACCCAGAGCCCGAGCACCGTATGGTCAGCACCCTCTAGGATCCTTCGCAGGTGACCTAGCGCTTCACTCATAGGCCGCTTCCTTGGTCCCTCATCCACCGTACCGGAAGCTCACCATTTAAATCGAGCCGAGGCTGGTCAAGACCTCGATCGACCTTGCTACGCGAGACGTCCTCCATTGACTCTCCGTCAGCAGTTGCAACTTTATCAGTTCAGTCTTCATGACCTTAATCCTCAAGACGGTCAAAATGCTTCTCCAACATTCTTGACATAAAACAGTCATTTACAAACAGTCACAAATACAGTTTCTATAACGAACTCTTGTCTTTCCATATTATCCACTCTCGGACCACATTACTTATTCCACATTCCATTGTACTCGTTCTCATCCATTCACTCATATAGACTACATTATCTCACATACATCTTCATATTCATTATTCTACATACATATCCATGTTCGTACGTCCACATCATACATCCAATTTCACATTCATACATACGCATCTACATGCATACATCCACATCTACATTCATACATCCATACCTCCATTTCCACATCCACACATCCACATTCATATTCATACATCCACATTCCGTATCTACATCCATACATTCACATCCACCTCTTCATTCATAATCACATCCATACATCCACATCTACATACATACATCCACATCTGTATCTACATCCATACATTCACATCCACCTCTTCATTCACAATCACATCCATACATCCACATCTACATACATACATCCATACATCCACATCTATATACATACGTCCATTTTTACATCCTCATTCATACATACACATCCACATACATACATACACATCCGTATCTACATCCATACATCCACATCCACATCAACATTCACATTCATACATATACATCTACATGTATACATCTACATCACATTCATACAACCATATTACATCCATTCTCGTCCTAACACATCCCATATACATCTTAACACATCCTAACTCATCTTAACACATTCTATCACATCTCATACACATCTTATCACATCTTTTTACATCTCATACACCTCTTATCACATCCTATCACTTTCCATACGCATCTTATCAAATCTTATCACATCTCATACACATCTTTTCACATCCTATCACTTTCCATACGCATCTTATCAATTCTTATCACATCTCATACACCTCTTATCACATCCTATCACTTTCCATACGCATCTTATCAATTCTTATCACATCTCATACACCTCTTATCACATCTTATCACATTTCATATCTTTTTTTTTTAAAGAGAATTCTTATATTTGATATAAGATTTCTCTACACATTTATTTATACATAAATTCCATTTAAGGAGACTAACACTTTCGAAATTAAAATCAATCTTTTATGCATCTTCTTATGCATAATTTCAATTTGCTAGGGAATTACACTTTTAGAATAAAAGAATTTCTCTTATGCATCTAAGTTAAGCATAAAATCCATTTATGAGGAAAATCACACTTTTAGTATAAAAAGAATATCTTTTATGCATACCTATAAGCATGAAATCCAATATGATAAAAGTAACACTTTTGATATAAAAATTTTTCCTTTATGCATACTTCTATGCATGAAAATTAAAAATGATAAAAGTAACACTTTTGATATAAAAAATTTTCCTTTATGCATACTTCTATGCATGAAAATTAAAAATGATAAAAGTAACACTTTTGATATGAAATTTTTCTTTTATGCATGAAAATTAAAAATGATAAAAGTAACACTTTTAATATAAAAAAATTTTCTTTTATGCATACTTCTATGCATGAAAATTAAAAATGATAAAAGTAACACTTTTGATATAAAAATTTTCTTTTATGCATACTTCTATGCATGAAAATTAAAAATGATAAAAGTAACACTTTTGATATAAAAATTTTCTTTTATGCATACTTTTATGCATGAAAATTAAAAATGATAAAAGTAACACTTTTAATATAAAAAAATTTTCTTTTATGCATACTTCTATGCATGAAAATTAAAAATGATAAAAGTAACACTTTTGATATAAAAAATTTTCTTTTATGCATACTTCTATGCATGAAAATTAAAAATGATAAAAGTAACACTTTTGATATAAAAATTTATCCATTATGCATACTTCTATGCATGAAATAAAAATGGTAAAAATAACACTTTTGATATAAAAATTTATCCATTATGCATACTTCTATGCATGAAATAAAAATGATAAAAATAATACTTTTGATATAAAAACTTATCCTTTATGCATGACATTAAAATTCAATTTCTCCATGATTGTAATGAAATTCTTTCAATTAATCTAGGATGATAATTCCTAGAATATGGTAGGAAGTCCTCTTTTTATGCTTTGAATGAGATTATTTTATGCATAATTTTTATAAAAAATTTGCCATAGCTCCGCTGCTATGGCTGACTGATAAATCTCAATTTTTCTAAGGGATAATGCTTATCATTAAGGAAATAATTAAAATGATCTCTAATTGGATTATTAATCCATAATGGATTGAATCATTAATATACATAAACTAAAAGCATAGAAAAAAGCCATTAATTTGGCCTCAAGCATAGCTTAATCTTGGGTTAAGGAAAAGCTTTATGAAAAGCTTGATTTGGATTGAGAATGGGTCATGAGTATGACCATTTCTTGAGTGAGAGAGAGAATTTACATAAAAATCATTAGAATTTAAACATAAATGAAAATTAACTTCAATAGCATTATGTAACTCTTCACTACTATTCAAACTTCAATAGCATTAAAAAAAAACCATACCAATTAAACTTCTCAAGCTTGAGAGGGGTTGAGAAGAGAGAAACATTGAGAAATTATAGAAAGATCAATATTCACTAATTACCTTACAACTTGCTTGATTCTTTGTTCATGGTAGAGGCCCCCAACCAATCAATTGGTTAAGTATGTTGATGGAGCCACTAATGGAGATTGAAGAAAGAGGGAAGCTCCAAAAACTAGTGAATTATTAAATGAATTCACAGTTCTTGGCTTAGGTGGAGTAGAGTAACGATGCATAAACACTATATATTTTTCAACAAGGGGGAGGCTTCTATTTATAGGAAAAATTGAGCTCCTAACCAAACAAACTGATTCTAGAATTTTCTAAATCAGTTTGGTCAATATTTGACCATTTTTAGGTCAGTTAAGCTAACTTTTTGGAACTAGACTTGAATGAGGAGAGAGGAGAGATGAAATATCTCAATTTTTATGAGTTTAAAACTCATTCAAGCATGTGAAATATGCACCTCCTTTAAAGAACTCCCCTTCCTTACATATGTGTCATAATGGAATCATTTTAATATTGCTCATAGTTTTTTTACTAATAAACCTTGTACATTTTCAACTCTTCATCTTATGTGAAATATGCACCTCCTTTAAAGAATTCCCCTTCCTTACATATGTGTCATAACGGAATCATTTTAATATTGCTCATATTTTTTTTACTAATAAACCTTGTACATTTTCAACTCTTCATCTTATGTGAAATATGCACCTCCTTTAAAGAATTCCCCTTCCTTACATATGTGTCATAATGGAATCATTTTAATATTGCTCATAGTTTTTTACTAATAAACCTTGTACATTTTCAACTCTTCATCTTATGTGAGCATTTACTCATTTTTGGGTATCTTCTTTTTACAAATTTGGATTTATCTCTTCCCTACACATGGATTGATGCTATTGGCCCATAGGAACCTTAATTGGACCATAGTCTAAAGATTTCTGAAAATCTAGACCCTTAGACTAAGGTTCTTTATACCTATTTCCAATTAATTCCAATTGCACATTGGAAAATTCTTTTTGAATTTCTGTTTCAGGGGAACTCATCTGAATTTCTGTTTCAGGGGAACTCATCTGAATTATAAGAGATATTTTTCTATCCAAAAATATTCAAAATCTGAATATTCTCTCTCTAGAATAATTTTCCTCTCTCTAGGCTAAAATAGTTAACAACAGGGTCTTTATATTTCTGAAGAGGGTTGATTACAGGGGAAGATACTAGACATCAAAAAGGGGTTGGGGGAGGAATCTTACATTCTATCCCACTTAAAAAAACGCGAGATGTCCTCATCTCGCAACTTGTGATAATTTCGCAAGATTCACGAATATGAGACTTAGAGAAAAATTTTAATCAAGATTAACCACCAAGATAAGTCTTAAAGAGAGCAAGATTCAAAATACGAACAAGATTTAAACTTTATTCATTCTCGGAACTTATACAATAAAGATAGAGGAACTCTTTACACTTCCATAAGCCCGTCCATCATATGGTCACAAAAGCACTCCTCACAAGCTGCACAAGTATAAGGTAACTCATCTATGGGAATGATTCTGTGGGTTATTGCTGCGCCTATCTCAGTGGTATGAGGTGTTCTAACAAAAGGACCTCTGAGAGGCAAGCCAAAAACGGGGTAAAGGCATATCTTCTCATGAGGAAGAAAACACGCCAGTAAGAAGACCCGCTCATAAAACCCAGGATGCCTTGATCTCATGACGCAGTAGTATCGGGGACCCAAACCCAAAGCTTCAATAACCATGGCCAAGCGGACATTGTTACGAAAGTGCTGCTGACCCCAGGGTGTTACCCTAGTTATGTCTTGATAGGTCCGCCATTTTGTCTGCGCTACAGAAGTTCCCAAGTGAGGGAAAAGTGAGCGCTCATACTGCTCTATAAAATCTTTCTTCACAGACTCCCTTGCGTCTTGAAGGTGAGAAATCATCATGGATAAAACTAATTCTTGTTGCCAAGCCATGAAGGAGATTAAGAAAGAAAGAAGATCGATGGAAGTAAGATTACTGTGAATGACAAGTAAAAGTTACGACTTATATAAAGGAAGGAGCTAGCGTAACTTAGAAGCCAACGGTAACTTGCCACTGAAGTTTTACCGTCTTTCCATGATTTGGGTTTGGCACATTTTTCTATAGAAGGTATTCAGAACTTTGAGATGAGGAGATAAAAGAAGTTCGTAAGCTAAATCACCTACTTTCTTTGGTCCACAATATCTGGGAGATAACTTCTTATACTTCCCAAGAGATAAAGAACTTCTTTTGGGCCGTACTCGAGACCAAAACCTTGATATCCAAAACATCGATTCTCACTTCTGAACTCGTTGTTCTGAATCCTTAAAATAGGTGGGACTCTTGAGAAGTATTCAGGAAAAAGGTTCTTCCTTTTTTTAAACAGAATCTTTCTTTTATTTTAGAGATAGAATAATTATAAGATCAGAAAGGGAGATTCTTACTCCTGTATACCTCTAAGGCTGGGGGAGGAATCTTACATTCTACCCCACTTAAAAGGTGCAAGATGTCCTCATCTCGCAAGTAGAGGACAACTTTTTTGCTTAAGATCCAATTTATTCTGGGGTTCCTTATATTCCGGTCAACCCAACAGAATATGGGGATAAATATCCCTTATATAGAATTCATCATTAAATAACAATTCATTCAAATCATATCATTCATATCTTTAACACGATAATGGTCCATTAGACCGAAAATTTCTTTCTGAACATTCCTCCCAGAATTTAAGTTAAGCAAGTTCTCAATTTGCCATCCCTTTAACTTGATCTACCGTCTCAAGTATTAACAGTAGCAATTTGACAACATAATCCACTAATCTCATAGTGATTTGCTGAATCATTTTCATCATTTATCATTACAGGGACTCGTCCCAATCATCCACATTGTGGTTTCGCTCAGCTTATTACATTTCAACCCATTTTCAAGGATCATCATTTTTCAATCAGAATCCAAATCAATTCATCAGTTCCCAAACAGAATTAAAAATCATATCAACCACATTCAAAATCATCATCTGGATAGCATTAACGCTTATAATTTCAAGTCTTAGATTTACTCGTATATACTGTAAGTAAGAGCTGCAGTTATACCCTCGGTATATACGGATAGTCATGATACTCGAAACTATAAGGTAAATACCATCATGTCTAGGTCTCAAGCAAGTCAGGGTTCCATACAATTGCGGTACTTCCAATTGAAGACCCAATTACTAATTTACGAATTTCAATTTGAATTAACAATTTGTATGAATTATATCAAACAATTACAACCTTTTTGTGCGTCTTGATAAACTTTTGACATAATTTGCTCCTCAGTTGATCTTATTGGAGATCTATGACTTAAGTCTGATAAATAGATTTTTCTTTATCCGATCGTCCGTAAAAAAAAACATTTGTATATTTATATACAAGTTACAATAATTACATAGAGTGGCTCGGCTCCAAAATTCAAAATCTCTTCGAGAGACGCATAAGACGACGGTACTGGGCCATAGTCATGCCCTGTTACATAAGTTCTCTAACTGCGAAGGGAGCTATTATTTTCTCCTTAGGGATAAATCGACTAAGGAGTCTATAAATTCGACATGAAAGTCTGAAATTTCGAGGTGTCGAATGATATAGAATGACACCACGCACCATTTTCAGCTTTAACAGGATCATAGTCAATGAGAGATTCTGCCACAGCATTGTATGGTGGTTGCAATGGGCGTGGACATATTGCCCTGCAAACCACTTATGTTGTATTCTCTCCGCTGGGGTAGAAAAATATAAATCCGCGAAATGGCGTGCGAGTCTTGCTCGGCTTGTTTGAGTTGAAGTGGAAGAGATGAGATGCTCGAAGGCAAATGCAATCATATCTTGAGACTGGGTGAGGTCGGGAATACCAGATAAATGTGGAACTTCCATCTATAAAAACAATTTCTTTGATTAAAATTTCTTCATTAAAGAAGCTTACGGAATGAAAATACATTATGAAAATGCTGTTTCTGAATTCTTATTACCAATTTCAGATAAGAATTTAATTATCTTTATTAGCTTTCAAAACCGCTCTGATACCAACTGTGAGATCCCTGTTCCCACCGAGCAACGGATTTGGGGTACTAGCAGCGGAAGTAGCACTTCTCGCGCGGGACAGGGGTGCCACACTCGGGGCCTCGCCCACGGATATCCGGACAAGAGACTAATCCGTCGGTTTGTCCAAAACTGAAACCGAAAAAACTTCCTTTACCCGGAAAGCACTGGCGATTCCACCAGGATAACTCTTTACTCTAACGTAGTCAAGATCATTACTGATCAAACTGATCTGACTGCACCTTTAACGGTACTTGGTCAAATCAAGGAAGAACTTGCACTTGAATCATTGGGATCAACGCTTTTTTCCCCATCAAGAGGCACAGCCGTTGATTCCTATCCATAAAACAATTTCTATCCGGGATTTACTTCATCTATCGTAATAATAGAAATTAAATCTCGATTTACGGATCCATCAGTCCAGCCTAACCCCATCCGATCCCATGGGTTAGCCAACCGCCCAACCACTGTAGTGATGGGATCCAATTTGGAATTTGGTTAAGTTTTGTCCCGGATACCAAGGAAAAGAGTTCCAAGGCCCCCTAGCCGGAAGTTCATGCAAACATAAAACTAGTCATACCACTTACACACCCAATATGAAATTGCCTTTTTCTTAGCATCAACTAGCTTTAAAACAATCCTTTAATAAAACCATTATGTCACTGATGACAATCCTCAAAGTCTCTGGTTGAATCCTTATTTCCAGTCATTCTTTCATCGGTATACTTATGGCATCATTGGCAACCAAAACGCTCACCACCTGTTCTCTCAGGGGCCTTTTCCATGGTTCCTAGCTCATAGTAACCGGCAATATATTCATATAATAGAATGGAATCTCCGTGGAAGATCAGCAAGATCAACCCACAGATCCATATAAAAGAGCCATGGACTCATCTGTTGAGGACCAGCAAGGTCAATCAACCAGATCCATGCCCGGTTTCAGAAAAACAACTCTTACTCCTTATTCCAATATCTTCCACGACGCATGTGTGGGTATCTTCGGCGACCCAGAGCCCGAGCACCGTATGGTCAGCACCCTCTAGGATCCTTCGCAGGTGACCTAGCGCTTCACTCATAGGCCGCTTCCTTGGTCCCTCATCCACCGTACCGGAAGCTCACCATTTAAATCGAGCCGAGGCTGGTCAAGACCTCGATCGACCTTGCTACGCGAGACGTCCTCCATTGACTCTCCGTCAGCAGTTGCAACTTTATCAGTTCAGTCTTCATGACCTTAATCCTCAAGACGGTCAAAATGCTTCTCCAGCATTCTTGACATAAAACAGTCATTTACAAACAGTCACAAATACAGTTTCTATAACGAACTCTTGTCTTTCCATATTATCCACTCTCGGACCACATTACTTATTCCACATTCCATTGTACTCGTTCTCATCCATTCACTCATATAGACTACATTATCTCACATACATCTTCATATTCATTATTCTACATACATATCCATGTTCGTACGTCCACATCATACATCCAATTTCACATTCATACATACGCATCTACATGCATACATCCACATCTACATTCATACATCCATACCTCCATTTCCACATCCACACATCCACATTCATATTCATACATCCACATTCCGTATCTACATCCATACATTCACATCCACCTCTTCATTCATAATCACATCCATACATCCACATCTACATACATACATCCACATCTGTATCTACATCCATACATTCACATCCACCTCTTCATTCACAATCACATCCATACATCCACATCTACATACATACATCCATACATCCACATCTATATACATACGTCCATTTTTACATCCTCATTCATACATACACATCCACATACATACATACACATCCGTATCTACATCCATACATCCACATCCACATCAACATTCACATTCATACATATACATCTACATGTATACATCTACATCACATTCATACAACCATATTACATCCATTCTCGTCCTAACACATCCCATATACATCTTAACACATCCTAACTCATCTTAACACATTCTATCACATCTCATACACATCTTATCACATCTTTTTACATCTCATACACCTCTTATCACATCCTATCACTTTCCATACGCATCTTATCAAATCTTATCACATCTCATACACATCTTTTCACATCCTATCACTTTCCATACGCATCTTATCAATTCTTATCACATCTCATACACCTCTTATCACATCCTATCACTTTCCATACGCATCTTATCAATTCTTATCACATCTCATACACCTCTTATCACATCTTATCACATTTCATATCTTTTTTTTAAAAAGAGAATTCTTATATTTGATATAAGATTTCTCTACACATTTATTTATACATAAATTCCATTTAAGGAGACTAACACTTTCGAAATTAAAATCAATCTTTTATGCATCTTCTTATGCATAATTTCAATTTGCTAGGGAATTACACTTTTAGAATAAAAGAATTTCTCTTATGCATCTAAGTTAAGCATAAAATCCATTTATGAGGAAAATCACACTTTTAGTATAAAAAGAATATCTTTTATGCATACCTATAAGCATGAAATCCAATATGATAAAAGTAACACTTTTGATATAAAAATTTTTCCTTTATGCATACTTCTATGCATGAAAATTAAAAATGATAAAAGTAACACTTTTGATATAAAAAATTTTCCTTTATGCATACTTCTATGCATGAAAATTAAAAATGATAAAAGTAACACTTTTGATATAAAATTTTTATTTTATGCATGAAAATTAAAAATGATAAAAGTAACACTTTTAATATAAAAAAATTTTCTTTTATGCATACTTCTATGCATGAAAATTAAAAATGATAAAAGTAACACTTTTGATATAAAAATTTTCTTTTATGCATACTTCTATGCATGAAAATTAAAAATGATAAAAGTAACACTTTTGATATAAAAATTTTCTTTTATGCATACTTTTATGCATGAAAATTAAAAATGATAAAAGTAACACTTTTAATATAAAAAAATTTTCTTTTATGCATACTTCTATGCATGAAAATTAAAAATGATAAAAGTAACACTTTTGATATAAAAAGTTTTCTTTTATGCATACTTCTATACATGAAAATTAAAAATGATAAAAGTAACACTTTTGATATAAAAATTTATCCATTATGCATACTTCTATGCATGAAATAAAAATGGTAAAAATAACACTTTTGATATAAAAATTTATCCATTATGCATACTTCTATGCATGAAATAAAAATGGTAAAAATAACACTTTTGATATAAAAACTTATCCTTTATGCATGACATTAAAATTCAATTTCTCCATGATTGTAATGAAATTCTTTCAATTAATCTAGGATGATAATTCCTAGAATATGGTAGGAAGTCCTCTTTTTATGCTTTGAATGAGATTATTTTATGCATAATTTTTATAAAAAATTTGCCATAGCTCCGCTGCTATGACTGATAAATCTCAATTTTTCTAAGGGATAATGCTTATCATTAAGGAAATAATTAAAATGATCTCTAATTGGATTATTAATCCATAATGGATTGAATCATTAATATACATAAACTAAAAGCATAGAAAAAAGCCATTAATTTGGCCTCAAGCATAGCTTAATCTTGGGTTAAGGAAAAGCTTTATGAAAAGCTTGATTTGGATTGAGAATGGGTCATGAGTATGACCATTTCTTGAGTGAGAGAGAGAATTTACATAAAAATCATTAGAATTTAAACATAAATGAAAATTAACTTCAATAGCATTATGTAACTCTTCACTACTATTCAAACTTCAATAGCATTAAAAAAAAACCATACCAATTAAACTTCTCAAGCTTGAGAGGGGTTGAGAAGAGAGAAACATTGAGAAATTATAGAAAGATCAATATTCACTAATTACCTTACAACTTGCTTGATTCTTTGTTCACGGTAGAGGCCCCCAACCAATCAATTGGTTAAGTATGTTGATGGAGCCACTAATGGAGATTGAAGAAAGAGGGAAGCTCCAAAAACTAGTGAATTATTAAATGAATTCACAGTTCTTGGCTTAGGTGGAGTAGAGTAACGATGCATAAACACTATATATTTTTCAACAAGGGGGAGGCTTCTATTTATAGGAAAAATTGAGCTCCTAACCAAACAAACTGATTCTAGAATTTTCTAAATCAGTTTGGTCAATATTTGACCATTTTTAGGTCAGTTAAGCTAACTTTTTGGAACTAGACTTGAATGAGGAGAGAGGAGAGATGAAATATCTCAATTTTTATGAGTTTAAAACTCATTCAAGCATGTGAAATATGCACCTCCTTTAAAGAACTCCCCTTCCTTACATATGTGTCATAATGGAATCATTTTAATATTGCTCATAGTTTTTTTACTAATAAACCTTGTACATTTTCAACTCTTCATCTTATGTGAAATATGCACCTCCTTTAAAGAATTCCCCTTCCTTACATATGTGTCATAACGGAATCATTTTAATATTGCTCATATTTTTTTTACTAATAAACCTTGTACATTTTCAACTCTTCATCTTATGTGAAATATGCACCTCCTTTAAAGAATTCCCCTTCCTTACATATGTGTCATAATGGAATCATTTTAATATTGCTCATAGTTTTTTACTAATAAACCTTGTACATTTTCAACTCTTCATCTTATGTGAGCATTTACTCATTTTTGGGTATCTTCTTTTTACAAATTTGGATTTATCTCTTCCCTACACATGGATTGATGCTATTGGCCCATAGGAACCTTAATTGGACCATAGTCTAAAGATTTCTGAAAATCTAGACCCTTAGATTAAGGTTCTTTATACCTATTTCCAATTAATTCCAATTGCACATTGGAAAATTCTTTTTGAATTTCTGTTTCAGGGGAACTCATCTGAATTTCTGTTTCAGGGGAACTCATCTGAATTATAAGAGATATTTTTCTATCCAAAAATATTCAAAATCTGAATATTCTCTCTCTAGAATAATTTTCCTCTCTCTAGGCTAAAATAGTTAACAACAGGGTCTTTATATTTCTGAAGAGGGTTGATTACAGGGGAAGATACTAGACATCAAAAAGGGGTTGGGGGAGGAATCTTACATTCTATCCCACTTAAAAAAACGCGAGATGTCCTCATCTCGCAACTTGTGATAATTTCGCAAGATTCACGAATATGAGACTTAGAGAAAAATTTTAATCAAGATTAACCACCAAGATAAGTCTTAAAGAGAGCAAGATTCAAAATACGAACAAGATTTAAACTTTATTCATTCTCGGAACTTATACAATAAAGATAGAGGAACTCTTTACACTTCCATAAGCCCGTCCATCATATGGTCACAAAAGCACTCCTCACAAGCTGCACAAGTATAAGGTAACTCATCTATGGGAATGATTCTGTGGGTTATTGCTGCGCCTATCTCAGTGGTATGAGGTGTTCTAACAAAAGGACCTCTGAGAGGCAAGCCAAAAACGGGGTAAAGGCATATCTTCTCATGAGGAAGAAAACACGCCAGTAAGAAGACCCGCTCAGAAAACCCAGGATGCCTTGATCTCATGACGCAGTAGTATCGGGGACCCAAACCCAAAGCTTCAATAACCATGGCCAAGCGGACATTGTTACGAAAGTGCTGCTGACCCCAGGGTGTTACCCTAGTTATGTCTTGATAGGTCCGCCATTTTGTCTGCGCTACAGAAGTTCCCAAGTGAGGGAAAAGTGAGCGCTCATACTGCTCTATAAAATCTTTCTTCACAGACTCCCTTGCGTCTTGAAGGTGAGAAATCATCATGGATAAAACTAATTCTTGTTGCCAAGCCATGAAGGAGATTAAGAAAGAAAGAAGATCGATGGAAGTAAGATTACTGTGAATGACAAGTAAAAGTTACGACTTATATAAAGGAAGGAGCTAGCGTAACTTAGAAGCCAACGGTAACTTGCCACTGAAGTTTTACCGTCTTTCCATGATTTGGGTTTGGCACATTTTTCTATAGAAGGTATTCAGAACTTTGAGATGAGGAGATAAAAGAAGTTCGTAAGCTAAATCACCTACTTTCTTTGGTCCACAATATCTGGGAGATAACTTCTTATACTTCCCAAGAGATAAAGAACTTCTTTTGGGCCGTACTCGAGACCAAAACCTTGATATCCAAAACATCGATTCTCACTTCTGAACTCGTTGTTCTGAATCCTTAAAATAGGTGGGACTCTTGAGAAGTATTCAGGAAAAAGGTTCTTTCTTTTTTTAAACAAAATCTTTCTTTTATTTTAGAGATAGAATAATTATAAGATCAGAAAGGGAGATTCTTACTCCTGTATACCTCTAAGGCTGGGGGAGGAATCTTACATTCTACCCCACTTAAAAGGTGCAAGATGTCCTCATCTCGCAAGTAGAGGACAACTTTTTTGCTTAAGATCCAATTTATTCTGGGGTTCCTTATATTCCAGTCAACCCAACAGAATATGGGGATAAATATCCCTTATATAGAATTCATCATTAAATAACAATTCATTCAAATCATATCATTCATATCTTTAACACGATAATGGTCCATTAGACCGAAAATTTTGTCATCCCTTTAACTTGATCTACCGTCTCAAGTATTAACAGTAGCAATTTGACAACATAATCCACTAATCTCATAGTGATTTGCTGAATCATTTTCATCATTTATCATTACAGGGACTCGTCCCAATCATCCACATTGTGGTTTCGCTCAGCTTATTACATTTCAACCCATTTTCAAGGATCATCATTTTTCAATCAGAATCCAAATCAATTCATCAGTTCCCAAACAGAATTAAAAATCATATCAACCACATTCAAAATCATCATCTGGATAGCATTAACGCTTATAATTTCAAGTCTTAGATTTACTCGTATATACTGTAAGTAAAGAGCTGCAGTTATACCCTCGGTATATACGGATAGTCATGATACTCGAAACTATAAGGTAAATACCATCATGTCTAGGTCTCAAGCAAGTCAGGGTTCCATACAATTGCGGTACTTCCAATTGAAGACCCAATTACTAATTTACGAATTTCAATTTGAATTAACAATTTGTATGAATTATATCAAACAATTACAACCTTTTTGTGCGTCTTGATAAACTTTTGACATAATTTGCTCCTCAGTTGATCTTATTGGAGATCTATGACTTAAGTCTGATAAATAGATTTTTCTTTATCCGATCGTCCGTAAAAAAAAACATTTGTATATTTATATACAAGTTACAATAATTACATAGAGTGGCTCGGCTCCAAAATTCAAAATCTCTTCGAGAGACGCATAAGACGACGGTACTGGGCCATAGTCATGCCCTGTTACATAAGTTCTCTAACTGCGAAGGGAGCTATTATTTTCTCCTTAGGGATAAATCGACTAAGGAGTCTATAAATTCGACATGAAAGTCTGAAATTTCGAGGTGTCGAATGATATAGAATGACACCACGCACCATTTTCAGCTTTAACAGGATCATAGTCAATGAGAGATTCTGCCACAGCATTGTATGGTGGTTGCAATGGGCGTGGACATATTGCCCTGCAAACCACTTATGTTGTATTCTCTCCGCTGGGGTAGGAAAATATAAATCCGCGAAATGGCGTGCGAGTCTTGCTCGGCTTGTTTGAGTTGAAGTGGAAGAGATGAGATGCTCGAAGGCAAATGCAATCATATCTTGAGACTGGGTGAGGTCGGGAATACCAGATCAATGTGGAACTTCCATCTATAAAAACAATTTCTTTGATTAAAATTTCTTCATTAAAGAAGCTTACGGAATGAAAATACATTATGAAAATGCTGTTTCTGAATTCTTATTACCAATTTCAGATAAGAATTTAATTATCTTTATTAGCTTTCAAAACCGCTCTGATACCAACTGTGAGATCCCTGTTCCCACCGAGCAACGGATTTGGGGTACTAGCAGCGGAAGTAGCACTTCTCGCGCGGGACAGGGGTGCCACACTCGGGGCCTCGCCCACGGATATCCGGAAAAGAGACTAATCCGTCGGTTTGTCCAAAACCGAAACCGAAAAAACTTCCTTTACCCGGAAAGCACTGGCGATTCCACCAGGATAACTCTTTACTCTAACGTAGTCAAGATCATTACTGATCAAACTGATCTGACTGCACCTTTAACGGTACTTGGTCAAATCAAGGAAGAACTTGCACTTGAATCATTGGGATCAACGCTTTTTTCCCCATCAAGAGGCACAGCCGTTGATTCCTATCCATAAAACAATTTCTATCCGGGATTTACTTCATCTATCGTAATAATAGAAATTAAATCTCGATTTACGGATCCATCAGTCCAGCCTAACCCCATCCGATCCCATGGGTTAGCCAACCGCCCAACCACTGTAGTGATGGGATCCAATTTGGAATTTGGTTAAGTTTTGTCCCGGATACCAAGGAAAAGAGTTCCAAGGCCCCCTAGCCGGAAGTTCATGCAAACATAAAACTAGTCATACCACTTACACACCCAATATGAAATTGCCTTTTTCTTAGCATCAACTAGCTTTAAAACAATCCTTTAATAAAACCATTATGTCACTGATGACAATCCTCAAAGTCTCTGGTTGAATCCTTATTTCCAGTCATTCTTTCATCGGTATACTTATGGCATCATTGGCAACCAAAACGCTCACCACCTGTTCTCTCAGGGGCCTTTTCCATGGTTCCTAGCTCATAGTAACCGGCAATATATTCATATAATAGAATGGAATCTCCGTGGAAGATCAGCAAGATCAACCCACAGATCCATATAAAAGAGCCATGGACTCATCTGTTGAGGACCAGCAAGGTCAATCAACCAGATCCATGCCCGGTTTCAGAAAAACAACTCTTACTCCTTATTCCAATATCTTCCACGACGCACGTGTGGGTATCTTCGGCGACCCAGAGCCCGAGCACCGTATGGTCAGCACCCTCTAGGATCCTTCGCAGGTGACCTAGCGCTTCACTCATAGGCCGCTTCCTTGGTCCCTCATCCACCGTACCGGAAGCTCACCATTTAAATCGAGCCGAGGCTGGTCAAGACCTCGATCGACCTTGCTACGCGAGACGTCCTCCATTGACTCTCCGTCAGCAGTTGCAACTTTATCAGTTCAGTCTTCATGACCTTAATCCTCAAGACGGTCAAAATGCTTCTCCAGCATTCTTGACATAAAACAGTCATTTACAAACAGTCACAAATACAGTTTCTATAACGAACTCTTGTCTTTCCATATTATCCACATTACTTATTCCACATTCCATTGTACTCGTTCTCATCCATTCACTCATATAGACTACATTATCTCACATACATCTTCATATTCATTATTCTACATACATATCCATGTTCGTACGTCCACATCATACATCCAATTTCACATTCATACATACGCATCTACATGCATACATCCACATCTACATTCATACATTCATACATCCATTTCCACATCCACACATCCACATTCATATTCATACATCCACATTCCGTATCTACATCCATACATTCACATCCACCTCTTCATTCATAATCACATCCATACATCCACATCTACATACATACATCCACATCTGTATCTACATCCATACATTCACATCCACCTCTTCATTCACAATCACATCCATACATCCACATCTACATACATACATCCATACATCCACATCTATATACATACGTCCATTTTCACATCCTCATTCATACATACACATCCACATACATACATACACATCCGTATCTACATCCATACATCCACATCCACATCAACATTCACATTCATACATATACATCTACATGTATACATCTACATCACATTCATACAACCATATTACATCTACATCACATTCATACAACCATATTACATCCATTCTCGTCCTAACACATCCCATATACATCTTAACACATCCTAACTCATCTTAACACATTCTATCACATCTCATACACATCTTATCACATCTTTTTACATCTCATACACCTCTTATCACATCCTATCACTTTCCATACGCATCTTATCAAATCTTATCACATCTCATACACATCTTTTCACATCCTATCACTTTCCATACGCATCTTATCAATTCTTATCACATCTCATACACCTCTTATCACATCCTATCACTTTCCATACGCATCTTATCAATTCTTATCACATCTCATACACCTCTTATCACATCTTATCACATTTCATATCTTTTTTTTAAAAAGAGAATTCTTATATTTGATATAAGATTTCTCTACACATTTATTTATACATAAATTCCATTTAAGGAGACTAACACTTTCGAAATTAAAATCAATCTTTTATGCATCTTCTTATGCATAATTTCAATTTGCTAGGGAATTACACTTTTAGAATAAAAGAATTTCTCTTATGCATCTAAGTTAAGCATAAAATCCATTTATGAGGAAAATCACACTTTTAGTATAAAAAGAATATCTTTTATGCATACCTATAAGCATGAAATCCAATATGATAAAAGTAACACTTTTGATATAAAAATTTTTCCTTTATGCATACTTCTATGCATGAAAATTAAAAATGATAAAAGTAACACTTTTGATATAAAAAATTTTCCTTTATGCATACTTCTATGCATGAAAATTAAAAATGATAAAAGTAACACTTTTGATATAAAATTTTTCTTTTATGCATGAAAATTGAAAATGATAAAAGTAACACTTTTAATATAAAAAAATTTTCTTTTATGCATACTTCTATGCATGAAAATTAAAAATGATAAAAGTAACACTTTTGATATAAAAATTTTCTTTTATGCATACTTCTATGCATGAAAATTAAAAATGATAAAAGTAACACTTTTGATATAAAAATTTTCTTTTATGCATACTTTTATGCATGAAAATTAAAAATGATAAAAGTAACACTTTTAATATAAAAAATTTTTCTTTTATGCATACTTCTATGCATGAAAATTAAAAATGATAAAAGTAACACTTTTGATATAAAAAATTTTCTTTTATGCATACTTCTATGCATGAAAATTAAAAATGATAAAAGTAACACTTTTGATATAAAAATTTATCCATTATGCATACTTCTATGCATGAAATAAAAATGGTAAAAATAACACTTTTGATATAAAAATTTATCCATTATGCATACTTCTATGCATGAAATAAAAATGGTAAAAATAACACTTTTGATATAAAAACTTATCCTTTATGCATGACATTAAAATTCAATTTCTCCATGATTGTAATGAAATTCTTTCAATTAATCTAGGATGATAATTCCTAGAATATGGTAGGAAGTCCTCTTTTTATGCTTTGAATGAGATTATTTTATGCATAATTTTTATAAAAAATTTGCCATAGCTCCGCTGCTATGATGACTGATAAATCTCAATTTTTCTAAGGGATAATGCTTATCATTAAGGAAATAATTAAAATGATCTCTAATTGGATTATTAATCCATAATGGATTGAATCATTAATATACATAAACTAAAAGCATAGAAAAAAGCCATTAATTTGGCCTCAAGCATAGCTTAATCTTGGGTTAAGGAAAAGCTTTATGAAAAGCTTGATTTGGATTGAGAATGGGTCATGAGTATGACCATTTCTTGAGTGAGAGAGAGAATTTACATAAAAATCATTAGAATTTAAACATAAATGAAAATTAACTTCAATAGCATTATGTAACTCTTCACTACTATTCAAACTTCAATAGCATTAAAAAAAAACCATACCAATTAAACTTCTCAAGCTTGAGAGGGGTTGAGAAGAGAGAAACTTTGAGAAATTATAGAAAGATCAATATTCACTAATTACCTTACAACTTGCTTGATTCTTTGTTCACGGTAGAGGCCCCCAACCAATCAATTGGTTAAGTATGTTGATGGAGCCACTAATGGAGATTGAAGAAAGAGGGAAGCTCCAAAAAATAGTGAATTATTAAATGAATTCACAGTTCTTGGCTTAGGTGGAGTAGAGTAACGATGCATAAACACTATATATTTTTCAACAAGGGGGAGGCTTCTATTTATAGGAAAAATTGAGCTCCTAACCAAACAAACTGATTCTAGAATTTTCTAAATCAGTTTGGTCAATATTTGACCATTTTTAGGTCAGTTAAGCTAACTTTTTGGAACTAGACTTGAATGAGGAGAGAGGAGAGATGAAATATCTCAATTTTTATGAGTTTAAAACTCATTCAAGCATGTGAAATATGCACCTCCTTTAAAGAACTCCCCTTCCTTACATATGCGTCATAATGGAATCATTTTAATATTGCTCATAGTTTTTTTACTAATAAACCTTGTACATTTTCAACTCTTCATCTTATGTGAAAT
Source organism: Cibotium barometz (assembly GCF_041138505.1). Lineage (NCBI taxonomy): Eukaryota > Viridiplantae > Streptophyta > Polypodiopsida > Cyatheales > Cibotiaceae > Cibotium > Cibotium barometz. The sequence continues at coordinate 16,862,332 of NC_141059.1, forward strand.
ATGCACCTCCTTTAAAGAATTCCCCTTCCTTACATATGTGTCATAACGGAATCATTTTAATATTGCTCATATTTTTTTTACTAATAAACCTTGTACATTTTCAACTCTTCATCTTATGTGAAATATGCACCTCCTTTAAAGAATTCCCCTTCCTTACATATGTGTCATAATGGAATCATTTTAATATTGCTCATAGTTTTTTACTAATAAACCTTGTACATTTTCAACTCTTCATCTTATGTGAGTATTTACTCATTTTTGGGTATCTTCTTTTTACAAATTTGGATTTATCTCTTACCTACACATGGATTGATGCTATTGGCCCATAGGAACCTTAATTGGACCATAGTCTAAAGATTTCTGAAAATCTAGACCCTTAGACTAAGGTTCTTTATACCTATTTCCAATTAATTCCAATTGCACATTGGAAAATTCTTTTTGAATTTCTGTTTCAGGGGAACTCATCTGAATTATAAGAGATATTTTTCTATCCAAAAATATTCAAAATCTGAATATTCTCTCTCTAGAATAATTTTCCTCTCTCTAGGCTAAAATAGTTAACAACAGGGTCTTTATATTTCTGAAGAGGGTTGATTACAGGGGAAGATACTAGACATCAAAAAGGGGTTGGGGGAGGAATCTTACATTCTATCCCACTTAAAAAAACGCGAGATGTCCTCATCTCGCAACTTGTGATAATTTCGCAAGATTCACGAATATGAGACTTAGAGAAAAATTTTAATCAAGATTAACCACCAAGATAAGTCTTAAAGAGAGCAAGATTCAAAATACGAACAAGATTTAAACTTTATTCATTCTCGGAACTTATACAGTAAAGATAGAGGAACTCTTTACACTTCCATAAGCCCGTCCATCATATGGTCACAAAAGCACTCCTCACAAGCTGCACAAGTATAAGGTAACTCATCTATGGGAATGATTCTGTGGGTTATTGCTGCGCCTATCTCAGTGGTATGAGGTGTTCTAAGAAAAGGACCTCTGAGAGGCAAGCCAAAAACGGGGTAAAGGTATATCTTCTCATGAGGAAGAAAACACGCCAGTAAGAAGACCCGCTCAGAAAACCCAGGATGCCTTGATCTCATGACGCAGTAGTATCGGGGACCCAAACCCAAAGCTTCAATAACCATGGCCAAGCGGACATTGTTACGAAAGTGCTGCTGACCCCAGGGTGTTACCCTAGTTATGTCTTGATAGGTCCGCCATTTTGTCTGCGCTACAGAAGTTCCCAAGTGAGGGAAAAGTGAGCGCTCATACTGCTCTATAAAATCTTTCTTCACAGACTCCCTTGCGTCTTGAAGGTGAGAAATCATCATGGATAAAACTAATTCTTGTTGCCAAGCCATGAAGGAGATTAAGAAAGAAAGAAGATCGATGGAAGTAAGATTACTGTGAATGACAAGTAAAAGTTACGACTTATATAAAGGAAGGAGCTAGCGTAACTTAGAAGCCAACGGTAACTTGCCACTGAAGTTTTACCGTCTTTCCATGATTTGGGTTTGGCACATTTTTCTATAGAAGGTATTCAGAACTTTGAGATGAGGAGATAAAAGAAGTTCGTAAGCTAAATCACCTACTTTCTTTGGTCCACAATATCTGGGAGATAACTTCTTATACTTCCCAAGAGATAAAGAACTTCTTTTGGGCCGTACTCGAGACCAAAACCTTGATATCCAAAACATCGATTCTCACTTCTGAACTCGTTGTTCTGAATCCTTAAAACAGGTGGGACTCTTGAGAAGTATTCAGGAAAAAGGTTCTTCCTTTTTTTAAACAGAATCTTTCTTTTATTTTAGAGATAGAATAATTATAAGATCAAAAAGGGAGATTCTTACTCCTGTATACCTCTAAAGCTGGGGGAGGAATCTTACATTCTACCCCACTTAAAAGGTGCAAGATGTCCTCATCTCGCAAGTAGAGGACAACTTTTTTGCTTAAGATCCAATTTATTCTGGGGTTCCTTATATTCCGGTCAACCCAACAGAATATGGGGATAAATATCCCTTATATAGAATTCATCATTAAATAACAATTCATTCAAATCATATCATTCATATCTTTAACACGATAATGGTCCATTAGACCGAAAATTTCTTTCTGAACATTCCTCCCGGAATTTAAGTTAAGCAAGTTCTCAATTTGCCATCCCTTTAACTTGATCTACCGTCTCAAGTATTAACAGTAGCAATTTGACAACATAATCCACTAATCTCATAGTGATTTGCTGAATCATTTTCATCATTTATCATTACAGGGACTCGTCCCAATCATCCACATTGTGGTTTCGCTCAGCTTATTACATTTCAACCCATTTTCAAGGATCATCATTTTTCAATCAGAATCCAAATCAATTCATCAGTTCCCAAACAGAATTAAAAATCATATCAACCACATTCAAAATCATCATCTGGATAGCATTAACGCTTATAATTTCAAGTCTTAGATTTACTCGTATATACTGTAAGTAAAGAGCTGCAGTTATACCCTCGGTATATACGGATAGTCATGATACTCGAAACTATAAGGTAAATACCATCATGTCTAGGTCTCAAGCAAGTCAGGGTTCCATACAATTGCGGTACTTCCAATTGAAGACCCAATTACTAATTTACGAATTTCAATTTGAATTAACAATTTGTATGAATTATATCAAACAATTACAACCTTTTTGTGCGTCTTGATAAACTTTTGACATAATTTGCTCCTCAGTTGATCTTATTGGAGATCTATGACTTAAGTCTGATAAATAGATTTTTCTTTATCCGATCGTCCGTAAAAAAAAACATTTGTATATTTATATACAAGTTACAATAATTACATAGAGTGGCTCGGCTCCAAAATTCAAAATCTCTTCGAGAGACGCATAAGACGACGGTACTGGGCCATAGTCATGCCCTGTTACATAAGTTCTCTAACTGCGAAGGGAGCTATTATTTTCTCCTTAGGGATAAATCGACTAAGGAGTCTATAAATTCGACATGAAAGTCTGAAATTTCGAGGTGTCGAATGATATAGAATGACACCACGCACCATTTTCAGCTTTAACAGGATCATAGTCAATGAGAGATTCTGCCACAGCATTGTATGGTGGTTGCAATGGGCGTGGACATATTGCCCTGCAAACCACTTATGTTGTATTCTCTCCGCTGGGGTAGGAAAATATAAATCCGCGAAATGGCGTGCGAGTCTTGCTCGGCTTGTTTGAGTTGAAGTGGAAGAGATGAGATGCTCGAAGGCAAATGCAATCATATCTTGAGACTGGGTGAGGTCGGGAATACCAGATAAATGTGGAACTTCCATCTATAAAAACAATTTCTTTGATTAAAATTTCTTCATTAAAGAAGCTTACGGAATGAAAATACATTATGAAAATGCTGTTTCTGAATTCTTATTACCAATTTCAGATAAGAATTTAATTATCTTTATTAACTTTCAAAACTGCTCTGATACCAACTGTGAGATCCCTGTTCCCATCGAGCAACGGATTTGGGGTACTAGCAGCGGAAGTAGCACTTCTCGCGTGGGACAGGGGTCCCACACTCGGGGCCTCGCCCACGGATATCCGGACAAGAGACTAATCCGTCGGTTTGTCCAAAACCGAAACCGGAAAAACTTCCTTTACTCGGAAAGCACGGGCGATTCCACCAGGATAACTCTTTACTCTAACGTAGTCAAGATCATTACTGATCAAACTGATCTGACTGCACCTTTAACGGTACTTGGTCAAATCAAGGAAGAACTTGCACTTGAATCATTGGGATCAACGCTTTTTTCCCCATCAAGAGGCAGAGCCGTTGATTCCTATCCATAAAACATTTTCTATCCGAAATTTACTTCATCTATCGTAATAATAGAAATTAAATCTCGATTTACGGATCCATCAGTCCAGCCTAACCCCATCCGATCCCATGGGTTAGCCAACCGCCCAACCACTGTAGTGATGGGATCCAATTTGGAATTTGGTTAAGTTTTGTCCCGGGTACCAAGGAAAAGAGTTCCAAGGCCCCCTAGCCGGAAGTTCATGCAAACATAAAACTAGTCATACCACTTACACACCCAATATGAAATTGCCTTTTTCTTAGCATCAACTAGCTTTAAAACAATCCTTTAATAAAACCATTATGTCACTGATGACAATCCTCAAAGTCTCTGGTTGAATCCTTATTTCCAGTCATTCTTTCATCGGTATACTTATGGCATCATTGGCAACCAAAACGCTCACCACCTGTTCTCTCAGGGGCCTTTTCCATGGTTCCTAGCTCATAGTAACCGGCAATATATTCATATAATAGAATGGAATCTCCGTGGAAGATCAGCAAGATCAACCCACAGATCCATATAAAAGAGCCATGGACTCATCTGTTGAGGACCAGCAAGGTCAATCAACCAGATCCATGCCCGGTTTCAGAAAAACAACTCTTACTCCTTATTCCAATATCTTCCACGACGCACGTGTGAGTATCTTCGGCGACCCAGAGCCCGAGCACCGTATGGTCAGCACCCTCTAGGATCCTTCGCAGGTGACCTAGCGCTTCACTCATAGGCCGCTTCCTTGGTCCCTCATCCACCGTACCGGAAGCTCACCATTTAAATCGAGCCGAGGCTGGTCAAGACCTCGATCGACCTTGCTACGCGAGACGTCCTCCATTGACTCTCCGTCAGCAGTTGCAACTTTATCAGTTCAGTCTTCATGACCTTAATCCTCAAGACGGTCAAAATGCTTCTCCAGCATTCTTGACATAAAACAGTCATTTACAAACAGTCACAAATACAGTTTCTATAACGAACTCTTGTCTTTCCATATTATCCACTCTCGGACCACATTACTTATTCCACATTCCATTGTACTCGTTCTCATCCATTCACTCATATAGACTACATTATCTCACATACATCTTCATATTCATTATTCTACATACATATCCATGTTCGTACGTCCACATCATACATCCAATTTCACATTCATACATACGCATCTACATGCATACATCCACATCTACATTCATACATCCATACCTCCATTTTCACATCCACACATCCACATTCATATTCATACATCCACATTCCGTATCTACATCCATACATTCACATCCACCTCTTCATTCATAATCACATCCATACATCCACATCTACATACATACATCCACATCTGTATCTACATCCATACATTCACATCCACCTCTTCATTCACAATCACATCCATACATCCACATCTACATACATACATCCATACATCCACATCTATATACATACGTCCATTTTTACATCCTCATTCATACATACACATCCACATACATACATACACATCCGTATCTACATCCATACATCCACATCCACATCAACATTCACATTCATACATATACATCTACATGTATACATCTACATCACATTCATACAACCATATTACATCCATTCTCGTCCTAACACATCCCATATACATCTTAACACATCCTAACTCATCTTAACACATTCTATCACATCTCATACACATCTTATCACATCTTTTTACATCTCATACACCTCTTATCACATCCTATCACTTTCCATACGCATCTTATCAAATCTTATCACATCTCATACACATCTTTTCACATCCTATCACTTTCCATACGCATCTTATCAATTCTTATCACATCTCATACACCTCTTATCACATCCTATCACTTTCCATACGCATCTTATCAATTCTTATCACATCTCATACACCTCTTATCACATCTTATCACATTTCATATCTTTTTTTTAAAAAGAGAATTCTTATATTTGATATAAGATTTCTCTACACATTTATTTATACATAAATTCCATTTAAGGAGACTAACACTTTCGAAATTAAAATCAATCTTTTATGCATCTTCTTATGCATAATTTCAATTTGCTAGGGAATTACACTTTTAGAATAAAAGAATTTCTCTTATGCATCTAAGTTAAGCATAAAATCCATTTATGAGGAAAATCACACTTTTAGTATAAAAAGAATATCTTTTATGCATACCTATAAGCATGAAATCCAATATGATAAAAGTAACACTTTTGATATAAAAATTTTTCCTTTATGCATACTTCTATGCATGAAAATTAAAAATGATAAAAGTAACACTTTTGATATAAAAAATTTTCCTTTATGCATACTTCTATGCATGAAAATTAAAAATGATAAAAGTAACACTTTTGATATAAAAATTTTCTTTTATGCATACTTTTATGCATGAAAATTAAAAATGATAAAAGTAACACTTTTAATATAAAAAAAAATTCTTTTATGCATACTTCTATGCATGAAAATTAAAAATGATAAAAGTAACACTTTTGATATAAAAATTTTCTTTTATGCATACTTCTATGCATGAAAATTAAAAATGATAAAAGTAACACTTTTGATATAAAAATTTTCTTTTATGCATACTTTTATGCATGAAAATTAAAAATGATAAAAGTAACACTTTTAATATAAAAAAATTTTCTTTTATGCATACTTCTATGCATGAAAATTAAAAATGATAAAAGTAACACTTTTGATATAAAAAATTTTCTTTTATGCATACTTCTATGCATGAAAATTAAAAATGATAAAAGTAACACTTTTGATATAAAAATTTATCCATTATGCATACTTCTATGCATGAAATAAAAATGGTAAAAATAACACTTTTGATATAAAAATTTATAAAAAATGGTAAAAATAATACTTTTGATATAAAAACTTATCCTTTATGCATGACATTAAAATTCAATTTCTCCATGATTGTAATGAAATTCTTTCAATTAATCTAGGATGATAATTCCTAGAATATGGTAGGAAGTCCTCTTTTTATGCTTTGAATGAGATTATTTTATGCATAATTTTTATAAAAATTTTGCCATAGCTCCGCTGCTATGGCTGACTGATAAATCTCAATTTTTCTAAGGGATAATGCTTATCATTAAGGAAATAATTAAAATGATCTCTAATTGGATTATTAATCCATAATGGATTGAATCATTAATATACATAAACTAAAAGCATAGAAAAAAGCCATTAATTTGGCCTCAAGCATAGCTTAATCTTGGGTTAAGGAAAAGCTTTATGAAAAGCTTGATTTGGATTGAGAATGGGTCATGAGTATGACCATTTCTTGAGTGAGAGAGAGAATTTACATAAAAATCATTAGAATTTAAACATAAATGAAAATTAACTTCAATAGCATTATGTAACTCTTCACTACTATTCAAACTTCAATAGCATTAAAAAAAAACCATACCAATTAAACTTCTCAAGCTTGAGAGGGGTTGAGAAGAGAGAAACATTGAGAAATTATAGAAAGATCAATATTCACTAATTACCTTACAACTTGCTTGATTCTTTGTTCACGGTAGAGGCCCCCAACCAATCAATTGGTTAAGTATGTTGATGGAGCCACTAATGGAGATTGAAGAAAGAGGGAAGCTCCAAAAACTAGTGAATTATTAAATGAATTCACAGTTCTTGGCTTAGGTGGAGTAGAGTAACGATGCATAAACACTATATATTTTTCAACAAGGGGGAGGCTTCTATTTATAGGAAAAATTGAGCTCCTAACCAAACAAACTGATTCTAGAATTTTCTAAATCAGTTTGGTCAATATTTGACCATTTTTAGGTCAGTTAAGCTAACTTTTTGGAACTAGACTTGAATGAGGAGAGAGGAGAGATAAAATATCTCAATTTTTATGAGTTTAAAACTCATTCAAGCATGTGAAATATGCACCTCCTTTAAAGAACTCCCCTTCCTTACATATGTGTCATAATGGAATCATTTTAATATTGCTCATAGTTTTTTTACTAATAAACCTTGTACATTTTCAACTCTTCATCTTATGTGAAATATGCACCTCCTTTAAAGAATTCCCCTTCCTTACATATGTGTCATAACGGAATCATTTTAATATTGCTCATATTTTTTTTACTAATAAACCTTGTACATTTTCAACTCTTCATCTTATGTGAAATATGCACCTCCTTTAAAGAATTCCCCTTCCTTACATATGTGTCATAATGGAATCATTTTAATATTGCTCATAGTTTTTTACTAATAAACCTTGTACATTTTCAACTCTTCATCTTATGTGAGCATTTACTCATTTTTGGGTATCTTCTTTTTACAAATTTGGATTTATCTCTTCCCTACACATGGATTGATGCTATTGGCCCATAGGAACCTTAATTGGACCATAGTCTAAAGATTTCAGAAAATCTAGACCCTTAGACTAAGGTTCTTTATACCTATTTCCAATTAATTCCAATTGCACATTGAAAAATTCTTTTTGAATTTCTGTTTCAGGGGAACTCATCTGAATTATAAGAGATATTTTTCTATCCAAAAATATTCAAAATCTGAATATTCTCTCTCTAGAATAATTTTCCTCTCTCTAGGCTAAAATAGTTAACAACAGGGTCTTTATATTTCTGAAGAGGGTTGATTACAGGGGAAGATACTAGACATCAAAAAGGGGTTGGGGGAGGAATCTTACATTCTATCCCACTTCTGGCTTGAATCCACTTTTGTTGACTGCATATAAGTCTGTATCTATGGGTTTCCATGTAACTGTAGCTATCTTCCCAATAGGCATCCACTTTAACATTGTCTCCAATATCTCTTGTTATTGCTAGTGATATGTGTATTTTTAGTATAACAAAGAGTAGAGTTACTTTGCTGCCTCTTTTGATTTCTTTGAGGTTTCACTGTTAGAGGGATCCAGTCATCCTTTGTTGACAAGTGATGTACCTTATTTTTGGGAACATAAAAATAATTTTTATGCTTATGCAAAGCTGGATTCACTAAATGTTTTTGTGCCACCCATCGGTATCCATTTACCACTGCATTGGGCATGTCTACATTTAGAAGAACTAAGTTTGTAGGAGATTCATTAACGAGAATTTGGTCAGATCCTGGAAAGGTTTCTTCAGGGGGAAACAATGTCATCAAATCAGGGTCTGGTTTTTCTATACTTATTATAATCTTCACTTCTGTATCTACCATGTAGTGCTTAGGTTCCCTTACTGAGCTGGGCCATACTATTGGTATATCATTAGTTAGATATATAGTGTTTACTCCAAAGGGGAGCATCATGCTAATGGTATGATCTTTCTAGTTAGGGTTGCATCTAAATTTGGCCATCCACTAGGATTCCCCCTTTTAGGTTGGGGGACCTTACACCACACTATTTTATTTTTTTTATTTCCTTTTTTTGCTATCTCTTTCTCTCACTCGCATAGTGTCTCTCTCTCTTTTGTGCATGACTGAGCTCCTTTTTTTGCACTCTCTGCTCCTTGTAAACTCTCTTTCTTGTAAGCTCTAATTCTCTCTTTATCAATCATGAGCTCTAGTTCTCTCAGAAGCTCTATTTCTTGAATTCTCTTCTCCTTGTTGTGGTCTTATTTTTTTCTCGATGACCTCCATCTTGCCCTCTCGCTCTCTTTCTTATGAGCTTTGTTTCTGTTGAGATATCGAGCTTGTCTAGTGAGGCGGTGGCCACTGATGACCCGCCTGGGGGATAGGCCCCACACTTACACCACTGGCATGGTTGATGAGATCTTGGGTGATATGCGGCCAGTGGGATGACAGGCTGTGTGACAGCCATTCTAGAGACTGGCATAGTTATAGCGCCAGCTCATTTAGTCGGGTTCACACTATAGAGAACCCATGTATGTATTTGGTTGAGTACCTTTCATATTATTGTGTACTCTTATCTTGTATATGGTGTCTTGAGTGTTGAGTGGAGAAGAAGAATATTTTCAGCCTCTCACCGTGTGTGTTCTCTATTAGGGTTTTGTGAGTGTGTGTGTGTGCTTTGCAAGAGATCAAGCTCTCTTCCCCCCTGCATCTTTTCATGGTATCAGAGCCTGGTTCGTGCTAAGGGCTGAGCTGCAAGCAAGAGAACCACAAGAAGCGGTACAAGGGTACGAGCTTCAACTACTTTTCCCTATTGTGTTGGTGACTACACCCTTGTCGGGAGCTCTACGGGAGGCACCGGCAAACGGTCTCTGATTGAGGAGCTTTCTTCACGGGAGTAAAGTTATAGGGCAACTATACAGTCCTTTGGACTAAAATTTTTGGGCCGAAAACGCGTTTCGGGCGCGTTTGGACCTCCGTTTTTCAGAAAGCAGGCGATTTCGAGCACTGCGGGTAAGTCATCAATTCTCTGCAGAACTGTGTTTTAAGAACTGCAGGATGACAGATTGACTGTGCAGACACTGTGGGTGCTGCAAAGAGGTCTACAGTTGCCATTGGGTGTATGTATGCACATTGAAGTCACTGGTTGTGACATTTGAGAGTACTACAGTACCGCTGTGCAGAAAATACAGCAGTTTGTGCAAAAAAAACTAGAGTGCAGTTTCTGGTAAAATTGTGTGTTTGGTAAGATGTCTAATGATGGCATAACACAGATTGTGGCTGAGAAGCTGGATAAGAATAACTTCCATTCTTGGAGGTTCAGGTTAACGAATTTCCTGATGGGAAAAGGCTATTGGGACTACATAGAAGGTGAGCATGAAGAGGCACCGGAGATATCCGACTGCTGCAGATGTGAAAGAGTTTAAAGACCGGAACCAAGGAGCCAGGAAAGTAATGTATTGGCTTTCCATTAGTATACAGGACACCATGATTGGGCACATTCAGGATGCCAAGTTCCCCAAGGAGGTGTGGGACACCTTGGTAAAGCTTTATGAAACAAATACCAAGGCACGTAAGATACAGTTGAAGAATGAACTTCATACTGTGGAGAAAAAGAGAATGTCTGTGAATGACTATGCGTTGAAGATAAAGGGTATTGTGGAATCCCTTGCATCTATTGGTGTGTCAGTAGATGATGATGACAAGGTGGAAGTCTGTCTACGTGGTCTCGGGCCACAATACAAGGCGTTTAAGACGTCTATTCAGACTCGGGAAAACATTCCCAACTTTACAGATTTGGTGTCTATGCTGATTATCGAAGAGAAGAACTTGGGTGAAGACCAACAGTCTTCACAAAGAAAAAACAATTCAGAGCAACAGGCCTTCTACACGAGTTCAGGAAGAGGACGAGGTAGAGGAGGCCGTGGACGCGGTCAAGGAGGTGGCCGAACAGGTAATCAAAATTATGGCCACAGCAGCAGCAACAACAACAACACGCAGGTGGAAGAGGCAAATTCAGAGGCAGGGGGAGTCAAAGAGGCCGTGGAAATTGGCAAAGGCAATATAATGATGCATGTGAATGCTATTATTGTGGTAAGCCTGGACATGTGCAGGCAGAATGTTATAAGAAGCAGGCTGACATGCAAAATGGGAAAGTGCAGTAAAACAACTATGCATCCTCCTCAAGCAGAAATAATGAGGACAATGAAAGGTTGTTTGTTATGCAGCATGTTGTGAATGCCATGTCTAAAAATGTTGATGCAGCACAAAAAGATAATGTATGGTATGTGGATTCAGGCGCTTCGAACCACATGACGAGTCATGGGGAGTGGTTCAAGGAGATGAAAAACTCGGAAAGAACAGGTTTTGTGGAAACAGGGGATGACACTGCTCATCCGGTTGGAGATGTGCCATTGTCTATGCACGATGGCAAAGTGAAGTACCTTGCAGATGTACTTCATGTACCGAACATAACAAAGAATCTGGTTTCAATTGGCCAGATGATTGAGCAAGGTTTGCAGGTTCGGTTTAACCCTGATGGTGGGTGTTATGTTGAAGACTTCAAAGACAAGTGCAGGTTGGTTGCAAAAGGCAACAGAGTGGGCAGAATGTTTACGTTGAATGTAGACATGCCTGAAATGAGTGCTGCGATGTTTGCAAATGGTTCAGGAATTGTTGCAGACACAAATATATGGCATAAAAGGATTGGTCATGTGAATGTGCAGAGATTGAAGTCTATGCAGACAAAAGGAATTGTGACAGGGCTGCCAAAATTTAAAGTGGAAGCTATGCAGAAAATCTGTGAAGCATGCCAATTTGGGAAGCAAACAAAGCATGTGTTTCCACATAACAGATATGTGAGCAGAAATGCACTCGATGTTGTGCATTCAGATGTATGGGGTCCTACAAAGACCATATCTATGGGAGGCTGCAAGTATTATGTGACTTTCATTGATGACCACATCGAGCTCGTCTAGTAAGGCGGTGGCCACCACTGATGACCCACCTGATGACCCACCTGGGGGATAGGCCCCACACTTACACCACTGGCATGGTTGATGAGATCTTGGGTGATATGCGGCCAGTGGGATGACAGGCTGTGTGACAGCCATTCTAGAGACTGGCATAGTTATAGCGCCAGCTCATTTAGTCGGGTTCACACTATAGAGAACCCGTGTATGTATTTGGTTGAGTACCTTTCATATTATTGTGTACTCTTATCTTGTATATGGTGTGTTGAGTGTTGAGTAGAGAAGAAGAAGATTTTCAGCCTCTCACCGTGTGTGTTCTCTATTAGGGTTTTGTGAGTGTGTGTGTGTGCTTGCAAGAGCTCAAGCTCTCTTCCCCCCTGCATCTTTTCAGTTTCTTGCAAGGCCTTTCTCGCTCTTCTTTGTGAGCTCTACTCTTTCTTGCTTGTGTTGCTTCTTCTTTTTGGAATTGTTTTTGGGAGGGAGAGAGGGAGGGGTAGTTATTTGTGTAGTGAATAAACTCATGGTTATGTGCAGTGTGTACATATGCAGATGGATGTGTTTTGTGTGTGCACACATGTAGTAATGTGTGTGTGTGTGTGTGTGTGTTTTGGCTTTTAATCAATCTTGAAAGATTTATCTCTATACTTGATTGGGTGTGTTACCAAAGTTGAACTAGATTTCCAAATGCACACACTGAGCCCCATAATTTTTAATTAAAAAAGATCTTTAAGGATCTGTGGATCAAAGAAATCTATTGTTACGTTGAAAAATAGGTTATTTCTTTTTTCTAAATCCAAAAACTCTTCTTTCTCACATCAAAATATACTCTACTTACACTTGATAGTCACTTTTCACACCCGAATGCATTAAACACACCTACACTTTTGTAGGGAGGGAAACTTCTATTCGAATCCATGTATTAAATACACCTTTTTGGAAAGGAGGGAAAATTTCCCCCCTCTCAAACTTCCTCTTGGACTTAAACAATATCTCATGCTCTTTTCATTTCCTCTACCTTCTGCTGCACTCCATTTTTTGAAGCTTCAGGCTTTTGTACTCGATTCCTTCTTGAAAAGATGGGTAGCAAATCTCATTTTATATCATCCAGCAATTTTCTAGATTCAAGAGAGTAAACAGAAAGAAAAGTTTAATTAAATCCTTAGTTAATCTTTCTAGGATTAAAAAAGGCTGGAATGTAAAGAAGAGAAGGGGGTGGCCTTTTCCTCAAAGGCATAGCATTTGAATTTAATTCAATCAACTGTAAAACATGAAAATCAAGAAAACCATAGATTTAAAATTAAACAAGTAAGAAAATTAACTTAGATAGAGCTTGTAAGCTCTCCTTTGGCTTGAGGGATCGAGGGTTCTACTCTTGTTTGAAGCAAGAGTCGCCACCAATTCAGTTTGGAGAGGATTAGGCCAAAAATAATTGAATTATTAAAAAAATTCAATATAGATGGCTCAGGGCAGGAGCAGAGTAACAATGCATAAACACCATTAAGCTTTTACAAAGGGGGAGGCTTCTATTTATAGGAAAAAGTGAGCCTCTAAAGCAAACAAACTAATTCTGGAATTTTTCAGATCAGTTTAGTCCCTTTTTGACCATTTTTGGGTCAATTTAACTTACTTTTTGGATCTAGTTTTGAAATAGGAGAGAGGAGAGATGAAAACATCTCATTTAATTGATTAAAAATTGGGGGTAATGATGAGAAAAAAGGTACCTCCTTCATGAGGGGAGATCCCCACTCTGATGTGTCAAAATGCAGTTTTTTAATTGTTTTCTTTGGTCCTTAGTCCACTCTTCATCTTATGTGAGCATTTATTCATTTTTGGGGGATTTTTCTTTTATTCTTCAATTTCTCTCCTCCTTACACTTGGATTAATCTTATTGGTCCATAGGAACCTTAATTGGACCATAATCCAAAAATTTCTGAAAATCTGGACCCTTAGGCTAAGGTCCTTTATACCTATTTTCAGTTAATTCCACTTGCACATTAGAAAGTTCTTTTTGGATTTTTTTTTAGGGAAAACCATTTTAGACATTAGGAGGATTTTTATATCCAAAAATATCTCAATTTTTAATTACCTCCCTCTAGACATTTTTTTCTCTAGGCCAAAACAGGGTAAAATAGGATCTTTCTTTTATTTCAAAGAGGGGAATAATTATAAGATCAAAAGGGGAGGTTCTTACACCTACACACCTCAAGAGCTAGAGGGAGGAATCTTACATATGTGTCGAGGGGGGCTATAAACCTGAAAAAAACAGGCCGACTAGCTTCCACACCTCATATGAGGAAAAACACTGAAGAGAAGGTACTTCGAGTCTAGCTAATGAAGCCCAGGTGAAGGTAGAGCTACCAATAGGATTAATCCAAAAATAGAGCAAAATAGGGCTACAAATCTAAAACGTACAGATGAAAGGGCTAATAGATAGGGAAGAATCTGGAAACGCATAAGTGAAAGGTACCACAAAGCCTCAGATCAACCAATCGGCAAATCGACTGCTGCAAACAACTTGTAGATGAAGAAACATAGCACAAACAGTGTTGCTGCCTTGAAACAAAGTAGGCCGACAACTATACATGAGTCCCAGGGGGTCAAATCTGATGAAGATTGACCACAAATCTGCAGTGGTGGTGAAGTCCCTAAAAGAGGGCATACCGACCAGTAGTAGAACTGAGAAAAAACGCAGGAGGGAGAGGAGGGAGCAACAAACACTACAAGTCACCGACGCTCTAATACCATGATAGAATGCACAATGGAAGATGGAAAGTGGAAACATAGGGGAGAGAGAGAGAGAGAGAGAGAGAGAGAGAGAGAGAGAGAAGAAGAAGAAGAAGAAGAAGAAGAAGAAGAAGAAGAAGAAGAAGAAAAAGAAGCTCTTTTAACATCGTAGGAACAATCCCAAGAGACCAAATATGATCTATCCAACGGGAGTGAGATTCGAACACAAGATTTGAATAACAACTCCATGAGCTAACCAATCTAGGTGATAGAAAGGTTAGCCCATTTTGTTTATTTACCCACACACTCGTTAGAGAGAGAGAGAGAGAGAGAGAGAGAAAACACAGGTGTATACCTGCTCTTAATATCACCAAACAAGAATACAAGTCTTGAGCAAGAGGGGAAGAAGACCTCATATGTGAGGGACTGCAATAAGCCAATATATAGAGGCACTAAACCATGCAAGAGGAAAATACCCAAGTCAGATGTGAGGAGGGAATGGCCTAACTATATATAATATGCCAAAGTAGGGGCATTCGACCATCTCTCTCACGATGACTAGGGAAAAAGGCAAGACTCCATAAAATGGGGAAAATTGGGAATATAAGGTGAGGGATGACTAGCCCCTCTAGCTATAACACGATCAGCCTTAAAGGCTAAAATAGGACACCATAAAGGAAGCTAGCAGTAAGGGAATGATGATGTCTAACAAAGTCAAGAAGAGATTCCATCCTGAGTCTAACCCAAGGCAATGCCTCAAAGGAATTTCGAGCCAAATCCTCACAATAACACTCTTTATCTCAGTGCCCCCAACTTTGTTCCTTGCACTTATGCTATTTCTACCATTGTAAATACCCATTGTTAATATAGCACATTAAGCACATTATAGCATATCCATTATAGCTTAGGCGGTTCATTATGGTTGCATTTAGTTGTTATTTTTTATCCCTGAGAAGTTGCTATTTTGAGGCCATTACAAATTAAGCACTTTCTACTCAGAAAATGAGAAACCTGAAATCGAAATTTAAATCCTAAGCATGGCAATACCCTAGGTAGGGCTTTTTCTAGGATTGAAAAACCAAAGTTGCCTAAATTGACCTGTGAAGAGACTTAAAGGTGAACTTAAACCTTGTTCTCATTAGGATTTTAGGCAAGCTTTTGGAACCCCAAACAGTGTCCGTTTCCAAATTTGTTTGTTCGAATCCTCTCTTTCTCCTAGTGATCTCTAGAATTTGTTTGTTGGAATCCTCTCTTTCTCCTAGTGATCTCTAGAATTTCACATCCACCCCACTCTCTTTCTATTCTCCACAAATAGGGGCCATACTATGGCCACTGAAATGCCATCAAATTGAAGAATCGCGTGACATTCAAGGTGGAAATGAGGAAGCACTCATCCATGCAAATGACTTCACCCCTTCTATAATGAAATCATCATGCAAATGACAACCCGGTTGGCCATATTTTTAATTCTCTTAAAAATAAAGAACTTCTTCCTTTTGGGTCATAAAGTTAAGATTCTTAAGCTTAGCAGATTATGTTCCTATTGGTTAAACCCATAACAATTACGACGACTAGCATTGTAGAAGCATCGCCCCTCTCTTTTAAGTAAAGTAGCCAAAATGATTAAGGCTCCAATTTGGAGAATTGCCACTGTCGTCCCCGTATAATATGCCCTTAAGGCTAGTAAGCAAAATTGTGAGTAAGTAATCTTACTCTGAAATACTTTGTGGTTCTTTTTTCTTCTTGATAAGGATTGTAGCTAAGAAGATTATCATTTTTTGACGTTATTTTCTTATTTCTCAATGAATTATTAAAAAAGAAGATAATATTTTTCTTGTTTCAATGGATATGTTTGCTGGTTTCATTACTAATCTATAGGTAGATCTTCTCCCGTACTTAGCTAACTCCGCTCTTGCTGATAGTGGGCGGAGGCGACAACAAGCTCAGGAATCAGCCCAGGGTAATCTCCTCCTATGTCACTTGGAATTGGATTTCCACCCCATGAGGGTGGACATGTGATTATGGATGCTGTCTAGTCTCGTAGGCCCAAGCTAGTGTGATGATTTAGCCCACCTCTCATGAGTAGACGTCCCCTTTGAGGAGCGAGAGGGTTTGGTATAAGCGGCAGTGCTTACTGGGGAGATAGGTAGCCTGGCCCTTGCCACTACGAGGGAGTATGTTTCGTGGGGTATGCCCAGCTAGCTGAGGTTAGAAGACCAAATTCTAGATCATTGGTGGTTTGATTTGGGTTTGGATATATCTATGGACATGGATATGGAAGCCTAGATCTATGCTGACCCGATTTTGCGGTCTCTTTTGTGAACATTTTGCTGTAAAAACAACTGTTTATTGTAAATATTGTCGTTTTCAAAGATTGTTTTAAGGAACATTATGGAACCTCTTTAATTGAAGAACTTATTTTTATATGTTTCACAGTGTTGGACCTAATTAGATATTAAAAATGAATTAGTGAGGGGGTGGAAAATGGGTGGATGGATGCCTCGACAGCATCATCCTATGGATGGGTGGACCTGATGAGTTGGGTAAGTTTCCAATAGATTTATTCATTGTTGCAATCTATAGTAAGAATAGGGCCCGAACACTCTCCATTGATGTAACGGGACCTGCTATACCAGAAGGACAAGATAAAAGTTTGAGTTGCAATCATGTACTTCGCCAACTACTATTCGCAACTACTATCTCCAGTGCAATGTTACAATGGATATCATCAAAAACTTTACTCGGCCATCCCTCATCAAGAAGTCTTGCTATAAGAGGAATGTGTTCAAATCTTTGCAGACAAGCATGGTTCTCGCTATCTTCACCTGAAATAAGTGAATAAGTTTCACAAACACAATAATTGGTAGGTAAATAATAATTTTTACTACACGAGTTGGAATGCTCCCTCTTAGAGAGCGTTGCACATCCTTGAAGAGCTTCCTCTTTAACTGACTCCATTACTGAGGGGTTTGGGATAGGAGGCCAATCCATGTAGTTCCACTCAGCTTGCAAAGGTAGCTCTTCCAAGCATACACGATTGTGTTTCTTATTGAGCAGATGGTAGAAATGATCATAGAAAAAGATTCCTGTATCTACAAGGCTTTTGTTGCTCCTTCCCTCATATTGTAGCCGACCAATGTGTGCATGAACCACATTCATAATTCCAATGATGCACTGAACTGGCTCCCACTCCTCATATGATGAGGGGTACACATCTGCAACCATAGACGTGGACAGTTTACACAGTTCATTAGACCATTATGAGAAAATGAAAGATTGACAAGCGATAGATTTACTTACAGTTTTGTCTATGCGAGGGCAATTTTATGTCATCTGGATTCTCAAGCATAAGCTCATTATGCATATATATATGCTGCACTAAGACTTCCTTGATGGTTTTCCTTCCAGTCTCTATCTTGAAGTCTTTTACTCTTCCTTTCCATGATGCCCTAAATGTATTCTTGTTGCTTGTCTTTCTTTTCTTCCTTGACTGCATAAGGACCCATGTGCCCTTGGTGATTAGCACTTCAGCCCACTGATTTTGCGCATTGATAGAGTTGGATACAAGTATAGAAAACACTGATGATCTTGGTCTCCTTTCCGTAGGAATTGAATCATCTATGATGGCATTAGTGGGGCAAAATCGGGATGATATAAAACGAGATTCGCTACCCATCTTTTCAAGAAGGAATGGAGTACAAAAGCCTAAAGCTTCAAAAAATGGAGTGTAGCAGAAGGTAGAGGAAATGAAAAGAGCATGAGATATTGTTTAAGGCCAAGAGGAATTTTGAGAGGGGGGAAATTTTCCCTCCTTTGCAAAAAGGTGTATTTAATGCATGGATTCAAATAGAAGTTTCCCTCCCTACAAAAGTGTAGGTGTGTTTCATGCATTCGGGTGTGAAAAGTGACTATCAAGTGTAAGTAGAGTATATTTTGACATGAGAAAGAAGAGTTTTTGGATTTATAAAGAAGAAATAACCTATTTTTCAACATAACATTGCCTTCTTCCTGATTGGATGCGCTCCTTTTTCTCTCTCTACTAAAACGTCCTACGAATGACCTCCAAAATGTCGTAATGTCTAGGTAAAGAGAGCTCTCCCTTCACCCCATCATCAAGGAGCACTCTGGGGTGTGACAATAATGTGAGGATGAAATAGACAAGTTAGCGCACCCACATGGGGAAGTTGTAGTTTGTGGCAAGACCCAATGACACATGCTTTGGAAAGGCTAAGGTAAGCTCTTGGCATGTTTCAACAAGGGTAAGTTAAGCTCAAGAGCATATGTTAGCCTTGCCGAAGCATGTGTTATAAATATATTCAAGTCAAGATCTTACATTATGGTAGGTCGGGCACATGAAACTATGTTAATATATGGAGTGGTTAACAACTTTGTCAAGTTTATTATTTTGAGAATTGGATATTAAATTTGTATAGAACCAATTCCTACGAGTACACCTATATGTAAAAACCAAAGCAAGGTAGAGAAAGAAGAAGTAAAGAGATAATTGGTTGAATATTTAAGAAGGAAAGGAAATCCACAGCCCAAAAGGAATTCATGGGTGAATCAAACATTGATATTTAACTCGCACCTCTCTCCTCTCCCCTTAAATATACACACATACACATATACACACAAAATTCCTACCCGAAGGTGAACATTACTAAATTGGCGACACCAAAAGAGAGGTGAAAGTAATAAATAAAAGCCAATTAATTTGTTATACCGTTCCCTTAAAAGTCAACATTTAATTTGTTATACCCCTCCTCTCAAAGTCCTCCCAAAGGTGAACATTACCACTTGCCCCATCGCACACAAAAACAAGCATGAGGAGTGATTTCCATCAAAATAAATATTGGAGTAGCTATATGTGATGCCTCTTCTTGAATATATATTTACTTGACATGTTATTTCAAGAATAATGTGCTTTTTATATATACAACATTAATACTCACCACTTATGGCATCCATTTAAACACCACAAGAACTTGAGTTAAGTCAACTTAGGCTTCGGGTGTGCTAGATCTACTATAGATATAGTTTGGTATAAAAAAAACATGCTTAATAAATTTCTTTGATCCACAGGTCCTTAAAGATCTTTTCTAATTAAAAATTATGGGGCTCAGTGTGTGCATTTGGAAATCTAGTTCAACTTTGGAACTCTAGTAAGTCACCATAAAAACTTATTATTCAGTAAACGTGTAATGTCAATATGTTTAAGTTTATGATGTGAAGTTTCATGAAACCCAACCTAAAGTTATAGATTATTACAATTTTCATATTGGTCTAAAGCACATAACAACATGATTTGTAATCTATCCATCATGCGTAGCCCCCTCTTAAAGTTCACCCTAGAGAAGGTGAACATCACCACATGGCCCACAAAAGTACTACCATGATCATTGACTTCGATCAAATTCAAGATGAGTGTATTACATGTAGTCCTATGGGAGACACTTTTTGCAAAATACTTGAGGTGTTAAATCTCATAAAAATAAGCCAAAGCTTAAACTATTTTTAAGAGTAATGTGCCTTGTATAAGACATCACTCCATTCAATCAAATGAGAAATTAGTTAAGTCAAACTTAGGTTTAGGGAGACCACTTTTTGCAAAATACTTGAGGTGTTAAAGCTCATGAAAATAAGCCAAAGCTTAAACTATTTTAAAGAGTAATGTGCCTTAAATAAGACATCACTCTATTCAATCAAATGAGAAATGTAGTTACGTCAAACTTAGGTTTGGGTTCTATTCATCTATATCTAAAAAATAAGACATCACTCTATTCAATCAAATGAGAAATGTAGTTACGTCAAACTTAGGTTTGGGTTCTATTCATCTATATCTAAAAAATAAGACATCACTCTATTCAATCAAATGAGAAACGTAGCCTAAGTCAAACTTAGGTTTGGGTTCTATTCATCTATATTTAAAAATTTATGTGGGGGATAGACCAAACATGCGCTTAATGTAGCTTAAAATTTATGTGGGGGTAAACCAAAAGTGCACTAGTCCCACTGTCTAATGTACCTAGATGAGAAATTTATGTGGGGGTAAACCAAAAGTGCACTAGTTCCACTGTCTAATGTACCTGGATGAGAAATTATGTACTCTAAAAATTTCTTTATTACCTTGTTGATAAAAATATTATGTACTCTAGAAACTTCTTTTTATAGAGTTTCCTTACATCTCTCACACAAAAATGAGAAACGTATCTAAGTCAAACTTAGCTTTGGGTTCTATTTGTCTATACCTTAAAATTTATGTGGGGGACCAAAAGTGCGCTAGTTCCACTTTCTAATGCAGCTTAAAACTTATGTCGGGATCGACCAAAAGTACACTAGTTCCACTTTCAAATGTAGTTTGATGAGAAATTTGTTGCCCCACTAATGCCATCATAGATAATTCAATTCCTAGGGAAAGGAGACCAAGATCATCAGTGTTTGCTATACTTGTATCCAACTCTCTCAATGCGCAAAATCAGTGGACTGAAGTACTAATCACCAAGGGCACATGGGTCCTTATGTAGTCAAGGAAGAAAAGAAAGACAAGCAACAAGAATACATTTAGGGCGTCATGGAAAGAAAGAGTAAAAGACTTCAAGATAGAGACTGGAAGGACAACCATCAAGGAAGTCCTAGTGTAGCATATATATATGCATAATGAGCTTGTGCTTGAGAATCCAAATGACATAAAATTACCCTCGCATAGACAAAATTGTAAGAGCTCTTCAAGGATGTGCAATGCTCTCTACGAGGAAGCATTCCAACTCGTGTAGTAAAAATTATTGTTTACCTACCAATTATTGTGTTTGTCAAAATTTTTAGCTTATTTTAGGTGAAGATAGCAGGAACCATGCTTGTTTGCAAAGATTTGAACACATTCCTCTTAGCAAGACTTCTTGATGTGAGGGATGGCCGAGTAAAGTTTTTGACGATATCCATTGTAACATTGCACTGGAGATAGTAATTGCGAAGTACATGATTGCAACTCAAACTTTTATCTTGTCCTTCTGGTACAGCAGGTCTCGTTACATCAATGGAGAGTTGGTACCTATGGATTAGGAAGCCACAAGTCTCGCCACAAGTGCAATGGAAGACAAAATCATAAACATTGTAGTGATTGATGAAGATTCAACACTGGTGACAATTGTTTTTATACAAGGAAAATGTAATTTACAATAGCTACGGAAGAATATTGTCAAAGAATCCTTGCAAGACACACCGACACACTTTAATTTCATTCACATTGGAAGAAAGGTCCTCCTTAGAAGGGAGCGACTAATACAATGTAAAGAATTGGGTAACACAGTCAAGATCATTCCTACTTTTGACAATACCCAATCCAATGTACTCTTCTGACATAATTAATCAAGTCTATCTTGTTAATTATACTCCTACTTGACATTACAAATTTGAATGTACTCTTTTAACATAATTAATCAAGAGCCTTTTGTTTGATGCAATACTTTCAAAAAATAATACAATGTATACTATTTTCCAAGACACATTACTTGAGTGAGAATAGAACAGTTGAAAACATTACATTACAAAAAAGAATTTCTCATTACATAATCTTGTACAAAGTCTTTTGATTTGTACAATCCATCTAAATATGTAATTAATTGTTCTTC
The DNA here is from genome assembly GCF_041138505.1 of Cibotium barometz. NCBI lineage: Eukaryota > Viridiplantae > Streptophyta > Polypodiopsida > Cyatheales > Cibotiaceae > Cibotium > Cibotium barometz. Next base: position 16,884,804 of record NC_141059.1, read on the forward strand.
CAAATAAACATCATCTGCATTATCTTCAAAAGGAAAGGGTGATATCCATGTTCCCATGGGGTTGTACATAGCCTTCTCAGGGGTATCATCATTTGTATACGAAATACAATTATGTTTCCTCAATCTTAGATTATCTCAAAACTAGCGTGACAAGAGGCCTCAAATTATGCGTCATCATTGAGGACCATATGGCCAATCTAAAGTGCTTAGTTACAAAGTTGATAAATTGATACAGTTTGGGCCTTAGCATGACATGCACTTCTCCGACTTTGTAATTCCCTATAGCACTTGGTCCAAAGCTCTTGGGCTGTCTTTTGAGCAGCAATCCATTAACATCCAAGATAATAAGCCCCCTCAGTGTCTAGAACCATGAGTATGATTGAAGCTTATAATCATTGTTAAGGGACAAAAATAGCTAATAGGAACAATTCTTAAAATTGAGTTGGTTACATTACATTAGGTAAATTAGGCTTGGCATCTTCATCAAGCTTGGGATCCTCACTAGCCCTTGGCATCCTCATCAGACTTAGGTTCTTTATTGTTTGCCTCCCTACTAGGTCCCGACTCAGCCTCTGCAATCTGCTTCTCATTTGTTTTCTCTTTAGGCTTTGGCTCTGCCTTCTTCAACTTGCTCTACCTCATCATTAACCTTGGGATGTTCAATGTTAATCTCCACATTGGACCTTGGCTCTGCCTCTATGTGCTCAGAGGGATTTGCCTCGTCCCCTACAGCCTGAAGGCGCACCTCGACGTCTGCAGGATCGGGGAATTCTGGCTGGTTCTGTGAGATCCCTGTCAGGGATTTAATATTCACGTGATCACAAGATTTTTTATGATAATAACACATGTGAAAAAGTTATTCACATGTTCTCATGTTATCGTTCACAAAATAACAGGTCACTTGCCATTTGGGAACCCCTTAAAAGCTTGGCTACACATGGGAATAAGCTATTCACATGTTCTCATGTTACCACCTTCACATAATAGCAGGTCAGTGGCCACCTAAGAAGATTTTTTATGCCCGACAAAGATAATTTTTTAAGTCCCTTGTGAAAGCTTTGTGAATATAACATGTGATCACAAGATCTTTTGTGTTATTAACATATGTTATTAACATGTTCACATGTTCTCGTTTACGTCAGTGAAATCCCTGATCCCTGTTCCCACCGAGCAACAGATTCGGGGTACTAGCAGCGGAAGTAGCACTTCTCGCGCGGGACAGGGGTCCCACATTCGGGGCCTCGTCCACGGATATCCGGACAAGAGACTAATCCGTCGGTTTTTCCAAAACTGGACTCGGAAAAAACTTCCCTTACCCGAAAAGCACGGGCGATTCCACCAGGATAACTTTTTACTCTAACGTAGTCAAGACCATTACTGATCAAGCTGATCCGATTGCACCTATAAAGGTACTTGTCCGGATCAAGGAAGAAACTTGCACTTGGATCATTGGAATCAACGCTTTTTCCCCCATCAAGAGGCACAGCCGTTGATTCCTATCCATAGAACAATTACTATCCGGGATTTACTTTATCTATCGTAATAACAAAAATTGAGTCTCGATTTACGGATCCATCAGTCCAACCTAACCCCATCCGATCCCATGGGTTAGCCAACCACCCAACCACTGTAGTGATGGGATCCAATTTGGAATTTGGTTAGGTTTTGTCTCGGGTACCAAGGAAAAGAGTTCCAAGGCCCCCTAGTCGGAAGTTCATGCAAACATAAAATTAGGCACACCACTTACACACCCAATATGAAATTGCCTTTTCCTTAGCATCAGCTAACCTTAAAACAATCCTTTAATGAAACCATTATGTCACTGATGACAATCCTCAAAGTCTATGGTTGAATCCTTATTTTCAGTCATTCATTCATCGGTATACTTATGGCATCATTGGCAACCAGAACGCTCACCACCTGTTCACTCAGGGGCCTTTTCCATAGTTCCTAGCTCATAGTAACCGGCAATATATTCATATAATAGAATGGAATCTCCGTGGAAGATCAGCAAGATCAACCCACAGATCCATATAAAAGAGCCATGGACTCATCCGTTGAGGACCAGCAAGGTCAATCAACCAGCTCCATGCCTGGTTTCAGAAAACAACTCTTACTCCTTGTTCCAATATCTTCCACGACACACGTGTGGGTATCTTCGGCGACCCAGAGCCCGATCACCGTATGGTCAGCACCCTCTAGGATCCTTCGCAGGTGACCTAGCGCTTCACTCATAGGTCGCTTCCTTGGTCCCTCATCCACCGTACCGGAAGCTCACCATTTAAATCAAACCGAGGCTGGTCAAGACCTCGATTGACCTTGCTACGCGAGACGCCCTCCATTGACTCTCCGCCAGCAGTTGCAACTTTATCAGTTCGGTCTTAATGACCTTAATCCTCAAGACGGTCAAAATGCCTCCCCAGCATTCTTGACATAAAACAATCATTTACAAACAGTCACAAATACAGTTTCTATAACGAACTCTCGTCTTTCCACATTATCCACTCTCAGACCACATTACTTACTCCATTCAATGTGTACTCGTTCTCATCCATTCACTCATATATACTACACATTATCTCACATACACCTTCATATTCATTATTCTACATACATATCCATGTTCGTACGTCCACATCATACATCCAAATTCACATTCATACATACGCATCTACATGCATACATCCACATCCACATTCATACATCCATACTTCCATTTTCACATCCACACATCCACATTCACATTCATACATCCACATTCACATGCATACATCGATTTTCACATCCTCATTCATACATCCACATTCACATACATACATCCACATCTGTATCTACATCCATACATCCACATCCACCTCTTCATTCACATTCACATCCATACATCCACATCTACATACATACATCCATTTTCACATCCTCATTCATACATCCACATACATACATACATTCATTTTTCACTTCCTCATTTATACATACACATCCACATACATACATACACATCTATATCTACATCCATACATCCACATCCACATCCACATTCACATTCATACATATACATCTACATGTATACATCCACATCACATTCATACAACCATATTACATCCATTCTCGTCCTAACACATCCCATATAAATCTTAACACATCCTAACTTATCTTAACACATTCTATCATATCTCATACACATCTTATCACATCTTATCACATCTCATACACCTCTTATCATATCCTATCACTTCCCATACGCATCTTATCAGATCTTATCACATCTCATACAGCTCTTATCACATCTTATCACATTTCATATATTTTTTAAGAGAATTCTTATATTTGATATAAGATTTCTTTACACATTTATTTATGCATAAATTCCATTTAAGGAGACTAACACTTTCGAAAAAAAAATCAATCTTTTATGCATCTTCTTATGCATAAATTCAATTTGGTAGGAATTACACTTTTAGAATAAAAGAATTTCTCTTATGCATCTAAGTTATGCATAAAATCCATTTATGATGAAAATCACACTTTTAGTATAAAAAGAATATCTTTTATGCAAACCTCTATGCATGAAATCCAAATATAATAAAAGTTACACTTTTATAATAAAATAATCACTTTTTATGCATACCTCTATGCATGAAATCCAAATATGATAAAAGTCACACTTTTATAATAAAATAATTAACTTTTATGCATACCTCTATGCATGAAATCCAAATATGATAAAAGTCACACTTTTATAATAAAATAATCAACTTTTATGCATACCTCTATGCATGAAATCCAAATATGATAAAAGTCACACTTTTATAATAAAATAATCAACTTTTATGCATACCTCTATGCATGAAATCCAAATATGATAAAAGTCCCACTTTTATAATAAAATAATCAACTTTTATGCATACCTCTATGCATGAAATTCAAATATGATAAAAGTCACACTTTTATAATAAAATCATCACTTTTTATGCATACCTCTATGCATGAAATCCAAATATGATAAATGTCACACTTTTATAATAAAATAATCAACTTTTATGCATACCTCTATGCATGAAATCCAAATATGATAAAAGTCACACTTTTATAATAAAATAATCACTTTTTATGCATACCTCTATGCATGAAATCCAAATATAATAAAAGTCACACTTTTATAATAAAATAATCAACTTTTATGCATACCTCTATGCATGAAATCCAAATATGATAAAAGTCACACTTTTATAATAAAATAATCAACTTTTATGCATACCTCTATGCATGAAATTCAAATATGATAAAAGTCACACTTTTATAATAAAATAATCTCTTTTTATGCATACCTCTATGCATGAAATCCAAGTATGATAAAAGTCACACTTTTATAATAAAATAATTAACTTTTATGCATACCTCTATGCATGAAATCCAAATATGATAAAAATCACACTTTTATAATAAAATAATCACTTTTTATGCATGAAATCCAAATATGATAAAAGTCACACTTTTATAATCAAATAATCAACTTTTATGCATACCTCTATGCATGAAATCCAAATATGATAAAAGTCACACTTTTATAATCAAATAATCAACTTTTATGCATACCTCTATGCATGAAATCCAAATATGATAAAAGTCAAACTTTTATAATAAAATAATCAACTTTCATGCATAGCTCTATGCATGAAATCCAAATATGATAAAAGAAACACTTTTATATTAAAAGCATGAAATCTAAATATGATAAAGAAACACTTTTATATTAAAATAATAATTCTTTTATGCATACCTCTATGCATGAAATCCAAATATGATAAAAGTAACACTTTTATAATAAAATAATCATCAATTATGCATAACATAAAAATCAATTTCTCCATGATTATAATAAAATTCTTTCAATCAATCTAGGATGATAATTCCTAGAATATGGTAGGAAGTTCTCTTTTCATGCTTTGAATGAAATTATTTTATGTGTAATTTTTATAAAAATTTTGCCATAGCTCCGCTACTATGACTGATAAATGTCAATTTATTTTGAAGGATAAAGCTTATCATTAAGGAAATGATTAGAATGATCCCTAATTGGATCATTAACCCAATAATGGATTAAATCATCAATATTCATGAAATACATAAACTAAAAGCATAGAAAAAAGCCATTAATTTGGCCTCAAGCATAGATTAATCTTGGATTAAGGAAAAGCTTTATGAAAAGCTTCATTTGGATTGAGAATGGGTCATGAGTATGACCATTTCTTGAGTGAGAGAGAGAAATTACATAAAACCATTAGAATTAAGCATAAATGAAAATTTATGTAATTCTTAACTATCATTAATCAATTAACTTCAATAGCATTCATCAAATTATGTAACTCTTCACTACCATTCATCAATTAACTTCAATAGCATTCAAAAACCATTCCAATTAAGCTTCTCAAGCTTGAGAGGGGTTGAGAAGAAAGAAGCATTGAGAAATTATAGAAAAGATCAAAATTTACCATTTACCTTACAAATTGCTTGATTCTTTGTTCACGGTAGAGGCCCCCAACCAATCAATTGGTTAAGTATGTTGATGGAGCCACCAATAGGGATTGAAGAAAGAGGGAAGCTTCAATTTCTTCAATTTGGAGAGAATTTTAGAGAATAGTAGAAATTAGCATTATTTCAGCATAACTCTAGTATAGTAAAATTCTTCTATTTTTTTTCAAAGGGCTCATGTTCTATTTATAGGAGAGGGAAGCTCTAACCAAAGCTAACTGAATTCTAGAATTTTTCAAATTTAGTTTGGTTGAATTTGGACTAGATTTGGACCTAGTTTGGTTACTTTTTGATTCGGTTTGGTTCCATTTTGATGTGGTTTGGTTCAAGAGAGAGGAGAGATAAAAATATCACATTATTTTAGAGTTTAAAACTCATTCAAGCATGTAAAATATGCACCTCCTTTAAAGAATTCCCCTTCCTTACATATGTGTCAAAATGAAATGATTATACCCAAAATATCTCATATTTTTAATATTGCTCATAGTTTTTTACTAATAAACCTTGTACATATTCAACTCTTCATCTTATGTGAGCATTTACTCATTTCTGGATACTCAATTTATCTCATTTTTTTGATACTACTCATAGTTTTTTACTAATAAACCTTGTACATATTCAACTCTTCATCTTATGTGAGCATTTACTCATTTTTGGATACTCAATTTATCTCATTTTTTTGATATTACTCATTGTTTTTTACTAATAAACCTTGTACATATTCAACTCTTCATCTTATGTGAGAATTTACTCATTTTTGGGTATCTTCTTTTACAAATAGGATTTATCTCCTCGCAAAACATGGATTGATGCTATTGGCCCATAGGAACCTTAATTGGACCATAATCCAAAAATTTCTGAAAATCTAGACCCTTAGGCTAAGGTTCTTCATATCCATTTTCAATTAATTCTAATTGCTTATTGGAAAGTTCTTTTTGAATTTCTGTTTCAGGGGAACTTATTTTAATAAGATGAGTTATTTTTCTATCCAAAAATATTCATAATCTGAATATTCTCTCTCTAGAATACTTTCTCTCTCTATGCCAAAACAGGCAGAGACAAGATCTCTTATATTTCAAAAAAGGGAATTGATTACAGGGGAATATGCTGGACATTTTGAGAGGCTGGGGAGGAATCTTACATTCACTCCCACTTGAAAAACGCGAGATGTCCTCATCTCGCAAACTTGGGATAATTTCGCAAGATGCACGAATATGAGACTTAGAGAAAAATTAATTAAGATTAACCACAAAAAAAAGTCTCAAAGAGAGTAAGATTCGAGATAAGAACAAGATTTAAACTTTATTCATTCTTGAAACATATACAGTAAAGATAGAAGAACTCTTTACACTTCCATAAGCCCGTCCATCATATGATCACAAAGGCAACACTCACAAGCTGCGCACGTATAAGGTAACTCATCTATGGGAATAATTCTGTTGGTTATTGCCGCACCTATCTCAGTGGTATGAGGTGATCTAACAAAAGGACCTCTGAGAGACAAGCCAAAAACGGGGTAAAGGCATATCTTCTGATGAGGAAGAAAACACGCCAGTAAGAAGACTCGCTCAGAAAACCCAAGATGCCTTGATCTCATGACGTAGTAGTATCGGGAACCCAAACCCAAGGCTTCAATAACCATGGCCAAGCGGACATTGTTACGAAAGTGCTCTTGACCCCAGGGTGTTACCATAGTTATGTCTTGATAGGTCCGCCATTTGGTCCGAGCTACAGAAGTTCCCAAGTGAGGAAAAAGTGAGCGCTCATACTGTTCTATAAAATCTTTCTTCACAGACTCGCTTGCGTCTTGAAGGTGAGAAATCATCATGGATAAAACTAATTCCTGTTGCCAAGCCATGAAGGAGATTAAGACAGAAAGGAGATCGATGGAAGTAAGATTACTGTGGGCGACAAGTAAAAGTTATGACTTATATAAAGGAAGGAGCTAGCATAACTTAGAAGCCAACGGTATCTTGCCACTGAAGTTTTACCGTCTTTCCCTGATTTAGGTTTGGCACATTTTTCTATAGAAGGCATTAAGAACTTTGAGATGAAGAGATAAAAGAAGTTCGTAGGCTAAGTCACCTAATTTCTTTGGTCTGCAATATCTGGGCGATAACTACTTATACTCCCCTAGAGATAAAAGAATTCTTTTGGTCCGTATTCAAATGAAGACTATATCTGCTTCTTTGAATTCTCTGACTGTCCTCTTCTTACTTGTATATTGTTTCTGTCGATCCTGTTGGGCAGCGTTTATATCTTTATGAATTGCTTGCATCTGTTGCTCTATGTCGCCAAGCATTTGACTGGTCATCTCGACCCTAATCAATGGTTCGGACCTGGTTAATGGAGTTAAGCAATCTTGTCCGAGATGGACCCTGATTAGATTGGTATGAAGGAATTGATCTCTGAATTTGGGTTCTAGACTTCCCTGTGCCCTTTTCATGGTAGGAGTCAGGCAGTCTTTTAACTGATGACCAAAACCTTGGCATCCAAAACACCGGTTCTCACTTCTGAACTCATCGTTCTGAATCCTTAAAACAGGTGGGCTCCTGAGAAGTATTCTGGGAAAGTGTCTTCCCTTTTTAAACAGAATCTTTCTTTTATTTTAGAGAGGGAAGGGAGATTCTTACTCCTGCGTACCTCGAAGGCTGGGGGAGGAATCTTACATTCTACCCTACTTAAAAAGTTCGAGATGTCCTCATCTCGCAAAGTAGTAGAGGACAACTCTTTTTCTTAAGATCCAATTTATTCTAGGGTTCCTTATATTCTAGTCAACCCAACAGAATACGGGGATAATTATCCCTTAAATAGAACTCATCATTAAATAACAATTCATTTAAATCATATCATTCATCTCTTTAACACGATAATGGTCCATTAGACCGAAAAATTTCTTTATGAACATTCCTCCACGAAAATTTCAGACAAGTAAGTTCTCAATTTGTCATCCCTTAACTTGATCTACCGTGTGAAGTGTTAACAGTAGCAATTTGACAGCACAATCCACTAATCTCATAGTGATTTGCTGAAATCATTATCATCATACTAGTTATGAATATCATCACAGGAACTCGTCCCAATCATCCACATTGTGGTTTCGCTCAGTTTATTACATTTCAACCCATTTTCAGGGGTCATTGTTTTTCAATCAGAATCCCAATCAATTTATCAGTTCACAAACAGAATTAAAAATCATATCAACCACATTCGAATTCATCAACTGGATAGCATTAATGCTTATAATTTCAAGCCTTAGATTTACTCGTATATACTGTCGGTAAAGAGCTGCAGTTATACCCTCGGTATGTACGGTTAGTCATGATACTTGGAATTATAAGGTAAATACTATCATGTCTAAGCCTCAAGCAAGTCAGGGTTCCATATAATTGCGGTACTTCCATTTGAAGACCCAATTACTAATTTACGAAATTAGTTTGAAGATCAATTTGTATGAATTAAATCATACAATTATAACTTTTTTGTGCTACTTGATAAATTTTTGACATATTTGGCTTTTCAGCTGATCTTTATTAGCCAAATCGGCTCTGATACCAACTGTGAGATCCCTGTTCCCACCGAGCAACAGATTCAAGGTACTAGTAGCGGAAGTAGCACTTCTCGCGCGGGACAGGGGTCCCACATTCGGAGCCTCGTCCACGGATATCTGGACAAGAGACTAATCCGTCGGTTTTTCCAAAACTGGACTTGAAAAAAACTTCCCTTACCCGGAAAGCACGGGCGATTCCACCAGGATAACTTTTTACTCTAACGTAGTCAAGACCATTACTGATCAAGCTGATCCGATTGCACCTTTAAAGGTACTCGTCCAGATCAAGGAAGAAACTTGCACTTGGATCATTGGAATCAATGCTTTTTTCCCCATCAAGAGGCACAGCCGTTGATTCCTATCCATAGAACAATTACTATCCGAGATTTACTTTATCTATTGTAATAACAAAAATTGAGTCTCGATTTACGGATCCATCAGTCCAGCCTAACCCCATCCCATGGGTTAGCCAACCGCCCAACCACTGTAGTGATGGGATCCAATTTGGAATTTGGTTAGGTTTTGTCCTGGGTACCAAGGAAAAGAGTTCCAAGGCCCCCTAGCTGGAAGTTCATGCAAACATAAAATAAGGCACACCACTTACACACCCAATATGAAATTGCCTTTTTCTTAGCATCAGCTAACTTTAAAACAATCCTTTAATGAAACCATTATGTCACTGATGACAATCCTCAAAGTCTATGGTTGAATCCTTATTTTCAGTCATTCATTCATCGGTATACTTATGGCATCATTGGCAACCAGAACGCTCCCCACCTGTTCACTCAAGGGCCTTTTCCATAGTTCCTAGCTCATAGTAACCGGCAATATATTCATATAATAGAATGGAATCTCCGTGGAAGATCAGCAAGATCAACCCACAGATCCATATAAAAGAGCCATGGACTCATCCGTTGAGGACCAGCAAGGGCAATCAACCAGATCCATGCCCGATTTCAGAAAACAACTCTTACTCCTTGTTCCAATATCTTTCATGACGCACGTGTGGGTATCTTCAACGACCCAGAGCCCAAGCACCGTATGGTCAGCACCCTCTAGGATCCTTGCAGGTGACCTAGCGCTTCACTCATAGGCCGCTTCCTTAGTCCCTCATCCACCGTACCGGAAGCTCACCATTTAAATCGAACCGAGGCTGGTCAAGACCTCGATGGACCTTGCTACGTGAGACGTCCTCCATTGACTCTCCGCCAGCAGTTGCAACTTTATCAGTTCGGTCTTCATGACCTTAATCCTCAAGATGGTCAAGATGCTTTCCCAGCATTCTTGACATAAAACAGTCATTTAAAAACAGTCACAAATACAGTTTCTATAACCAACTCTCGTCTTTCCACATTATCCACTCTCGGACCACATTACTTATTCCACATTCCATTCAATGTGTACTCGTTTTCATCCATTCACTCATATAGACTACACATTATCTCACATACACCTTCATATTCATTATTCTACATACATATCCATGTTCGTACGTCCACATCATACATCCAAATTCACATTCATACATACGCATCTACATGCATACATCCACATCCACATTCATACATCCATACTTCCATTTCCACATCCACACATCCACATTCACATTCATACATCCACATTCACATGCATACATCCATTTTCACATTCTCATTCATACATCCACATTCACATACATACATCCACATCCGTATCTACATCCATACATCCACATCCACCTCTTCATTCACATTCACATCCATACATCCACATCTACATACATACATCCATTTTCACATCCTCATTCATACATCCACATCCACATACATACATACATCCATTTTTCACTTCCTCATTCATACATACACATCCACATACATACATACACATCCGTATCTACATCCATACATCCACATCCACATCCACATTCACATTCATACATATACATCTACATGTATACATCCACATCACATTCATATAACCATATTACATCCATTCTCGTCCTAACACATCCCATATACATCTTGACACATCCTAACTCATCTCATACACCTCTTATCACATCCTATCACTTTCCATACGCATCTTATCACATCTCCTACACCTCTTATCACATCTTATCACATTTCATATATTTTTTAAGAGAATTCTTATATTTGATATAAGATTTCTCTACATATTTATTTATGCATAAATTCCATTTAAGGAGACTAACACTTTCGAAATAAAAATCAATCTTTTATGCATCTTCTTATGCATAAATTCAATTTGGTAGGAATTTCACTTTTAGAATAAAAGAATTTCTCTTATGCATCTAAGTTATGCATAAAATCCATTTATGATGAAAATCACACTTTTAGTATAAAAAGAATATCTTTTATGCATACCTCTATGCATGAAATCCAAATATAATAAAAGTTACACTTTTATAATAAAATAATTAATTTTTATGCATACCTCTATGCATGAAATCCAAATATGATAAAAGTCACACTTTTATAATAAAATAGTCAACTTTTATGCATACCTCTATGCATGAAATCCAAATATGATAAAAGTCACACTTTTATAATAAAATAATCAACTTTTATGCATACCTCTATGCATGAAATCCAAATATGATAAAAGTCACACTTTTATAATAAAATAATCAACTTTTATGCATACCTCTATGCATGAAATCCAAATATGATAAAAGTCCCACTTTTATAATAAAATAATCAACTTTTATGCATACCTCTATGCATGAAATTCAAATATGATAAAAGTCACACTTTTATAATAAAATAATCAACTTTTATGCATACCTCTATGCATGAAATCCAAATATGATAAAAGTCACACTTTTATAATAAAATAATCAACTTTTATGCATACCTCTATGCATGAAATCCAAATATGATAAAAGTCACACTTTTATAATAAAATAATAACTTTTCATGCATACCTCCAATTTCTTCAATTTGGAGAGAATTTTAGAGAATAGTAGAAATTAACATTATTTCAGCATAACTCTAGTATAGTAAAATTCCAACTCTTCATCTTATGTGAGTATTTACTCATTTTTGGGTATCTTCTTTTACAAATAGGATTTATCTCCTCGCTACACATGGATTGATGCTATTGGCCAATAGGAACCTTAATTGGACCATAATCCAAATTTTTTTGAAAATCTAGACTCTTAGGCTAAGGTCCTTCATATCCATTTTCAATTAATTCTAATTGCACATTGAAAAGTTCTTTTTGAATTTCTGTTTCAGGGGAACTTATTTTAATAAGATGAGTTATTTTCCTATCCAAAAATATTCATAATCTGAATATTCTCTCTCTAGAATACTTTCTCTCTCTATGCCAAAACAGGCAGAGACAAGATCTCTTATATTTCAGAAAAGGAAATTGATTACAGGGGAATATGCTGGACATTTTGAGAGGCTGGGGAGGAGTCTTACATTCACTCCCACTTGAAAAACGCGAGATGTCCTTATCTCGCAAACTTGGGATAATTTCGCAAGATGCACGAATATGAGACTTAGAGAAAAATTAATTAAGATTAACCACAAAAAAAAAACTCAAAGAGAGTAAGGTTTGAGATACGAACAAGATTTAAACTTTATTCATTCTTGAAACATATACAGTAAAGATAGAAGAACTCTTTACACTTCCATAAGCCCGTCCATCATATGATCACAAAAGCAGCACTCACAAGCTGCGCACGTATAAGGTAACTCATCTATGGGAATAATTCTGTTGGGTATTGCCGCACCTATCTCAGTGGTATGAGGTGATCTAACAAAAGGACCTCTGAGAGGCAAGCCAAAAACGGGGTAAAGGCATATCTTTTGATGAGGAAGAAAACACTCCAGTAAGAAGACTCGCTCAGAAAACCCAAGATGCCTTGATCTCATGATGCAGTAGTATCGGGGACCCAAACCCAAGGCTTCAATAACCATGGCCAAGCGGACATTGTTACGAAAGTGCTGCTGACCCCAGGGTGTTACCCTAGTTATGTCTTGATAGGTCCGCCATTTGGTCTGAGCTACAGAAGTTCCCAAGTGAGGAAAAAGTGAGCGCTCATACTGTTCTATAAAATCTTTCTTCACAGACTCGCTTGCGCCTTGAAGGTGAGAAATCATCATGGATAAAACTAATTCCTGTTGCCAAGCCATGAAGGAGATTAAGACAGAAAGGATATCGTCGATGGAAGTAAGATTACTGTGAGCGACAAGTAAAAGTTATGACTTATATAAAGGAAGGAGCTAGCGTAATAAAATCTTTCTTCACAGACTCGCTTGCGTCTTGAAGGTGAGAAATCATCATGGATAAAACTAATTCCTGTTGCCAAGCCATGAAGGAGATTAAGACAGAAAGGAGATCGTCGATGGAAGTAAGATTACTGTGAGCGACAAGTAAAAGTTATGACTTATATAAAGGAAGGAGCTAGCATAACTTAGAAGCCAACGGTATCTTGCCACTGAAGTTTTACCGTCTTTCCCTGATTTGGGTTTGGCACATTTTTCTATAGAAGGCATTAAGAACTTTGAGATGAAGAGATAAAAGAAGTTCGTAGGCTAAGTCACCTACTTTCTTTGGTCTGCAATATCTGGGGGATAACTACTTATACTCCCCTAGAGATAAAGAAATTCTTTTGGTCCGTATTCAAATGAAGACTATATCTGCTTCTTTGAATTCTCTGACTGTCCTCTTCTTATCTGTATATTGTTTCTGTCGATCCTATTGGGTAGCGTTTATATCTTTATGAATTGCTTGCATCTGTTGCTCTATGTCGCCAAGCATTTGACTGGTCATCTCGACCCTAATCAATGGTTCGGACCTGGTTAATGGAGTTAAGCAATCTTGTCCAAGACGGACCCTGATTAGATTGGTATGAAGGAATTGGTCTCTGAATTTGGGTTCTAGACTTCCCTGTGCCCTTTTCATGGTAGGAGTCGGGCAGTCTTTTAACTAATGACCAAAACCTTGGCATCCAAAACACCGGTTCTCACTTCTGAACTCATCGTTCTGAATCCTTAAAATAGGTGGGCTCCTGAGAAGTATTCTGGGAAAGTGTCTTCCCTTTTTAAACAGAATCTTTCTTTTATTTTAGAGAGGGAAGGGAGATTCTTACTCCTGCGTACCTCGAAGGCTGGGGGAGGAATCTTACAGGTTCTCCTCAGACATCTCTATGCTATTCTTTAGTATTAATCGTATCATGGTCACTCTGTACTGCTCCGCATAGTTACTATCATAATTATGTAATGCGATATCTGAGAAAACAAAATTCACAATGTCAGACCGCAAATCTAGCTAAATAAATGTCCACCCAATGATTCTTCCACTTACCTTGGACATGAAGGGATTCATGTGGAGAAGAGATTCTGGAGAATATATTCTGCATGTATCATCGATCTCCATCCACAGGAGTGTGAGTCTCCTTGCTTGGGCACTTCAACAGGCTTGACCTCTGATTTGTACAGTTCATTGTCTCCATATAGGGAACCAAGAATATGAAGAAGCCTTTTTATACACCTACATAATAAATAAGCTTTCACAATAAGATACATTGCCAACTTTAAGGAGCCATAGATACTAGAGAAAGGTGCTTTGATCCTATATACCACATGTGTTCAAGGAGTATTAAAAAAACCCCTTACACTTACATACTTCTGTGAATAAAATGACTCTTTTTCTTCATAAACTTACGGTTTATTTTTTTAAATTTGGTTAAAAAACTCTCTTTTTTAAATGTAATTATGAAACATTTTTAAATTAATATACCCCTCCTGATAAGCTCACGTGCTACACTTACATATTTTCAGGTCAAGCCCCCGGGCGTTGATGAGACCATGTACTTGTAGGCAGTTTGACTATCTTATAACTTTAATATCTTAATTAAATCATAATTAAAGAATTTATGTGTTACACACTTTTATCAACCGTAATATTATTAACCATTATGTTTACATCATGACCTCTTATCTTTCCATGCATCTTCATTAAATCATGAGGACCTCGAAAAAGTGATTTGCCACATAGGTTATGATAGATGAATCTCAAACCTCTACCTCCTTAATCCTTTAAAGAACCATTAAATGAAACTTTTTGCATTGTGTGCACTTTTTAGGTAGAGTTTTGTGTGCCAAAGCAAAAAGATGTTGTAGGGACTCATGCATTTCCCATGTGAGGTTCTAAAATGGTATTTAAAAGTAGCAGTTTACTGTCTTTCTTAAATTTACCTTAAAGAAACTTCACATGCCTTGCTCATAGCCCCCATTTGTTCTTTCTTCTAAAGTCACCTTGAACCATGCCTTTTTCATTCTCTAGTGGCCTCCCTTACAAACCTTAATTTTAACACCCCTTTAGTTTACCCCTTATTTAATTCCTTAGAAACATCCTCAAATGAATTGATCACAACCACTTGCTCATACATTGGTGAGGCCACTAGGTCACCTAACTACATAATCACCTTATGGATTTTGTCACTACAAGATATGTAACTGGTTTTCCCCGAAACAGAAATTCAAAAAGAACTTTCCAATGTGCAAGTGGAATTAACTGAAAATAGGTATAAAGGACCTTAGCCTAAGGGTCTAGATTTTCAGAAATTTTTGGATTATGGTCCAATTAAGGTTCCTATGGACCAATAAGATTAATCCAAGTGTAGGGAGGAGATAAATTGAAGAATAAAAGAAAAACCCCCCAAAAATGAATAAATGCTCACATAAGATGAAGAGTGGACTAAGGACCAAAGAAAACAATTAAAAAACTAAATTTTGACACATCAGAGTGGGGATATCCCCTACCTTTTTCTCATCATTACCCCCAATTTTTAATCAATTAAATAAGATATTTTCATCTCTCCTCTCTCCTATTTCAAAATTAGATCCAAAAAGTAAGCTGAACTGATCCAAAAATGGTCAAAAGTTGACCAAACTGATCTGGAAAATTCTAGAATCAGTTTGCTTGGTTAGAGGCTCACTTTTTCCTATAAATAGAAGCCTCCCCCTTTGTAAAAGCTTAATGGTGTTTATGCATTGTTACTCTGCTCCTGTCCTGAGCCATCTACATTGAATTTTTTAATAATTCAATTATTTTTGGCCTACTGAATTGGTGGCCACTCTTGCTTCAAACAAGAGTAGAACCCTCAATCCCTCAAGCCAAAGGAGAGCTTACAAGCTCTATGTAAGTTAATTTTCTTACTTGTTTAATTTTAAATCTATGGTTTTCTTGATTTTCATGTTTTACAGTTGATTGAATTAAATTCAAATGCTATGCCTTTGAGGAAAAGGCCACCTCCTTCTCTTCTTTACATTCCAGCCTTTCTTGATCCTAGAAAGATTAACTAAGGGATTAATTAAACTTTTCTTACTATTTACTCTCTTGAATTTAGAAAATTGTGTAGATTAGAGTTCTATCAATCTAATTTGGGTCAATTTAAGCTAATTAAAGAATGATAAAAATGAGAAATGGTCAGCCATACAAAGGAGGACGTTATGGCAAAATTTTCTAGAATTTTTTGGAAAAGAAAGTTTGTTTTTATGTTATTCCAAAAGAGTAATTCCCATCATTTTTGCATCTAAAAGAAATATTCTAATTACTCCATGTACATATTCACCTATGAATATGCATGGAAAAATGCATAGAAAGATGCATAAAAGAATTATTTTTATTTCAAAAGTGTTATTCTCATTAAATTTGATTTTTATGCATAGAAAGATGCATAAAAGAATTTTTTTTATTTCAAAAGTGTTATTCTCATTAAATTTGATTTTTATGCATATAGAAAGATGCATAAAGGAAATATTTTTTTTTCAAAAGTGTTATTCTCATTAAATTTGTTTTTTATGCATAGAAAGATGCATAAAGGAATTATTTTTACTTCAAAAGTGTTATTCTCATTAAATTTGATTTTTATGCATAAAAAGATGCATAAAGGAATTATTTTTATTTCAAAAGTGTTATTCTCATTAAATTTGATTTTTATGCATAGAAAGATGCATAAAGGAATTATTTTTATTTCAAAAGTGTTATTCTCATTAAATTTGATTTTATGCATAAATAGATGCATAAAAGGACTTTTTTTATAAAAGTGTTATATTGAAGTTGATTTTTATGCATAAACAATTTTTATATCAAAATTAAAATTCTCTTAAATTCCATGTTTAAACTCTGTGAGTATTTCGTAAATGAATAATTAAATACTCTAAGAGAGAAATTTCTATCGTTTCATATTCACACGGATTGTAAAAAAAGAATTCAGGAAATCTATTGAGATCAAAATATTCAGATAAATGATTAATCTATTCCTCATTGGAATTCATAACTAATTTAGAAATCAGTTAAGTGAGTATTCAAAGAAATAAATTCAGTAAAATAGTAACTGAATTATCAAACCCTTTCGAGAAAGATAGATTGGGAAAAATCTTATCCGACTCGAACCTTGAATCAGACTATGATCCAGATCAAACTCTTTTGTGAGACTATGATCAAGATCAAACTCGAACCTTTAATCAGACTATGATCAAGATCAAACTCTTTTGTCAGTTTCGAGGAAAAAAGGTGTGACCAATTTAGAAAAATACACTCCGACCACCGACAAATCTTTCTTATAAAAAAATCCCAGACTGTCACAATCATTCACAAAAGTACTACCAGAGAAGGACGAAGACAATCGCATAAGGAAAAGAGACAATCCCATAAACAAATGGAAGGAAAGAGACAGGACAAAGGATAAACTGACTCACCTCTGAAAAAGTGAGTCTTCTTTTGGCTGGTTTCCTTCACCCGTGTCTGCTCCTTGCACCCGTGTCTGCTTGGCTTTAGTGCTCTGTTGGAAGAGGCGACGACGAAGGAGAGGAAAGCTGAGTTTGAAAATGGTTTTTTGGAGAAGGCGACGGGTTATTTTAGGTATAGATAGGTGGTTGCGTGTAGGAGCGTGTGTATTTTTGCGTGTATAATAAAACAGCCGCGTTTATACACGCAATTTTAAGGATGTAGCCACGTTTATACATGTGATTTTAAGGATGTAGACACGCTGATACACGCTATTTAAAACAGTGAGACACGCATTGATACATGAGATTTTTAGAATGTAGACGCGCTGATACACGCGATTTAAAATAGTAAAACTTTTTATACTTTCATTAAAAACTGATTATGATTATGTGTTTGCTCTTTTGTTCATAGGATGTCATCAACCTCCTCAAGCAGTTCTGGTGAGGATGAGATAATGCGTCATCGTAATCGCGATGTGTGGTTGGGACAAAGGATCAAGTGTATGTGTAATTGATGTCAAGGATGCATTGTACGAGTGCGTCGAATTACCTTGAATCACATCTCCATGTATGGAGAATGGAATCAAACAGGTTTAGAGGTGAGTAGATATAAATTGATAGTATTCAAATGACTCATGGTATCCAAATTAAATTAATGGAGTTGTAATATATATACTCTAATTGAAGCAAGATGCAGTACCACACCCTAACATGGTGCCCTACATGTGGCGAGAGCACGCAAAACATCGACGAGATGATGCTGGAGCTTCGGGATCTATTGTCAGAGATGAGTGGGAAAGGGATGACAATAGCCCTGCACCCCACAAAGTTGTGGAAGAGGAAGTGTTTGCATGACAATGTTAGCGTACGGGAGGACTTGCGGGTCACAGGACGTATGCGTCAAGCTTGGCCACGAGAGGAGGGTGGGCACGTTTGTCTTCTGCCTGCACCATGGATTATATCAAAGAAAGAGGAGAAGCAGGTAAAGTAGGCCATCACCACTTTGCATACTCCCATTGGATGCATGAGATCATTGAAGGAAGCCTTTACAACCACTAAGAAAAGAGGCGTTGAGCAACTATATGGGTTGAAGTCCCACGATTGGCACAAGATGCTCCAAGTAAGTGTTTTCTAAGTCTTGTACGTTAAAATTAAATTTTGTAATGCCATAAACCATACATACATGTGCTCTTATGTGCGCAGTTCATACTACCTACTAGCATCGACCATTGTGCAAACAAGAGTTTGAAAAAATGTATTTATAAGATGGGCGAGCTTGTGAGGTATGTAAAACCCATGTCAGATCACCCTTCATTATACCTTGCAAAATGAACGTGCATGAGGTATAACGTACTATTCATTTATTTTTCAGATATGTTAGTTCCAAAGCAATTGATCCAGCCATGTTGGATGATGCGCGTGTTATGGCAGTGGAGGTGGTTTGTTTGGTAGAGGAGACTTTTCCGCGAACCATTCTCACAAGTCAACTACATCTCATTGTGCATTTAGTGGACAAAATTGCTTTATGTGGCACTGTGCATGCACGTTGTTGGATGTTCTTCCTAGAGCGCTTCATGTGAAGACCTTAAAAGACTCTGTGAGGCAAAGTGCAAGGCCCGAAGGAAGCATGGCCGAGGGTTGGTTGATACAAGAGTCTCTTGTATATATTTCAGAATTTCTTGGTCAAGTGGACAGCTCATTGCCGCGACTATGGAGCAATGAAGAGGACTTGAGGATGACCTCTATTGTGCCTCAAGGAAAAGGACAGAGTAAAGTAATTGACAGAACATTGATTGATGATCTCAATTTCACTTGCATCCTTAATAGTGATGTGATGAGCAGATGGGTTACAAGATATGAGGATGCAAAGATAAAAAGGCAAGTAGAAAGAGCTCTCTTTTGGAGGCAACATGGCTCTCGTAAGGCGTACCCTAAGCATCTAGCAACACTTCCGAATGATATCCATGTTGATTGGTTGCATGAGGAAATGGAGAGAGCAGAGAGCGGCGATGGGCTGCATATCATGGCGGAAGAATGGGAGTATGCACGAGGATGCATGTTAAAGGTACATAGAACTAATGTTTTGCATTAGTTGTAAGTGATTTGCTTTTAATATTTATTCACATTGCTTACACAAATATTGCTTCTATTTTGGTCCAGTGCACTATGTTCAATGCTATATGGTGTGAAGGTAAGCATTTTCAAACACAAACAATTGATGAAAAGAGGAATACACAAGATTGCGGTGTCATTAGTAGCTTTGAGGGAGCTAATGGAAAAATGGATGATTATTGTGGCACAATCCAAGACATATTTAGGCTTGACTTTCGTCGCTTCTTTTTGTATGTTTTGGATGTCAAATGGCAAATGAACGTGGTGGAAAAAGGGCCTAATGCAACGATAAAACGCCATGCAAGTGGCTATGTAACTATTGACTCTACAAAGTTTTGGCAAACAAAGAAAGATAGGCTCGTATTGCCACAACAATGTGAGCAGGTATGCATTTTTTTACTAATGTGTTTCATGTACATATATATCTAAGCTCGCGTACCCCTTGACTTTTGATATGCTAATTAATTACTGCAATATGTGTATTTGAGTAGGTTATCTATCTGCCAATGGTGCATGACATTAAATGGTGGTACGTCATCCCTATTACACCACGTTAAAAAGTGATGTATAATACATTCATTGATATAGAGCATATGGAGGATGTAACAAGTCTATTAATTACTGCAGTATGTGTATTTGAGTAGGTTATCTATCTGCCAATGGTGCATGACATTAAATGGTGGTACGTCATCCCTATTGCACCACGTTCCAAAGTGATGTATAATACATTCACTGATATGGAGCATATGGAGGACGTAACAAGCCGCAATGAAGATGATGTCGAACATGCCAATGAAGATGTGATCGATGATCTGCAAGAAATAAGAGATGATCATGATAATGAGGATGAGCATGCCATTTCTCATGATCATGAGGATGACCCTACCATTGAGGATGATGGTGATGTTGATGAGGATGATCAGGGCATCGATACCATTATCAATGGACAAAATATCGATAGTGGAATAAATTTAATCGTAGCCTTACAAATTGATCAAATGGATATTAAATGGATATTGATGTTGATCGTTTGGCAAGGATGGATCTTATTGAAGATGAGATCGAACCCTAACCAATCCATCACTGTATCGTTCTAAATTGATGACATTTCTATTGTATATATTGTCTTTTAATTATCATCTCATGATTTATTTTTGAATATATTTCATTGTTATAAATGCATGTAGTGAGATTGTGTAATGATATATACTGTAATGTACTATGAGATGGTTTAAAGAAAATGGTTTTAAATTTTGTAAAGGAATGGAGTTTTTCTTAATAAAGTTCTCGCGTGTATAATTGCATGTATATACATGCGTTAAACACCATAACCTTGGTTTTCCCAAGGTTCACTGTCAGATCTCTATCCACACAAAAAGCCTGTAATGCATCCAAGTGTCTCTGTAATCCCTCCGGAGAGTCTGAGATTAGAACAATATCATCAGCATATAACAAGATGGGTATCGACACCCCTGCCAGGCATGCCCCTGGGCCTCCCAATCTATCTACATAATCAGAGACCGCATCAATGTACAGTCCAAAGAGGGTGGGCGATAGTGGGCATCCTTGCTTCACCCCTATCGTGCTGGTCACCCTATTAGATAGTTGGCAATGATGCTAGCAAACATAATATGGGTATCTCTAGCTATTAAATCTATTCTTCTAGAGTGTTATATATATATATATATATATAAAGCTTTAAAATTAAGCTTTGTAATAAAAAGCTTTACTAAAACTTTTATCTTTATAGAGAAAGAGAAGAGATTAGAGCTTAGAGCTTAGTTTAAATCCTACATGAAACTTTAGTTAAAACTTTAAAAGCCTTTAATTTTTGGGTGCTTTTAAGAGAAAGAGAGAGACTTATGCACTCCTTTATTTGGGAATCTTTTATGAAAGCTTAAACAAGCCTTGATTAATCTTAAATTATTATAAAAATCTTAAAAACTTATAACTTAAAGTATATGTACAAGAGGCCCATACCACTTAAGCACAAACTTCAAGCGAATTCAACACCAAGGATTACAACAAGGAAGAGCAAATTTGAGCAAACTCAAGATCTTAAAAGCATTATCCAAGGCTTAACATCAAAACTCTATCAATAATGTCTCATACTTTTGTTAAGACTTACTTTTTGTAGATTAAATCAAGGCTTTCTAATGACACTACTTACTCTTCGACATATGAGCTTTCGACTTCTTATGAATTACGGGTGAAAGCTAAGTAATAATTACTCTTTATAAATTATCAATTGAAGTTTGATATTGTATTATGAATTGAACTAACCTGCAGACTAGTATATGCAAAATCTCCGATGATTTACCAGTTAAGTATTCACCACGTGTAATTTGATTATTTGCATAAAATAAAAAAAATTATTTGTTGATTCGTTTTCTTCTAATTGATATTTTGTAGTCTAACCCAAGTAAGTTTCTCCATTTCCATATTTTTAATCATCACGGCAAATTAAAACGTCACATATGCTTGCAATATTTGTGTCCTTTTAATGATGTATTTTGTAGCTATCTGACACTTGCAAGTAAGTTGCTATCCTCCATAACTTAGTAAATAAATATTTTAATAATTCTATGTATACTTTAATGATATACTTTGTAGCTATCTGACACTTGCAAGTAAGTTGCTATCCTCCATAACTTAGTAAATAATTATTTTAATAATTCTATGTATACTTTATCTTTCAGACAGTGATTCGAACAATTTCCAAGTAAGCTTCTCATTTGTAACCTTACAAAAGTGATCATGCTTAAATATTTATTAATAGAACTTCAAACCATATTATTATAAGTTTTATTTCTTACAAGGTCATAATTTAATATAACCCTATTTAGATTTGGAAGAATAATTATATTTTAATCCATTTGCATTGCTTTCTCATTTTTCTCAATGTAGAACATCATTGCAATCGAATTTATAAAAGGTATGACTCTCTCTTATGCTTGACTCAACCTTATGATTAATAAGTTTCATATTTATTATGCTTGACTCAACCTTATGATTAATAAGTTTCATATTTATTATTCAAGTTTATTTCAACTTCAAATGCAACTTAATCCTGACATCATCCAGACTTGTTTATTTACAATTAATTCTATCCATTGTTTATTTACAATCTCACACCCTCTCAAACAGCTTTTCAACTCAAGGTTAGTATTATCTACCCTTATACCCCTAATCAATTTATCTTTTATTCCTATAATGTTAAGTTTCTCATGAAATTCTATTTAATAACTTTATATACCCTATTCTATCTATATTATCAATAAAAATTCACATCTCTTTCGAGTGTTAATATTGTTTTTGATAGATTATTTTAATTACACCATAATGATGGGGGTATGTATATATTCATTTCATTTTGTAAAACTTTTTAAAAAACCTTCTATAATATTTTAACAAACTAAAAACCTAACTAATAAACCATAGATTCAAAATTAAGATTATTTGAGATTTAGTAACTTAAATAAATTTTTAAGATAGAGAAAATCTGTGTTGGAATTTAAGTTTCAGAGGGAACTGGCCACTCCGCCTCAAACTTCTATTCTGAAGGAAGTGATGTATAGAATTAATATGGTGGTATGGGACATCAGATTGGTTTCATAGACTTACTCTAGACACATTTATGTCTTCTCTCTTTTATCATCCTATGTGTGTATGTGCAATACGCCTATGTGGTATGGGACACTTAGACTCGTTTTACATATGTTCATTTAATTGGTTCATTGCATATGCATTATGTGTGGATCTAGTCTTCCACACCAATCATGAAGCCATCCTATCATGCATTTATGTAGCTGTATATCAGGGATGCGTGTATATAGCATGCATGTGGGCCTCCACTATTTGTTTCAATTGGTTTGTATGGAGGGGTGATTCCCGAGTTACTTACGCTTGGGAAACATGTGTGTGGCTATGATCTGAATACTTCTGGGTTGTTTATATCTCAAGACGACGTTAGGATTAATTGATGTGTTCAATTAATTATTTAACTAACATAGACAATGTCTATGAGTATAGCCAACGAGATGTGCGAGGGTACCAATTGAGATGTCACACTATACAAGGGTACCGATTGAGGTGTCGTATGGCTAGTGGATTGAGCGGTGGTGTGAAGATGGTGATCATTTTTTGTTAAACATTATTAGAATTTTATGTCATCTATATCCTTTCATGTTGTTTTATGCATATAACTTATGATTTGATGATAAGTGCGAGGACCACCAGTTTAGGTGTCACACGAGTTTTTATTGTTGTTGCAGTCCATGTTCATCCGAGCCTCTAAGCCATCCCTTGTACCCTTGAGCCATGCTTGGTTAATGAACCTCTGAGTCTGTTTATGGTATTCCATAGGAACCTCTGAGTCTGTTTATGGTATTCCATAGGAACCTCTGAGTTTACCTTACAGGTTATGACATCGATACCTATACGAGCATAATCTTGTTGTTACAGCATTTTTCTTTTACACAACTGAGGACAGTTGCTTCCTCAAATGGGAGGACTGTTATACGTATATATTTTATTGAATATTTTTTATGAATTAATAATCATAGAAAAATATGCTTGATTTAATGTGTGCAAGAATCGGCTTAATGAAATGTGTGAATGTGCACAATATTATTATGTGTGCAAATGTGCACAAAGTTATTTTATGTAACAAGGCCCATTATCAATTATATTTGGGCAAAGGTTTTTATATGTATAAACCTTAGGAGCTTTCATATGGTTATTAAAACGTAAAGAAATACCCAAAAGAGGAAAAAGAAAGCCCAATTTGTATGCACATCTATTATTAGCTCCTTGGGCTATTTTTATGAATATAATTCTCTAAATACTCATGTCGTGTGGTGGAAGTGGAGCTACACGGCATGGGGGGGGAGAGATTGCACCCAATCTTGTCTTGATCGTGATGTTATCCTATTTCTCTTATCTTATGCTATGCTATGCTCTTTGATATCAATTTAATTCAAGTCTTTGTTTTATTTTTGATGTATTTTATTGGTTTTTAATTATTTCTTCAAGAAGTACAAAAGGGTCCCGTGGTGAGACAAGGATTCCAACTGATTGAACAGATTTGGAAATGACACTGTTTAGGCTTCGAAAATCTTGCCTAAAATCCTAATGAGAATAAGGCTTAAGCTCACCTTTAAGTCTCTTCACATGGGGGGGGGGTTCGAGAGAGTGTCCCTAGCCAAAGGGCTCATAAGAGAGAGTGAGGCTTGGGTACTTTTAGCCTTGGCTAGGAGAGGCTAAGAGGGTGACTTTAAGTCTATTCACACAAGGGGAGAAGAGTTGTAGGACATGTCTTAGAGCTAGATCCTAGCCTCTAAGGCAATTCTTCCTCCCAAAGGGGGAGGGCGTATATATAACTGTGGAGAGGGGGTGCCTACGCACTGATGGAGAGCTAGATCCTAGCCTCTAAGGCAGTTCTTCCTCCCAAAAGGGGGAGGGGAGGGGGTATATATAGCTATGGGAGGGGGTGCCTACGCAGCACTGATGGAGTGCTAGCAAGGGGGCAAGTGTATTCGGGTCGGGGCACCATCTATAGAGAGTGCTAGCATGGGGGGTAAGTGTGTCTAGGTGGGGGCACTGATAGGTTTATTTGTGCTCAAGAAATATGCCCAATAAAGGTGTCCACTTCGACCTCAGGAATAAGAAATAAAGTATAGAGTATGGTTTGAATCCTTAGGAAAATAAGGGATTTTGTGTGGACACTTACTAAAAGGGGACTAGCCGTTGTCACTCTAGCTAAACAGAAGAAAGAGTACTTGCATGTACAGAAGAGGTAGGAGAATAGTGCATGGCAGCGACGAGTAGCAGGACATAGAAGAATTGGACTGCATGGTGTGTGAGGAGGGTTTTTTGGCAGGGAGGAGAGTCGTGTGACACCCAAGGTGTTTTGTGGTGGTGAAGCATTTCCGAGACAGCTTGCTATTGGAATCCCTTTTGTTTTTTGAGAAGTAGGCGATGTGAGGTTTGTTGGAGGAGTTTTGGGTCTACCCAGAGTAATGATAGAATCAAAGTTGACAACATTTTTTGGCCCTCTAATTAGAGCATGCTACTAAATATTTCAGCCACTTTTGTGGCTTTTACTATTTTTAGTAGTCTTAGTTTTAAAATTTCACTTTTTAGGTAAAACAAAATTCCCATATGATGCACTTTGTTAGGGGAGCTCATCTATGTGCTACTTATTGCTAAGTTTTAATATGGTTACCTGTTCCTACTTTTGATAACCTAAATGAGACCCTGAGCCACTTTTGTGGCTCAATTCCAAGACTAGTTATTAAAGAATGTTAAATATGGACATGTTCTTATTGTTAATTATAATTCATCCTTCAAATCTGCTATCAATATAATTTCTCTTGATTGATTTTGGGTGAATAAGAGATACTATATTACATAAGAATCCCTTTTTAAAATGTTACTCAAGAGAGTACCATCTCACCAAGATGATAGAGGCATCGAGAAGTGATTGGGAGAACTAGTTGCACTCTGCTCTATGGGCCTACCACACTGCCTATAAGGTGGTTGTTAATAGCACACTTTTTTAGCTTGAATTTGAGCTTAATGTAATCACTATAAGGGAAACCCTTTTGTTTAGGTCATCAAAACCTCACAAAGAAGTTGACAAACTTTTGGGGAGATCACTAAGGAGTGTGCAAAAGTACCCTAGCTAGCCAAGGTAGGTATGATACTAAAGAAAAGACTTGGGCATTCACCATTTGGTCCAATTCCTACCTATAAGAACAATTATGCTAAGAAAAACCCTCAAGGAAAGGTGATGCACTCTCAACCCAATCCCCCTATTGGATCCTAGAGTCAAGGTGGTGTTAGAAGATCTTAAGGCTTCTATGAGGGAAACCCTTTTGTTTAAGTGATGGACTTAGCACCCCAATGCCACCCAAGCAAGCAACACTTTAATGGATATCAACAAAGGTGCTCGAAGCTCAAGACTTATACAAAGGGAACCCCTACGTTTGGGTTTTAAGGCCAAAGAAAACCATGCCCTGGGTCTCTACAAACACACCCTCAAATGTCAAATCCAAGTTAGTGTGAGGACTCAACGTCATGCCTCTGGCACCCCCCAAAGGTAAGTAGGAGTGGAGAGGAGCCTGAGAGAAGTGGTTGTCACCTTGACTCATGTGCTGACACCACAAATGAAGCCTATGTAGAAGAGCCACCCTTGGTTGTCAGAGGAGCCTACGTAGAAGAGCCACCCTTGGTTGTCACCTTGACTTATGTGTTGACACCACAACTGAAGCAGCCAAAGGAGCCTATGTAAAAGAGCCACCCTTGGTGCCAATCCCCCATGAACACACTCCCTTGGCACCACCAAGTAGCTCCTAGGCTCAAAGGGGTCACCAACATCCCATAACACTCCCCAAAACACTCCCATGTGCCATGCTGTAAACACCAATGCACTAGCTAGAAAGGCCAAAGTTTAGACAAGAACACTAGAAAATTCAGCAAGGTGGTGGTGGCATTCCAATCTTTCATTGTGGAATGGGTAAGAGGTTCTCCACCTTTGCTTAAAATTCCATATGATAATGTCATAAAACTTTAATGATCATTGTATATATGTAGTTTGGAAACTCTAGTAAATCACCATAAAAACTTATTATTTAGTAAAAGTGTAATGTCAATATGTTTAAGTTTATGATGTGAAGTTTCATGAAACCCAACCTAAAGTTATAGATTATTACAATTTTCATATTGGTCTAAAGCACATATCAACATGATTTGTAATCTATCCTTCATGCATAGCCCTAGAGAAGGTGAACATCACCACATGGCCCACAAAAGTAGAACCATGATCATTGACTTCGATCAAATTCAAGATGAGTGTATTACATGTAGTCCTATGGGAGACACTTTTGCAAAATACTTGAGGTGTTAAATCTCATAAAAATAAGCCAAAGCTTAAACTATTTTTAAGAGTAATGTGCCTTGTATAAGACATCACTCCATTCAATCAAATGAGAAATATAGTTAAGTCAAACTTAGGTTTGGGGAGACCACTTTTTGAAAAATACTTGAGGTGTTAAGGCTCATGAAAATGAGCCAAAGCTTAAACTATTTTAAAGAGTAATGTGCCTTAAATAAGACATCACTCTATTCAATCAAATGAGAAACGTAGTTACGTCAAACTTAGGTTTGGGTTCTATTCATCTATATCTTAAAATAAGACATCACTCTATTCAATCAAATGAGAAACGTAGTTACGTCAAACTTAGGTTTGGGTTCTATTCCTCTATATCTTAAAATAAGACATCACTCTATTCAATCAAATGAGAAACACAGTTAAGTCAAACTTAGGTTTGCGTTCTATTCATCTATATCTTAAAATTTATGTGGGGGATAGACCGAACATGCGCTTAATGTAGCTTAAAATTTATGTGGGGGTAAACCAAAAGTGCACTAGTTCCACTGTCTAATGTACCTTGATGAGAAATTATGTACTTTAAAAATTTCTTTATTACCTTGTTGATAAAAATATTATGTACTCTAGAAACTTCTTTTTATAGAGTTTCCTTACATCTCTCACGCAAAAATGAGAAACGTATCTAAGTCAAACTTAGCTTTCGGTTCTATTTGTCTATACCTTAAAACTTATGTGGGGGACCAAAAGTGCGCTAGTTCCACTTTCCAATGTAGCTTAAAACTTATGTGGGGATCGACCAAAAGTACACTAGTTCCACTTTCAAATGTAGTTTGATGAGAAATTATGTATATTAGAAATTATACACTCTAGAAATTTCTTTATTAGCTTGTAAAAATATTCTGTTCTTTAGAAATTTCTTTTACACACTTACCTTATACCCCTTCAACATAAAAAATATGGTGCTTGATATGTGGATTTAGAAATCTAGTTAGCTTTGGGACTTTTGAAACTATAACAAATTACCATAAATATTGATCACTTAAAGTGCAATCTCAAGGTGTTTAAATTTGTGATGTGGTGAGCTTCATGCAACTTACTAAAAGTGCAATCTCAAAGGTGTTTAAAATTGTGATGTGGTGAGCTTCATGCAATTTACTAAAAGTGCAATCTCAAAGGTGTTTTAATTTTCAATGGGGAGCTTTTCATGCAAAAACTGACCATTATAGATGATGATTGTCATCTATATATCACTTATTTGTGACCTGCTATGTGGTAAGCAAAGGAGAGCCCCACTTTGCAAGAGGAGGAGAGCCCTTCATATAAATGAGAAAGTATAATTTTTTAATGAGTCATTTGCTCGTTGAATGAGTCTTGTGTGTGTGTGTGTGTGTGTGTGTGTGTGTGTGTGTGTAAGAGAGTTTCACATTTTTAAACTATTAGGAACGGTTCTTTTCCACAAGCCTACATGCATTGGGGCTCACAATTAGTTGTCACCATTAAGTCATTTGCTCATTGAATGAGTTTCTCATATATATAAGTGCTCACACACAGACACACACACACACATATATATATATTATATTACACACATACACACACATATGAGAGTTTCTCATTTGCTCATTTGTTCCCCCTAGCACACATAGACACACTCAGACATGTGTGCATACACATGCACATACACACACATATAGTATTATATTATGTGCACATGTGTGAGAGAGAGCACATACACACACACACACACATATATTTATAGGTATGTATATGTGTGTATATAAATAGATCTACATGTATGCCAACATAAACACACGCATGTACATGCACACAATGCACCACACGCACACACACATGCACACAAAAAAACTCACACACATGCACACAAAAAAAAGCATATACACACACTCGCACGCACATGCACATACATAAATATGCACACTTACCCGCACACACTTACTCAACCCCGCACATACACATACATGCATATGAACTTACATATATATACACACAAACACGCACTGACATTCAAAAATACATGTGCACACACATCTATAGGCACACATGCATGCACACATGTATACATAGATGCACATGTGCACATACATTTGCACGTGTACATGCACACACTCTCACATGCATATGTGCGTGCATGTCCACACATAGACACAAAAATGTCCATAGAAAAAATTCACATGCCCACACACACACATATATATTCATATATGCACACACGTTCATATGTGTGTGTGTGCGTATAATATACATATATATATTATATTATATTATATAAAGAGTATAATGTGTATATAAATACTTTTGCGAACAAAATAGGTAACTGACAAGGGTTACCTAAAAAGATTCCCTCCCAAAATGTGTGAAATCTCAAAAATGGCTTTTTAAAAACACATCTAGAATTTCATGTATAAATTTAAAAATTACATAAATTTTGCTATTTTTTTCAAGATTGAGAACACGTATGACCTTCGTAGATTTATAAACTGTTGTTGTTTGTGACATAAAAATAAACTTGACTTATAAAATGACATAGGAGTCTACATAACTTAAAGAAATATCAATCTTTTTCAAATAGAAATTTATTTTATAAATTTCATGAATGTAAGACACTTTTTTTAATGGACTTCCTTGGGATAAATTCTACCACTATGCATAAATATGCACATTATTTGACAAGCACTCAACAAATATTAGAATACATAACAATATAAGCTCCATAATTTATGAAAAATTCTACAAACATCCTTGAGTCTATTTCTAGACCCAAATAGCAAAGCCTTTAGTATATACTTACCTTGACAGTTTGCATGCCATAATTATTTGCTCTATTATTTATAAGCACATAGTGGGCATGATATACAACCAATGCTAAGAGTTGAAAGAGGTCAAATTATAGGTGTGCAAAGGTAGACTTCTATTCATATATATATGTAGAAGATGGTAACTATGGAGACTCTGAGTAAACCTAAGCATGTTAAAAGAGTATAAAATTGAAATATTTTTTCAGCGGGACAATTTTAGAGGCAGACATCATATAGCCTATGGGTGTAAATTTTGACCCACATAGGCATTTGTTTTCATGACGGAAATTCTTGTTATGCAAATTGGGATAAGGGTGGTGGGAAGAAATTGTAACCTATATCATGTACATATGTGGTGGTGGCAAAAATTCATAGTATGCATATGTTGATGTTTGATCTAGATAGCCATTATCATGAAGGTAGGTGATGATATATCTAAGAGTAGTGAGCTCTAGTTATAATTATTTAAAGTACATGTGAAGGATGTTGAGAGATGGTATGTCTAAGGGTAGTGTAGAATGAACTCTGGTCATAATTATTTGGAGAACATGTGAAGAATGCTGAGAGATGCAATCTTCGCTCGCAACATTATCTTTGTGTATAAAGAGAAAAGAGAGGAGCTTAGGGCTTCTGGAATGGTGGTAGAGAAGAGCTTGGAGCTTTCACGATGACAGTAGATTCAAGGCTCCCTATGTTGGACAGCATACTACTGCACATAGGCATGGCAGAGTCCAAGCTCACATGCACCCCCTCCTTGACATAGATGGTCCCACCACGTGTATTTGCTTATAGTTCTTCAGCTTTAAAAGTGAATTGTAAAACAAAAATTAGGATTGGCGAATAAATCAACTTATGGTTTTCTAAATCAATGGAGCCTTGCACATCTGGATTAAAACCAATGGATTACAGGTCATCATGGATTATCTCATCTAGCTCTTCTGCTATCATGAATTTTTGACATCTACTATGTAGTGATATTAATTATGATACAAAGGTTACACGGTTACATAGGCAAGCAATTTTTTTAATGACCTCCTCTCAAATTTGTAGTCAAAGGTTGTGACCATATGTGTTTTTCAAGTCCTTAGCTCTAAACCTATGTTCTACCTATATCACCTTATCCTACGTATATTTTTTCTTTAATTCTATGATTTATAAGATTTTTTTAATTTTTTGAGATTTTATTGGCTACTATTTAGAATGAGCTTTTACAAATTTATTAGTGATAAAAATAAAAATAATTCTCATAAAAAATATAAAAATATTTCAAAGTTAAGAAAAATAGTTCCCTAAAGTTGATGTTTTACATCAAAATTGATGCAAAACATCAACTTTTCCACACAACTCGATGTTTTGCATCAAAGTTGATGCAAAACATCAACTCTACCACAAAACTTGATGTTTTGCATCAAGTTTCAGATGCGCTCTAGAGAAGAAAATTGGAGGATCGGAGGTCGATTTTCAAAAACGGCCTGTTTCAGCGATTCCGTTCGTGATGGCATACTTAGACGACCTAGTCCACAAATTTTGAGTACCAACACAACTATGTTTCAATGCGATATGCAGACATCACAAAGCGATTTGCTAATGTAGCAAATTGCTTTATGTGACGTCTGCACACATCACATCGAAATATAGTTGTGTTGGTACTCAAAATTTGTGAAATAGGTCATCTAAGCATGCCATTGTAGACACAATCGCTGAAATAGGCCGTTTTTGAAAATTGACCTCCGATCCTCCAACTTTCTTCTCCGGAGCATCTGCTGAAACTTGATGCAAAACATCAAGTTTTGTGGTAGAGTTGATGTTTTGCATCAACTTTGATCCAAAACATCGAGTTGTATGGAAAAGTTGATGTTTTACATCGAGTTGATGCAAAACATCATCTTTTCCACAAAACTTGATGTTTTGCACAGAATCCTCGCTCCCTGGCTCAACAACACATTGAAAAACATTCAGTTTTGTGAAAAGTTGATGTTTTGCATAACGTTGCTAAAAAACATCAAGTATTGTAAAAAAGTTGATCTTTTGCATAGAAAGTTGATGTTTTGCATATAAAGTTAATGTTTTACATCAACTTGATGCAAAATATCAAATTTTCATAAAAGTTGATGTTTTGTATCAAGTTGATGAAAAACATCAACTCTTGGCTGAGAAGTTCTTACTCAGCATTAATTTGGCCGCAAATATTCTAGCTAAAAACATCCTTACCATGTGTAGTAACCAAAAGGATTTGAACCTAAGTCTCTACCTGATATTTTATAAAAAAGTATTTTGAAAAGTATAAAATTTGTTTCTTAAAGTGAGCTTTTTCATGCTTTCCAAACTCATTTAATAACTAAAATAACCATTTAATCCCTTTTGTCACATCAAGGACACATATTCTTTAAAAATGAGTGTGTAATTATTTTTTAAAATTAGATAACTTTTAAATAGTATTCATGATATTTTAAATTTCATCTGTATGTAACGAACTCTTTTTAAAAAAGCATATATTATCAATTAAGAAATTCTAATCATTAAGGGAAGGTTGAGGTCTATAGGGGCCCTTTAAGATGCCATGTGATTAAAAGGTTATTAAGAAAAAGGGCCAATCATGTGATGCCATGTATACAAAAATGTTGGGTGATTAAAGGTCATCAAAATATTCTCTAGAAGATGCCTTTTTGTACTTTTCATTCCCAAAAAGTGGAGGGGAAAGTTTTTGAAATTTCGAACATCCATATAAGCTCAAAATTTGTCAGAGATTAGAGATCCAGAATCTACTCACTGAGTTCTTTCCATAGATATGTCACATGATATGGTTTTGCCCACTCAATTTTAAATTCAATTTTGGCGGGAAACTTTGAAATTCAGACTTCTAGCCATTTGAAGAATAAGAAGGTATCTAAAGTCAAAAAAACTTAACATTTTAACAAAAAGTCATTAAAATCATAATATGGCAGCTTAAAGGGCCCCTATAGACCTCAACCTTCCCCTAATGACTCAAGAGCTTCAAAATGGATTGTAATACTACTCTCATCAAGAGCCAAAATAGAGTTTTATAATTAAGATAATAACTATATCAAGATAACTTTTTGTAATATAATCATATAAATATAAATATATATATATATATATATAATGTGTTTGTGCATGTGTGTGTGTGTTTTATTATGATAGATATGTTATTTTTTTAAATAATTATATATATATATATATGTATGTATGTATTGCAATATTCTCTCTCTCTCTCTCTCTCTCTCTCTCTCTCTCTCTCTCACACACACACACACACACACACACACACACAACCATCACAAATTTCTTTGTGGTACACACATCCACGTCGGAATCAGTTGCCTACAAGAGTTCCTCTACTATGACATCAAAGCCCACCACCCGTACCCACGCTCCGGCTCCATGACCTAGAGGATTTCTTAGCGAGAGAGCTTGATCCATTATACCAGCCAGATGCCCCCGACCCAGAGCATCAAGACTCTCCACCACACATAGACAGATTCGTGACGTTCTCCATCGACATGACACGCTCCCACCATCAGATTGGTTCTGACCAAGAGACGGGTATCATCATTAGGCTAACCAAAGTGTATACTGTGTATATATCTAGCG
>NC_141059.1:16924069-16994069 GCF_041138505.1 Cibotium barometz
GTTTCTTCATTACTCACAATTACGTTGCCCGGTGGCAAGCACAACAGTTTAAAGAATGTATTCACTATTTCTTCCACTTGCCTGACTACCTATTTTCTTTTCTTTTGTTTTCATTTCTTTACTGGTTGTGACCCAGGGGTCAACAATGGCTTTAACTATTCATCTCATCAACTATGATCAGTATGTTTAGATGTGTAAACACCTCACTAAATTGATTGCAAGCTTGAAAACTTGCATCCAGACACAAAACTTGAGGCACCCAAAGAACATGCATTAAACCCCCTACTACTGACAAGTCAGCTGCAATACATAAACAAACAAAGTTGTACTACTTAGGCACTCATACACAAAATTAGAACTCATGGATTAAAAAATGATATTTTTTATTATATTGTTGGTTTACAAAACATAGTTCCAATATAATTGAGAACTACAAAACACACCACCTCCATGAGGTGTGCAGCTACTAGGATGGAAAAAAGAAAGACCTAGCCTTGTGACCTCACAGCTTCTTGCATGCATGAGTTTTGCCAACTTTTACACTAGGTGATTTTGGTTTATGGGATTTTGTTGTACTTGTTGTGACCTTCCATTTCTTTGCAGGAGATGCTCGGCTCACAATATGCTCACGACCCTTCTTCCTTGCAATCTGAAATACAAGGTGGCCCAAGGAAGAGTCATCTCCTACAATCACAATCTTTGGATCATACCCTTGACTTTCCAACTCCAGGACATTAGCAATTTCTTCATATGGGGAAGACGGTAGTGCGTCCTATTGCAGGTGGTCTGATTCATCCTGTACCTTTTCCTCCTCCAACTCTTGTGTCTCACTATAATTCAGGTCCTGTACATTTTCCTTCTCCAACTCTTATGTCTCACTATAATTCAGGTCCTGTATGTCACCTTTCTGTTCCAAATTTGACATGTTGTAAATAGGGTGTATGTCAACACCGACACGAGTCAGTAGCATTCTTCAAGTTGTCCAAATCTATGGAAGAACCGTTGTCTTCACCACCCTTATCCTGCATACGCTGCTCTCCATTTTTCCACGTGAAAACATATTTTGGGCATTTGTTCGTCTTGATGAGCTGCATGTCAACGAAGTTACGAAAATAGATAAACCAACTGGAAAACATAAGTACAAACTAGAAACCATTTGCTATCTAACATATGAGTCTAGGGAGTAGTTGACTGCACTAGTGTATGGGTGCTATCTACATATGAGTGCTAGCTAACAGACCTAGTCAAATACTAGTGAACATGTAATTGTTAACAAAAATATACTCGAGTGCTAACTAACATAGCTGACTATTGACTAGCATGCTAATGAATAGGTGACTGTTAACTAAACATATTTAAGTGCTAGAGCTAACATGGGTGCTTGTTGGCTAGCATGCTAGTTGAATAGGACGTGATTGTTAAATAATATGTTGGAAATTGTTAACAAGCATACTAGGGAGTGTTAACTAGCATACTGTTGTTAACTATCATGCTTGTTAACATGTGACTGTTAACAAGCATAGTGGGCATTGTTAACTAGCATACACTGATAAGTGTTAACTAGTATACTAATAAGTGTTAAACTAGGATACTGGGGACTATAAAATAGCATAGTGGGGACTATAAACTATCATATTGGGCATTGTTAACTATTATGGTTGTTAATAGGTGACTATTAACAAGCATACTAGGCATTATTAACTATCATGCTTAACAGGTGACTGTTAACAAGCATACTGGTAAGTGTTAACTAGCATACTGGGGACTAAAAATTTGCATATAGGTGACTGTTGACTAGCATACTATTGAATAGGTGACTGCTAACTAGAAAATATTGAGTGCTAACTAGAAAATATTGAGTGCTAATTAACATAGGTGACTGTTGAGACTAGCATGTTAATGACTATTAACTAGCATACTGGATCCTATCAACTGCCATACATGTAAGTGTTAACTAGCATATTGGTGACAAATTATATACATGTAAAAATGAAACAAAGGTCTTTACCTGCTCTCCAAGCCACACTCAAATGAGCACTACGTGGAATCACCATAGTATAATACGGAAATATACATCGATCCTTAAGAGTGCATAATGATGCAAAGCACATTGAGTGATATGTGTGCTTGCATGGAAGTACCACTAACATCAGGGTTTCATTGACATTGAAACCCTGCCCACACCCAGCACACTTTCTTGCTACAGTAAGGTTGTCTACATGTGGTGTGGGAGATCGGAGAAGGTGGAGATGGGAAGAGGCACACTTGCTGGCCTACTTCAACTCTACTAATAAGCATCTCTACAAGCAAAGCATGCTGCATTTCTAGCTCCTTGATTACATCAACCCCTGTAGCTCCATCAGTCAATCAATATCCATATAGAAAACACACATAAGGCACTCAATCAAAATGTACACACATACAATAAATATAAAAAATAGAAAAAACTAATAAATTCACCTCAAACAGAAAATCTATTGATCCTCCTCCAAGAACCTACAACATCGACTCTTGTGTTGCTAGCTGCTCACTAAGTGTGGTTCTTGTGATGACGGAGTCTTCTCATCAGGTGCAGCAAGGAAGCCAACTTTGATTGTGTTGTTTCCAATTTGCCAACAGCTTGAAGGCTTTGGCAAATTTCTCCTCACTCAATTTCTCAACTTTTGTAGCCTCCAATTTCTTCTCACAAATTGCATATGCATCCTTGGCCTCTCTCATTCTTATTTCTACATCTTCAATTAATGCTTTCATCTTCAAAACCTCAGATATATAATCTGCATGTGGGAAAAGTAAGCTCCTGCTTGCTACTGCTCTTGAGTTAGGAGTTTCTTTAATTTGGAGTTGTGCCCCTTTGTTGTCCTCCACGGCACTGTCCACGCCACCACATTGTTTACCTTCCAACAATGGAGGAAATGGCTGTCAAAGTAGTTGCCTTTTCGAAGATCATTGTTGTGATCTTCAGCAACAACAGCCCAAGCAAAAGACATTGCCTTTCCTGCTCTGACAACACTTGGACTGAACTGCAACACAAATGCTCGAGCAAATGATATGTTAAACTCCATGTTCATAGGACACTTCTGGTATACCTTGTAAAATATCAAAATGTCCTAGAAGTGCTCTACTCGAATACTACTGCACTTAATCCGATATGCACCTGTCTCCCTGGTGTGCTTGAATATACTAACAAGCAATCAGATTCGGAGACATCTGAATCCCTTAAGAGCCTTGGGTCCTTGCCTTCTATGTCTAGGCGGTACTCTGTGTGGGAATCCTCTTTTGTTAAGCAAAAAGCGGTTTGAAGTGGATAATATATCTTAGGGGCCTTCCATCTTGTTGTAGAAATGACATGCAAGAAACATCAATATCAGAATTATATAAATGAGAAGAAAGAAAGAGAACACATTCTATGAGTTAGAAACCTACTTCCTGAGGACAACTTGTCTTTCCTTTAGCATCTTCTCCTTTTCTCTGTCTGACTCCACCTCGATTGGAGGGGCTGCTCGAGCTTGCTTTGGTGTTCTTTGCTCTACTGGAAGAGCCTGCTGCTTCAAATTTCTTCGCTTGCTTTGGTGTTCTTAACTCTGCTGTGGGAGAGCCTTCTGTTTCAAATTTCTTCGCTCGCTTCTTTGGTGTTCTCTGCTCGATTGGAGACCTGCTCTTTTCCTCTGCTGCTTCATCCTTTCACAAACAGAACGTAAGCCCACCCACAAAAATTTCAAAATGTTACTTTTACACGAGTAGGACTTATGATTCACATTTCGATTCCCTTACTCCTCGTCATCATCATTAAGAATAGTGGTAGAAAACTTGATGTGACATTTCACACATGGTAAATATACTATTAAGATTTATCACATTTTAGGCTATTATAATATCACCCCACACCACTACTATATTCTATGCTAGTTAAAGAAGCTTTTGAAATGTGCTAACAAGCATAAATAACATACTATGTTAACCTGCTCACATCCATATATATACCTTTTATGTTTATTATTTTAAAAAATATATATATTTATAATATATATATGTGTGTGTATATGTGCATGAGCACATGCGTGGGTGTGTGTTTTGTTAAATTAAATATGCTTATTTTTTATAATAATTAAATATTCTCTCTCTCTCTCTCTCTCTCTCTCTCTCTCTCTCTCTCTCTCTCTCTCTCCTAGATAGATATATATACATTATACACTTTATATATTATAATATAATATAGATGTATGTGTTGAAATGTAGAGAGAAAGAGACGAGACAAGATAGATATATATACATTATACACTATATTATATTATAATATAATATAGATGTATGTGTTGAAATGTAGAGAGAAAGAGACGAGACAAGAGACACATCATGTACGCTCCCAAAGACTGATTCATATTGAGGACAAGATACATATATATAGGTGAGACCAAGTTAGGTAGAGTGAGCCATATATAGAGCTCCAACACCCCCACTCAAACAAGGGTCTCTAGCTATGGACGAAAAAACCGAATCAATAATGAAAAGTGAACCATCACGT
Source organism: Cibotium barometz (assembly GCF_041138505.1). Taxonomy (NCBI): domain Eukaryota; kingdom Viridiplantae; phylum Streptophyta; class Polypodiopsida; order Cyatheales; family Cibotiaceae; genus Cibotium; species Cibotium barometz. Next base: position 16,928,592 of record NC_141059.1, read on the forward strand.
ACATGAAGTATTCTGTCTGGGGGAACTGAACATAAAACACAACTTGTTTCAGGCATAACATTATCATGATGCTCGGCTGCATATGCTCGATTTCGATCTACATCAAATCGACGCTTAAAGCACATGGAAGAGGAATGATCAGATTTTCCACAATAATCACAAGAAGAAGAATCTCTAGATAAACGTGGTTGTTTTGTGGTAATGTTGTGTTCTTCATCATATTGACGTGCCCAACAGTCATCTTCAGTATGACCATTCCTATTGCAGTAAGAACAATGCTTGTTAGGAAATTTGAGACGAGAGAAACTACCACCACGACGACCACCTCTACGGTTGCCTCGTTGAAAAGAACACCTTCGCACATTAAAGGCCCGTTCCAACTGTTGTGACTCAGGCTCCTCTTGTTGTGAAAACATAACTGCATCATGACCAACACTACGTCGTTGTTGACGTTGAGAATACTCAATCAAAGATATGCAAGTTTGGTCAAAATCAAGACCGTCCTTGTTAGAAAGAATGGTAACAATGTTGTCATAAGACGGATCCTTTATTGTATCAAGAAGAATTGTAATAAGTTGCTTTCGTGGAACAGGATCACCCGCAGCAGCAAGTTGATTAATAATAGATTTGAAAGAATCAATATGTCCCGTCATAGCAGTACCAACTTCATACTGTAACTTTGAAAGCAAACCTCTCAAATAAAGTGTTTCTGTAACAGACTTTTTCTGAAAATTTGCTATAAGATACTCCCATACGTCATGGGAAGTAGGAAAGGCATACACATCAAGCATGAGAGAATCACTAAGAGCAGAAAGAATATACCGACGAGCTGCTTTATCACGCCTCTGCCAATCCATATAAGCAAGACGCCATGCATCAAAAACAGGGCCTTCCGTGATAAGAACGTTGTCAGAATTCGGAATAATAGGCTGAGACGGACATAGAGAATTGCCAATAACAACATCTGAGAGCTCATCGCCTTCAAGAATTAACAGCATCTTTGCTTTCCAACCGGGAAACCCTTGGCCTTGAAAAGAAGGAATAGAACGTTGGCCAGAAGGAAAACCATTGACGAGAACAGTCATAGCCATATCTATCTGTGAGAAGACGTATAAGATAAAATCACAAAATCTGCACACCATAGGCAAGGACGACTGCAAGAGATAAGAGACATCAATAAGAAAAGAGTCCTCAAAATAGCGAGACGTGGGACGCAAGATTCATTGGTAGACGCTGGATGAAAAAGCTAGATTGGTCACTTTGCTAAAAATAGCAAAATCCGAGACGTGGGACGCAAGATTCATTGGTAGACACTTGACGAAAAAGCTAGATTTGGCGGTTTGCTAAAAACGCTTGACGAAGAAGCTAGATTTGGGCAGGTTGCTAAAAACGCTTGACGAAGACGAAACCTGCGTGCTCACAAAGAACCTGTTTTGCTGTTTTACAGATGCAGTCTGCCTGAACTGTCATAACTTTTGACTCACAACTCCGTTTGACAAACTTTTTTGATAGGATTCACCAGCACAATACAATCTACGCACCTGCACCTGGTTTTGGTTTTAAGGACGCGATTAACAAACAACTCTAATTACAACAAGTTAAGCTATAAAATCATGTAGACAACACATAATCAAAGAACAATCTTGTAAGACATGAAATTATAATCATGAATTTAACAAGAAGACATAGATGCTTCCCTCATAGATGCTCTGATACCATGTTGAAATGTAGAGAGAAAGAGACGAGACAAGAGACACATCATGTACGCTCCCAAAGACTGATTCATATTGAGGACAAGATACATATATATAGGTGAGACCAAGTTAGGTAGAGTGAGCCATATATAGAGCTCCAACAGTATGTTTGTGTGTGTGTGTGTGCGCGCGCGCGTGCGCAAATATATGTAAATATAAAAATACATACATACATACATATATACATATATATATATATATATGTATATGTATGTATGTATATGTTTATACAGTTATTATATAATAAATAAATGAATATACACATTATATAATAAATGTATATATTTATCTCATAGAAGGAGCATAATACGTTTAAATTATAGTAAATCTAATATGAGAGAGAGAGAGAGAGAGAGAGAGAGAGAGAGAGATGTGTTATAATATATAGATGTTATGGATAAAATCAAGATATTCAAGCTTTTATATATATATATATATATATTATATATTATATATATATTATATATATATATAAATAATATGATGTGTATATATATATTTGTGGTCTAAGGAGATATATATATATATATATATATATTATATAAATAAATTTATATTTATATAGTAAATATAAATTTATATTATAAATATATCATAAATATGTCCATTTATATTTATTATATTAAAAATATAAAAAGAATGTATGTGTGTGTGTGCGTATGTATGTATGTATTTTTGTATGTATGTATGTATGTATGTATGTATGTATATATATATATATATATATATATAAAGGTTCGGCACCTCCAAGAGTAGGTCGAGAGACTAATCAATGGAGAAAAATACTATTTTGTTTCTTTTTTATTCTTTTCAATGTTTTCATCTCATTCTTCAAAACACAAAAAATAAACAAATATTAAGAAAGCATGTAAGCCATTATGCAAGCCATTATCTCATTCTCGGCACTATGCGTTATACAAGCCGTTACGCAAGCCTTGCATAAAGCATTATGCATTAGGCCTTATGCATAAAGCTTATGCATAAGGCCTTATGCATAAAGCACTATGCATAAGGCCTTAAGCAACATGAGGCCTTAAGCATAAAGCTATGCGCGTGAGGCCTTATGCATAAAGCTACGCATGAGTCCTTGAAGCTATGCATGAGGCCTTAAGCATGAGGCTTATGCATAAAACTACGCATGAGGTCTTATGCATAAAGCTTATGCATGAGGCTTATGTATAAAGCACTATGCATAAGGCCTTAAGCATGAGGCCTTAAGCATAAAACTATGCATGAGACCTTAATATGCATAAAGCTATGCATGAGGCCTTAAGCATGAAGCTTTAAGCATATGCATGAGGCCTTAAGCATGAGGCCTTAAGCATAAAGCTATGCATGAGGCTTTAAGCATAAAACTATGCATGAGGCCTTATGCATAAAGCTTATGCATGAGGCTTATGCATAAAGCACTATGCATAAGGCCTTATGCATAAAGCACTATGCATAAGGCCTTAAGCATGAGGCCTTATGCCTAGTTTTATGCATGAGGCCTTATGCATAAGGCACTATGCATAAGGCCTTAAGCATAAGGACGCGATGCATAGTTTTATGGATGAGGCCTTATGCATAAAGCACTATGCATAAGACCTTAAGTATGCATGAGCACTACACATAAAGCATTATGCATAAAGCTTATGCGCAAACCTACAAAACAAATCCCCAGCACCCACCAAGGGTGCAATAATAATAGAGGAAAGAGAGAAAAGATATGAAAGTACTTACCCCTTTTTCGTGATGTTGAAAGAGAGGATTAGAGAACCTAAAAAACCAACAAAAGGGTGAGCAAAAGATTAGTAAAGCTTATGCATAAAGCGATGCATGAGGCATTATGTTTAAAGTACTATGCATGAGCTGAAAGTACTATGCCTTAAGCATAAAGCTTAAGGCATAAAGCTTATGCATAAGGCCTTAAGCATAAAGCTTATGCATAAGGCTTATGCATAAAGATTAAAGCATAAGCCTTATGCATAAAGCTATGCATGAGGCCTTATACATAAAGCTATGCATGAGGCTTTAAGCATAAAGCTATGCATGAGGCTTTAAGCATAAAACTATGCATGAGGCCTTATGCAAGCTCATACATAAAGCTTATGCATGAGACCTTATGCATAAGGCTTATGCATAAAGCTTATGCATAAGGCTTATGCGCAAACCTACAAGGCTTATGCATAAAGCTTATGCATAAGGCTTATGCATAAAGCTTAAAACATAAGGCTAATGCATAAAGCACTATGCATAAGGCCTTAAGCATGACGCCTTAAGCATAAAACTATGCATGAGGCCTTATGCATAAAGCTATGCATGAGGCCTTATACATAAAGCATTATACATAAAGCTTATGCACAAACCTACAAAACAAATCCCCAGCACCCAAGGGTGCAATAATAATAGAGAAAAGATAGAAAAGCACTTACCTCTTTTTCGTGATAACACCATATTAGATAATTTGGGAAAAATCCCATTCCCATTTGAAAAATGAGAGCATGGTGAACTTGTCCAAAAGTTTGTCAAAACCCCTTCATTTGACATATCATCGGTGAAGAGTAGAATCTAAATCTATGATCTCCGACAAATTTGGAGTTAGTATATTTAAGATATGTCCAAAACTATATGGAGTAATTGATTCCCAAAATGTGAGATTTTTCCCAAATTACCTAATATTGACTTTGATGTTGAAAGAGAGGATTAGAGGACCTACAAAACCAACAAAAGGGTGAGGAAAGGATTAGTAATGCATACAAACAAAAGCTTATGCAATCTATGCTAAAGCTATGCCGCTATGCAGGCCTTATGCAAACTATGCCGCTATGCAAGCCTTATGCAAGCTATGCTAAAGCATGCATGAGGCCTTATGCATAAAGCTATGCATGAGGCATTATGCATAAAGCATGCATAAAATAGAACCCCTCTTTTTGGTAGATAAAAATAGAGGAAAGAGAGAATAAAAAGATAGGAAAGAGAGAAAAGATAGGAAAGCACTTACCTCTTTTTGGTGATGTTGAAAGAGAAGATTAGAAGACCTACAAAACCAACAATAGGGTGAGGAAAGGATTAGTAATGCATACATACAAAAGTCCTAAGAACCTAATGCATATATACAAAATCAAAAAGATTAAGCTCTATGCATAGAGCTTAATGTATGCATAGAGCTCTATGCATAGAGCTTAATCTATGCATAGATCTCTATGCATTATGAATGCATGCATAGAGCTTAATCTATGCATTAAGCTCTACAAATAGAGCGTAATGCATAGATTAAGCTCTATGATTAGAGCTCTATTAATAGATTAAGCTCTATGAATTGAGATCTATTCATAGATTAAGCTCCATGCATAGAGGACCTACAAAACAAAACCTCTCTTTTTGGTAGATAAAAATAGATTAAGCTCTATGAATTGAGATCTATTCATAGATTAAGCTCTATGCATAGAGGACCTACAAAACCTCTCTTTTTGGTAGATAAAAATAGAGGAAAGAGAGGATAAAAAGATAGGAAAGATAGGAAAGCACTTACAAGTCAATATTAGATAATTTGGGAAAAATCTCATATTTTGGGAATTTATCGCTCCATTTAATTTTGAATATATCTTAAACATGCCAACTCCAAATTTGTCGGAGATTGTAGATCTAGATTCTACTCTTCAAGATCTTTCCAATGATATGTCACATGAGGGGGTTTTGACAAAAATTTGGACAAGTTCACCATCATCCCATTTTCAAATGGGAATGGGATTTTTCCCACATTATCTAATATGGTGTTATACCTCTTTTTGGTGATGTTGAAAGAGAAGATTAGAAGACCTACAAAACCAACAAAAGGGTGAGGAAAGGATTAGTAATGTATACATACAAAAGCCCTATGAACCTAATGCATACATACAAAATCGAACAGAGAGGAAAGAGAGAAAAGCATTTACCTCTTTTTGGTGAAGTTGAAAGAGAGGATTATAAGACCTACAAAACAAAACAAAAAGTTGAGAAAAGAATTAGTAATACAAAACCCTAAAAGTGTGAATAGCATGGATACACAAGGAGGGTTAAGCCTTATGCGCATAAGGAGGTTTAAGTATAAGCCTCTTATGCATAAGCCTCTTAGGCTTATGCATAACAAAGAGAGAGAGAGATAGAGAGATAGAGAAGAGAATACCAATCAAAAACCATGAATATATGAATATATGAATAGGTGGGAGATAGAGATTACCTTGTGAGGAATCATCCTTGGGAGGAGACTTGGGAGGAGACTTGAGAGGAGACTTTGTGAGGAGAGGAAAAAGGGTGAGGTGCAGCCATCATAAGGAAGAGATACAGCACAAGGAGTAGAGGGGAGGGGAGCGAAAACAGTTGCGGCATCAACGTGGGCGGGATTATTCGATTTGTCTATACTTGCATCTATAGGTGTGTCTATAGGCATGTCCATACCAGTATAGACGTGCTATAGACGTGCTTATAGACGCACATATAGATGTGCCTATAGACATGCATAAATAGCTGCGTAAACCTCGCCAAATTGCAAATTCGCCCATGGCCCCTCTCTCACTTCCATCTCTCTCTAGTTTGTGCATCTATGTTGCGCATCTATGTTCTCATTCTCTTGTAGTGCAGACAGCCAACTACACGTATGCTATGCAAATGGTGAACCTCAATTCTAGGGATGACTTATCCATCAAGGTTATGTCGCACTGTGACAATTGCAAGCAGGCTGGTGGATCCAGTAGTGCTCCAACACAAGGCCACCCCTTCGGTTCCACTCCCCACCTCGGAGCCATTGTCGCTGACTCCCCTCCCATCGTCAACTCACCTATTCCCATCCTTACAACTCCCATCATGCAGATTGTCAGGTATGCTACTATTAGCCATTCGATCCCTACCACTTCTTCTTCTTCTTTCATGAGCTAATTAATCTCTGTGCACGACATTCCAAGGAGACCCTTCGTGGGTCAGAGCTCAATGATGCAAGCTGCACATTTGTCACCCAACGCTTCCCCTCACTACGGATGTTTCAATCTCCATCTTGGAATGCAAAAAATCGTCTCCTTGCAATTTTGGGTCCCCAAACACAAACCTAACGAAATGTACCATTATGTTCATGACGAGCTATGAAAGATTATCTATGTGCTACATGTGAATCCTCTCTAGTGTGTGTTACCCTCCTATAGGGTATGTGTGTGTGAAGCACCTCTAAGTACTTTAAAATAAAGCATGGCACATGCAATGCCATGTTAAAAATGCCCCTAAAAGGGGTCTTTGTACTTCAATCAAATCAATCAACCATGCTTACCCAAACCTTGTCTTTTTAGTGTATTTCTCTCTGTACTCGATTTCTTTATCTACCTCTCTCATCCATGATCCTTCTACACAAACACAACACCAAGTTTATCATCGTGCACACACCCTCCATAGCTCTATTCTTCAAAAGAAGCTGTAGACAACTACTTATGGAATAATTTCTACTATAAATAGATATTATGTAATGCATTTATGTCACTCTATCTATTACATATCTTATTTTTGGCTTGCCATATGGTAGGGGTAGGAGTGCCTGCCATGTTGCGAGTAAAGAAATGCTTTATGCCCCTTCTTCAATGCCATCTGCACCCTCTACCCACATCAATGAGATGAGAAAATGAGGGAAAGATTTGTGGAAGATCACAACCATCATAATCCAAAGTGCCAGTTCGCGGAAGAGTAGAGGCATCGCCATCTATTAGTGTTACTGTGAGATCCCCATGAGACCTCCATGAAAACTGCTAGAAGAGAATAGGGAAACTCTCCACCCAACCACCAGATATAGGAACCCTAGCAGGCTAAAATAGCTCTGGCCGTTCACACATGTCTGGACTCCTCTAAACCGCCCGACTCCCGCCTAGTCCTACTACCGGTGTCCTGACACTACTTCCCCCTTTTAGAAGAGTTTTCGTCCTCAAAATCAAAGGTAGGAAATTGGGCCTTGAGAGTACTAACGTCCTCCCAAGTTTTACCTTCATCCGGTCTATCCTTCATGTTAATTAGACATTGTTGTCTACTTCTGTGATGAGTTCACTTCTCTTTGAAATCCAAGATGTGCTCTGGCTTGTGTGGTAACATCGGGGGCTCAATTAAATCTACAAGAACACTTGTATCCACCCACCACATTGGCATCTTTGCCTAGTCGTTTTTGCAGATGACTAACATGAAAAATTGGGTGAACCTTGCAATGTTTTAACAGTGCTAACTTGTAGGCAATTTCACCTACATGCTTAAGTATTGTGAAAGGTCCACAATACCTAGGTGACAACTTTGGTGCTTTTCTCATCTTCAAAGTTTCTAAACTCGGAAGGGGGGGGGGGACTTTGAGAAATAATTGGTCACCTTTTTCAAATGTGACCACTCTGCGGTCCTCATTCGCATAATGCTTATAACGATCTTGGGTCTGTTTAACATTTTCCTTTAGCGATTTTCAGCATATCGTGATGATCTTGCAAGTACCTATCCCCACAACTACTGGGGATTGGGGTTGAAACTCATACATAAGCATGAAAGGACTAAAACCTGTACGACATCTTCGCCTTACTGTAGGCAAATTCCAAAATTGGTAAGTAATCTGTCCAATTAGTTTTCAGATTAATCACATATTCCCTTAGCATATCCTCGTGTACTTGGTTAACCCTTTATCTCTGTGACCATCACTCTGAGGGTGGTCAGCAGTGCTCATACTGAGCATTGTGTCCAACCTTTTGAACACTACTCGTAGAAGGGACTATTAAACTTTTGATCTCTTTCACTAACTATATTGGCAGGCAGCCCATAAAGTCGATAGATATTCTTAATGAAAAGCCAAGCTAACTGTGGCATTTCACTGTGGTTTTAGTTGGAATAAATCGAGACATCTTGGTCAACCTGTCCACTACAACCCAAATGGCATGATGACCTCTGCTAGTTGTAGGTAGACCTATATACAATAAAATCCATAGAGATGCTTTCCCACTTACCATCAGGGATCTCTAATGGTTGTAACAGCCCGCCTATCTTAAGACGCTCAACCTTATTGACCTGGCATTTTTTACAATGCAAAACATATTCTTGGATGTCCGTGTGAAGTCCAGGCCAATAGAATTGCCTTCTCATCACTAAGGCATAGGTCTTCCTAATTCCAGGATAACCTACACTTGGACTATCATAAAGTATTTGGCACCTAGTGTCGAAGTCTGAGGGTACACACACTCTTCCTTTGTGTAATAAGTACCAATTATCGATGGAAAAATTCTTCCAATGATTAAGCTCATCCCTAGAAAGAGAAGAGCTGGGTGTGGAACTATCATCTGCACTCGCTACTACTACTGTGGAGTGGGAGGGATCCCTACGTGTAACAACTTTCCACACCTGTGCATATGACTGATCATGTTCGCACTTACCTCAACGAGTTGAATTGAGGCATGCAACTTAAGGCATCAGCCCCCACGACATTGTGTCGCCCTTTGCGATACCTTAGTTGAAAGTCAAATTCCTAGAGGATTTCTACCCAACGAGCTTTACGACCTTTGAAATCAGTTTGAGCTATCAACCATTTGATGCTCTTATGATCAAAAACAATCTCAAACTTAGCACCATAGAGATAATGTCTCCACTTGCCTAGAGCATAAATGATGGCATAAAGCTCACGCTCATACACAAAATTATTCCGATGAGCTCTATCCAACTTCTTGCTCTCAAAAGCTATTGGTCTTCCTCCCTGTAGAAGCACATCACCAACTGCATGGTCACTAGCATCTGTTTCAACCATAAATGGTTGATTTGGATCTACTATTGCCAACACAAGTGCAGTAGCTATGGCAACCTTAAGCGATTGAAACTTTGTTGTTGGTCAGCACGCCAAACAAAGTTGTGACCCTTAGCCTTTAGTTGGTACGTCATAGGAATTGCTAACTTAGCATAATCTCAGATGAAGTTACAGTAGAACCCTACTAGCCCAAGGAATATTTGTAATTCCTCCAAATTGGTTGGATGAGACCACTTAAGGATTGCCTCTACTTTCGAAGGATCCATCTAAATTCCCTCTGCCAAAATTATGTGACCCAAATAATGGATCTCTGAGGCAAAAAACTCACACTTGCTCTCTTTAGCATAAAGTGTGTTTTGCCTTAGCAATTCAAACACTAATCTTAAATGTGACTAAAGATCAAAATATCATCAAGAAATACTACAACGAATCAACCACGATATGGGCATAAGACACTATCCATAAGGTCATAAACGTAGCTGGAGCATTAGTTAGACCAAATGACATAACGAAAAACTCATAATGTCCAAATCTAGTACGAAAAGTTGTCTTAGGCACATCCTCCATGCGGATGCAAACTTGATGAGAGCCTGACCTTAAGTCAATCTTGCTAAACTATCACACATCTTGCAGTTGATCAAAAAGATCATCAACTCGCGCGGTAATGGATACTTATTCTTTATCGTGATTGTATTCAAACCACGATAGTCCACGCATAAACGCATAGACCCATCTTTCTTCTTCATCAATAAAATTGCTGATTTCCATGGTGAATTGCTAAGCCTAATGAAGCCCCTGCCAAGGTAGTCAGCAAGCTGGTGCTCTACCTCACTGGCTTCACTAGCATTAAGCCCATATGGAGGCTTGAAAACTGGCTTTTCATCCTTGAGCACTTCAATGGTCTGTTGGGCATTGCACTCAAGAGGAAAACCAGATGGAAAGTCGCTTTGAAACACATCATCAAATTCATGCAAAAGACTTTGCAAAGAATTAGAAACTTGTTAAGTGAGCTTAGGAAAAATTTGAGTTTGTTCATTATTATGCATAGCATTAACATGTTGTTCACATAAGACATAATTGAGAGATTCAATATTGAAACTGCAATGAAAATCACTACCACTAGCATCATCATGAGACAAACTGAAGGAGACATGTAACACAATATAGATTTTGATCTATTTCATGAGCATGTACAAGGCGATCCACTTTAGCAAAACAAATGAGTGGAGATGGGGGCACATCACATTCACCTTGCAAAGTATTACCTAGATAACTATGAGAAAGAGATGGTCCTAACTAAAACAACCATTCACGACCCAAAATAGTACATTTCATGTTCCTAAATACTAAGTGGTACTTGCTTAAACCACTGTGTCCCATACATGCTTATCATGCCCATTAGCAAGAGATACCATGTATTTATGATCACTAGGGCTTTGTGGTAATTTTAATTTTGTAACCAAATGATAATTCAAAACCTTATGTGTAGCCCCATCGTCAATCATGACATGAACTCTTTGTCTGTTGTGATGTGTCTCTGCATTCGAACCAAATCATAAGGCCCGAAAGAGGGTACCCACATCGTAGAGGTTACACTTATGCGTGGCATTGGTATGACATACTTGAACTTCAGAAAACTTCTGAGAAGCTTCAAGTGGTAAGACTTGCACCGTGTGCACTACCTTACTACCACCCTTATCAACATCTTTGCCGACAATTCTGTTTATTATGTTCAGCATCCATGTAAATAAAACATATTTTTTTCTTTTTAGCTTGCTCATAATCTTGCAGTGACAATGGACCCCCTGGCCCGTTGGCCTTCTTTTGGCCCCCCTCTTAGAACTACAGAAGTCGGATGCTCCAACCCAAGGTGTCTTGGTCGTGTGTTTCTTCTCAATGTGATCATCGAAGATCTGTGTACTTTTTATGGCCTCTTCCAAAGTTTTAGGATATTGAGTTTTAACCTTAGTTTTATATTCATTATCTCAATCATGCAGAAAACCTCATACTTTCTACAAATCATCCAAACCTTCGATCTTGAGAATTATCTTGCGATACTTGGAAATATGTTGGTGGACCTTCCATCTTACAATTGTCAGGTAAGAATTCTTTCCAAAAGAGTGCCTCAAAAGCATCCCATGTCATAGGTCGATCGCTCTCACCAAGACTTATCCACCACTTGTAGACCTTGCCCTCAAGCGTGAGACTTGCCTCGAGTGTACGAACAACATTAGGAGAACATTTCAAAAGGTGCAAGTCCGTCCACTTTTGTAAAAAAGTGTTCACTGCATCTTTACTACGCTCCTTCTCTTCCCTGTGGAACACAGGAGGCTTCATGCTCTTGAGCATAGTTGCCACTTCCTGATTCCTAGGCATTTCGGTGTCTTCACCCGCATGAGTAGATGCGCTTGGAGTATCAAACGTGACACTCCGAAACCCTAAACTAGGGACTAACTGCTAAAGAGTCTCTTGCATGGTCTGGAAACTTTGAGAAAGAACAAGTAAACTTTGCTCAATATGTTGTGTGCATGATTCTAACAAAGTATGTGCATCCACATCCACAAATCCGTGATCACCCACATCCACCAGATCAGCCATATTGGTATCCAAAGATGGATGACCGCCATGCTACTGACCCTCAGGGTGCTCGGAATCTTCTAAGGTCATGGTAACAATCAAATTCAAATGCAAAATGAATGAATACTTGACTGAAACCGGCTCGACTTGCTCTTGATTGCTCTTCACTCTTGTGGACACCCCTCGGTGTTGGAGTTGTGATGTTGCTTCTCTCGCCGATGAGAAAGAAAAAGAGAGATACTTCTCTCCTTTCGTGGATACATGCTTCTCTCCTCCGGCCAATAAGAGAGAGAGAGAGAGAGAGCAAAAAGATATATATATATATATATATGCTCCTTCTCTATTATTTGTCTCCACGACTGGATGTAGAGCGATTCTCTCTACCGTGCAATATAGTGCTCATAGAGTACTACCGATCAATAAATATATATATATATGCTCCTTCTCTGTTATTTGTCTCCACGGCTGGATGTAGAGCGGTTCTCTCTACCGTGCAATATAGTGCTCATAGAGTACTACCGATCAATAAATGTGTTAAGAAATACAATGTCAATCCGAGGACTCAACCTGATTAGTGCATGAAGGCTTATCCCATGAGGGAGAGCTCACATATACAAACCACCACTTGACGATTCAACCATTCAACACCTCAATCAATCTCTCAATCCCTTAAATCCACTACACTAATCAAGAGAACAAGCAATGCATAGCAATCTCTTAATCCCATTCAAACATTGATTAAATCTTAGCTTTTTCTAATGCCAGCAAACCCATAAGCGTGCATCTACTAATCCACAAACTTAAGCAAGCATAGAATGTAACATTCACAAACCCACAAGCTCATAGAGAGAGTCTATCCATGAATAACTCATTGCCAATGAAGTGGGCAAGAGCTTGCATCAATGAAGACTACACACACACTCACTACAAGCATGCAGCATACACAAGAGAAAGAAAGAAGCATTCAACTAATCATAGATTAATCTACTTCAATGATGCTAAAACAAATTAAGAGAATGAAGTGGAGCTATACTCATTGGATCTTGATGCTCATTAGAGTACAATAGAGAGAGAGTTAGAGATTTGCCATAGCTTGAGAGCTCAAGAGCTTCACTCAATAGCTTATGAGAATGGCAAAAAACGTCCCTTTTCTTTAGCTAACATCTCTTTTGTAGAGATGTCACTAACCCTAACCCTAGGCCTCTTTCACACATGGGCGGACAACCCCATAAGTGAGCCTTGCTTAATACACTTAGAACTCTCATTTAGAACCCACATTGGCCTAAAACGATTTACATTGCACTTCGGCACAAAAATATGGAAAAATTATGTGCGTCTTTATGTTCCCATGGCTACAAACCCGCTCTCTCGCATTAATTGCTTCCGGCCTCCTTCCATAATCCGTGTTCCCGTGAGTGTTCTCGTGGAACATTCCCCCCTTCCTAAATCACGTATGTCCTCGGGCACGGTAGAAGCAAAAGCTGCAAAAAACAATGGAAGACAAGTAAACCCTTTTATTGAAAAAAAAAACCAGTAATGACAATCTCAAACGTGAGCATGCAAGTGAAAGGCCGATTAGAGTTTTAAAGAGTGCTAAAGGAAGTGAGAAAAGACTAGTCAAAGTGAGACTAAGTGGTAGATAGTGCTATGCAAAGGCAAGTGTGCTTGTACACCACAGGTTATGACCGCAGTCTCAATGTCCTACAAGTATTTAAGTTATTCCTAAGTGGTAACCCTACTCCTAAATATGAGCAATGGTGATTGGACCTTTCTTTCGTTCTTTCTTTTTTTCTCTTTTTTTTTTTCTTTTTGAATGTGTGTGTGTGTGTGTAAAAGATGATAAAGAGGAAGGTTCCATCCCAATGAGACCCGAGCAATGGCCAAGAGACCTCTGCCAAGAGAATCTAAAGGCCGTTAAGTATCTCAAGGGCGACAGACCCTTTTCTTTCTTTTTGACATAAGGAGTACCCCATGAAGATGAGGGCATCGGTCTCGAGGGCCCATAATGTACCCCAGAGTCCTACCAGCATCTATCAAAAGCGAGAGTCCTTGAAGGTCTTCTTCTTAATCTTTTAGACATAAGTGTTCACCCCATGAAAACCAAGGCATCAGCCCCAAGGTGCTAAGATAACCCAAGGTCCTACCAAGCATCCACATGGCTGCAGACACGTCATGTCTCGATTCACTTGTATATATTTTTTAGGGTATTATTTTCGTAAATGTTTTATTAATCGTAACACCTAGCCCATACCTAAGAGGTAGCTACCACTAGGGATAACTAATATACTTCGAGAGCATAATAACTTGGCATACTCCGTTGGCATATATCCTACACCGTCTTCACATAGAAATACCTTCTACTAAGTCCTCTAAAAATCTAGAAATCACTCACCACATGGTAACAACTAATTTAAAACTTAAACCAGCCAATTGTGTGTGAACATGCAAACAATATATGCAAAAGTGAAAAGCACATAAAGAACAAAAGATTATGATTTGAATACACCTGTTGTAGTGCTTGTTGATGTTGTGCTGCAGATTGCTTCTCTTTGCTGTTTGTAGGCATTACATGTCTCCCCCCTTCCTAATTTGTGTGCACGGTAGGTGGACTATTGGGGCGTGCTTGTATGCTCTTGTTTAGCTAAGATCTCCGCAAAATGTCTTATTAACAAACAAGAAAAGAAAAGAAAAGAATAAAATTTGTTATTGGTTCCAATCACCGAATATAGCTGAGGGGAAAAACCCAGTGGGAGAAAAGTGCCCTGGCTTGTTGATCTTATTGCGGAGTTGATGATCTTACTCTTGCACTGGTGGTGGATCCGTGCCCACTTCTGCTGGCAAGATGGTATCAATCACTTCAGGATGCAAGGACAACCCTGTGCAAAAGCCGGCCTCTAGAGAAGGTGGTAGAGGAAGGAGTGCTTCCTCACTAAAATATGGCATTGTTCTATGGGAAGGTTAAGCAGACAATTTCGATTTTGGAATTGCTCAATATAGGTACTCATAGTGATCCAAAATTGACATGTTGAGGCTGGGGGAAG
The DNA here is from genome assembly GCF_041138505.1 of Cibotium barometz. Classification (NCBI taxonomy): domain Eukaryota; kingdom Viridiplantae; phylum Streptophyta; class Polypodiopsida; order Cyatheales; family Cibotiaceae; genus Cibotium; species Cibotium barometz. The sequence goes on from NC_141059.1 coordinate 16,943,720, forward strand.
GAGGGCTTGCAAGATAGGTGGTTACAAGTCATTTATGCATGTATCCCTCCATTGTTGTGCTTGAACCTCCTCAGGTAATCTACGTTGATTTGGTCCTCAGTCTGGTACTCTCACATCAAGAAGGTTATGGCATTGGGGTGTAATTCCCACAATTTGTTTCATTAAGCCCATGCCATATCGTCAAAAGTAAGAGCCGCATAGCTAACAAATGTGTGAAGCTTCTCCTAATACAAGTCGTGCACACTCTTGACAATGTGGAAATGGGTGATGCTGTTGATAGAATAAAGTGACAAAGTGATGCCCACAGCAAATTTCACCTAAGGGAGCATAAAAGTACCTAGAATAAGTTTGAAAAAGAGGAGCACTATAACCCCTACGATGTTCAGGTTGAGTACTATCAGGGTCAATGCATGGTGGACATGTATCTCCCCAAGTATCCATCAGGAGGTATCTGGGTGTAGAACAATGAAATTTAGAAACTTCAAGCTTTAAACACTCATATCCATCATTATAATTCCGATCAAAAACAATGTAGATAAGATCATCTCAAAAAGAACACGATCTTGTCAAGGCATAAGGAACCACATTAGTTAAAGTGAGACTATTCAAACACTGATCTACCAAAGAGCTTCAATTTTAGTGTTAATGCCTTACCTTTGGTTTTTGGTATGTCCTTCTTAAGAGGTGGGAAGGTTAGCAATTGTCGAGGAATTTGAGTAAGATAAGAGGATTTAGGCAGTGAAGTGCTAGAATCTATGCTCAAAGGAGACTCATGTAAAGTTGGATTTGTCTTAGGTACACAAGTTGATGGTGGAATTGTGTAACAAGGAGAAATTGGGAAAACTGGTGATTCAATACATGTTTGGAGAAGGTCAACACAAGTAGATTTGTAGGTGCTATTACAACCACTTGAAGAGGTTGTGTTGATTTCCTTTGCACCCACTGATATGAAAAACCAAGAGTGGCTTTTGGAATCTTATTGATACACTCTTCTGCCTCCTCTAGCAAACCATGACATTTGGGAAGCCAAAGTGCTGTTGCACCCTCATAATAGCCTTGTGATTTAAGAACATGCTTTGGGACCCAATGAGTAACAATCTGGAAAACGGTTTAGGCTTGGAAAAGATGTGCTTTTTAAGAGGTTTAGCAACTAGGCTAGATGGTACAAGTTTGTACGCATCTTTGGGTAGCCAAATTGAAAATTCTTTCTTGCGTGGCCTTATTTGAGCAGTGACTAGAGTAGTTGGAACATGCCAGCCATGGCCCTCACTTGAGGACTCATCGATTATCCACATCATTTGTCTTGGAGCTTCAAGAGCAGATTTGGAAAGTGGGTTGTGTAAGGTAGAAATACCACCCTTTTGACATGATAAAGCCCGTGGAGTAGCAGATCCCAAGATGCAATTAGAATCAATTTACAATTTGTATTGTCTATTCTTCCAATCTAATGAACAATCGGTAGCACTTAACCATGATCGACCAAGAACAACCTCTACCACCACTGACCTCTACCACTGCCTTGGACTTACTAGCCACATAAAAGGGAACTGACATCTAGTGATCCTAAATGGACATCATAATGATACATTTTCCCTCTATAGGGTTATCTTCACCTAAGAAGCTTCGTAAGTCAGTAGGAATGTGCACAAGTGTTGGTTGTCCCAAGGCTACCCATGTGTCAAATGAGAGAACATTATAATCTGCACCATAGTCAATTAAGGCAGAGACAAAGTAGGTAGTCTCATGAAGATGAAGACACACGTGAATATTGAAAGGATCGACATATTGTTCATCAGTAGCCAACTGTAAGGTCAACACAGAAGCCTTGCGACGGTTCTTGGCTTTTGCAACTCTAGCTTTAGCTTCTTCTTGAGCCTGACGTTTAAGTAGGTCATGTGTTTCTTTCCGTGTGTGGGCAGCATGCATTTGTTGAAGCATGACTTCAGTTAATGGTTCATTGTATTTCTTGAGATGACTTCCATTAGTGAAGTTAGGCATTTGCTCACCTTCTACTAGTGTCTCTAAACGCACTGCACCACTTGGAGTAAGCTCATTAATCACAAACGGTCCTAGGCCACGTTTCTTGAGCTTTCTCTTATGCTTCTTAAGTGTGTACAAAGCACAAGGTCTCCTTTTTTGAATCGGCCAGTTGTTACATTTCTATCATACCATTGCTTTTGTCTCCTCTTCTCGGCATACATCACCATTACCGCCAACAATAAGCGGGTCTCATTAAGCTTTTCTAATTCATCAATGCGTTGAGAAAGCTCATGACCAGTCCAGTCCAATTGTTTAGTAACTCGTAGAGTAGGTACAAGAAATTCAATGGAAAGAATTGCATCTAGCCCAAAAGCAAGCTCAAATGGGGTTGCGCCCACAGATGTTTTATAGGCAGTCCTATATGCCCAAAGAACTGAGTGCAACTTTTGCTCCCAATCAGTCCTATGTCCCTCAACAATCTTTGTGAGTGCTGTGCAAAGAATCTTGTTAGTACTCTCAGCTTGACCATTGGTCTGGGGATGATAGGGTGCAGAACGCTTGTGAATTACCATAAATTCTTGAAGTAAAAACTCTATGACCTCATTCATAAAGTGCACACACCTTGATTACTAACGATTTCAATAGGTAAGCCATAGCATGTAAACACGTACTCATACAAGAACTTGGTTGTGGTTCTGGCATCATTTTTGACTATAGCCTTTGCCTCTACCCATTTGGACAATAGTCAGATGTTGCGACTATAATATAGTCGGCATGCGTGTGACGAGCTGGAGGTTTAATGGGACCGACAAAATCAATACCCCATTTGGCAAAAGCACGTGTGCTTAACATAGGCCGCAATGGCATATTGTTCTTTGTGATGGGAGGTTTGGTCCTTTGACAATCATCACAACGTTTTACATATTCTTCGGCATCCATTTGTAAGGTTGGCCACCAAATCCTAGACCACCTAATCAACTTAGCTGTGGTATTGCCCAAAAAGTGTCCACCCCCAACACCTGCATGTGCATGAGTCAAGATTTTCAAGTAGTCAGCTTCACATACACACATGCGTAAGTTGCCATCCTTTCCCCTCTTGTAGAGTTAGCCCTCTATCAGCATATAGTTGGCCGCTTCAACTTTAATAGCATGCTTTTGATATTTAGGAATTGTTCGATTAGTATGACCATGCTGAAGATAGTCCACAATATACTTACTCCAACTTGGTGTAGTTGAAATTTAGAATAATGTGACATTATGAATTGGCTGTTGAATTTGACATGAAGTACAATTTACGAACAAATTTTTCAGCATCCGCATGCATGGTAGGCCACCATTGCCCATCCTAAGTTATACGTCGCACGCAAGTAGTAGCTGATGCATGGATTCCACCAATACCCTCATGTGCCCATTCCAAGATCTCCTCATATTGGTCAGGGTTAGGTATAAGCCGCAACACTCCATCATTACCCTGTCGATATAATCTCCCTGAGATTAACTTGAATGGTCACTATAGGTCCACATTAGGACCCGCTAGTTATATCTGCCCACTTGTCAAAATTTCTAAGATGGGTTCAGACCATTTAGGAGCTGCCTCTACAAGGAAAAGTGTTGAATCTAACATATCATCATCCACACCCACAGGAGCTTTGCCAGAGGTGATTCGAGACAAATGATCTGCCCTAAGATGAGTTGTTCCTTTTCGGACTGCCACTTCAAAATCAAACTCAAGAAGGATGACAAACCACCTCACAATCCTTCCAGTTGCACAAGGTTTATTCACCAAATATAGCAGTGCTTGATGGTCCACAAAAAATATAAATTTGTTTGCCAAAAGTTAATGGCGAAACTTTTTCACTGCATATATCATGGAAAACCCTTCTCTTTCTGTTGTGGTATAATTCTTCTGAGCATTGTTCAACTGTTGACTAGCATATGAGATTGGGAAATCCTTATTATGTTCTCCCGATTGAGCCAAAATACATCCAATTGCAAAGTTTGAAGCATCAATATGGACATGAAAGATTTGGTTCCAATCTGGTGCCCGTAAGATGGGTGCAGTCACTAATGCTTGCTTCAACTTTTCAAAGGATTCCTCACACTCGTCAGTCTAATTAAACTTTACAAGAAGAGCATATAATGGTCTGGCTAGGACAGCGTACATGTAGATGAATCGACGATAATAGCCACAATGTCCCATGAATATTTTACCTCTTTAGGGTTGATAGGCCGAGGTAATGAGACAATGACATCAATTTTATCCATATCTGTTGAAATCCCATTGCGAGAAACAATATGGCCCAAAATTTTTCCTTGTCTTACCACCATGAATTTGTACTTGTCAGGATTCAAGCATATACGATAAACTTGACACTTTTGAAACACAAGTCTGAGGTGTTCTATATGATCATCATGCTCTTGTGAGTGAACACATAAATCATCCATGAAGATCTCAAGAAATAGCCTAAGGTACTCCTTGAATACATGACTCATCAACCGCTGAAAGGTTGGAGGTGCATTTGTTAGACCAAATGTGGCATAACACGATAGGCAAAGATGCCATCTTCAGTATAGCAAAGGCTGTCTTGTGTTGATCCTTTGGATCAATTGACACTTGATTGTAACCGAAGAATCCATCCAAGAAACTATATGCCTTTTTCCCTGCAACTCGTTCCAAAACATGATCCGTGATTGGAAGTGGGTAATGATCACGTACAGTAGCTGCATTTACCTTCTTGAGGTTTACACATACTCGAAGTTTTCCATTTTTCTTGGGCACCACTATAATAGGGGAGACCCATTTAGTGTGTTCAATCTCATAGATAAATTCTGCCTCTAAGTGCTTGTCTATTTCTTCTTTTATCTTTCGTGCAAAATTCTCATTGTAAGTATAAGGACGTTGCTTGGAAGGCTTTGCATCCTCTCCCAATGGAATTGTATGCTGACATATGCTTGGATCAACTCCTTTGAGGTCTTTATAACTCCAAGCAAAAACATCGCGATACTCCTTTATTGTTTGAAATAATAACTTCTCCTCATCTAAGGACAAGTCTGTGGCAATCCACACATAGCGAGGCTCTTCTCCTGGCTTAGCAATATCAAAATTTTTTGCATCTTCTAACCCCTGGCATGCTTGGCTTTTGTCGCATGGGCTGTTGAAGAACAATCTTCCGATCTTGAAGAGTGTACTGTGTGAAGTTGGGGGGAACATTGAGACCTTGTTCTTGTCCACTTGAGTCATCACTCACTAATTGAAGACCATGCGGTTTTGAGCTCTCTTTTGCAATCTTGCATCAGAGTTTTTGTTCAACCGTTATCTTTGCACTTCCGACACTCTCTTTTGAATCTGTTTGAGACTTGAGTTTTTGTTTTGGTCTCTTTGTTTTTTTACAATTTTTGCTAACAGTTTTTAGCTTTTCTCCTGGTTGGAATCCATTTTACTTGGTCTTTGATACTATCTTGTGCTTGGACATAGTATAGATATCCATTCTTTCTTGAGAAGTGAGGCGGTGGTAGAGAGTGTTCATTCTTAAACTCCTCGTTTTCTTTTTGTATTCTCTCACGTTGTTCCCTCTCATCTTGTTTACGGATTCTCTTATGGCTCTTATAGCATTTACGTTTAGGTCGGCTTCGAGGGATCTCTACTTGAACCTCCCTTCCTCTCAAGAGTAGGCATGCCTTTCCTAACTCTTCCTCGGGGATTATCACATCATTATAAAAATCAGAGTCCCATCCATCTTCCTTATCAACATCATTAGCAGATTCGAGTGTTAAATCCTCCACTGAGACTTCCTCTACATGTAGTGCTGTTGTGGATGCATCCCCATAGTACAAATCATCTAAAGGCTCCTAAAAGGTCACGTGGTTGTACCATTCCTGTAGGAATAATGTCATATCCATCTGAGTCACAAAATTGAATTGGCTTAGGTAAAGCACATGTTGATAATGTTGCGACTCCATTCTAGGGGATCAACTAAGTCACTCTTAGTTTGCTTGTTGCGGTTCTTTTTCCTCCTAGTGGTCCTTTTTCTATTGGAATGTAGGGTCTTGTCCACTAGATTTGCCTTTGCATCCCTTGCTCAAGGTGTCTCATCAGTCTGCATTTTGGCATTTCGTGTCTGTGATCTAGTCATGACTCTAAGTGGCACGACATCCTCATTCTCTGATGAAGGTGGCGATGGAACTGCCCCTACAAAGTTGAGTGAGACCTTTGGTTGGGAGGTGCCTTCCTCATGTGGTTTCAGCAAACAATCCTTTGGAAAGTGTTCTACACAACACCCTAGACAATATCTTTCAATTGGTGGAAACTGTGGTACTGTTGTATTGGATCGAGCTGCTTGCCTTGGGCGATGTGGACAATCACGAGCCCAATGGGGTTCTCCACACTCATAACAGGAGCCCATTAGTTTGGCTTCTACTTTCCTTTGCTGCCATTGACCTGAGGGGCCTGGAGTCCTAGGTTGGTAGCCGCCTAGCAACATCAAAGAATTTTGTTCCCCGGGTTGAGGTTCCAGTGCTTGGCTTGGATATGCGGGACTTTTAAAGAGATTTTCCTTGGATAAATATGATGCATATTCCTCCTCCACATAGCTTGGGTTTACCAAGTCTCTACACATATTTGAATTGTCGTAGTCAACAAACCTCACAGGAGCAGTCCCAGGAGCAGGAGGTTGAGCTCCAAGTACAGGTCATGCTTGCTCTTGTGCCATCGGTGGCTTACGTTCAAAATTAGTATACTATTGATGCATTTGTGGAGCCACTGCACCCCTTTACTGCTCACGTTCCTGTCTCATTCTTGCAATGCGAGTACATTCCTGTGTGGTGTGGGTAAAATTCCAAGCACAGGCCTGGCACCACTTCTGTGTGGGTTGGTTTGTGACTAGAGGAGAAAAGGTATTACATTCTTCGGTTTTATGGTTACCGACACATGCTCCACAAAGATGAGGACCTGTAGGTACACTCCTCATTTGCTCTGCTGCTGTTGTTGTGGTTGCATGGGTGGGCGATAGGTTTGTCCCAATCTCCTTAGTACTAGGTTAGCTATGTGGTCTGGATTTCCTAGTGCGCTAGACCCTGAACTTCTGTCATCACCCCACTGATCTCTAGGTTGCACCTCAGGGCCAGTACCATCTTGGAATTTGAAGTTATCTTTGAAATCCATAGCATCATGGCAACACTCATTGAAATTTGTATGCTTCTTTGCATAGAGATGTGTGTGCAGTGTTGAATTTTTGAGTCCTTTTAAGAAGAGAGAAATTAATCGACTCTGGGTGGGCTTCTCATCTTCTGGGCAACGATTAATGTACTGCTTCATCCTATTTACACAGTCTTTCAGTCTCGCCTTGCTTGAAAGAGTAGATGTTTGCTACTGTGTCATGCTGAATCCCCATCAAGGAAAAAGTAGCAACAATGAATCTCTCTTCCAAAACTCGTAAAGAAGATTTGTCTGAAGCCTCTAGTGCCTGAAACCAAGCAAGGGCCTTTCCCTCAAGAGAGTGAGCCCAAATCCTTCAATTTGCATATTCTTGGTCAGTCACTTGCTCAGCTTGAACTGCTTGCCTAAATGCTGCTACATGGTCATATGGATCTCCCGACCCTTCGTACTTCTTTACTAGTTTCTGAAGAGTTGATGGGCCTTACTTGTGTTGAATACTCATCATCGGGCCTACGGCCTCTCACTCTCAGTGGGAACTGTTCCTCTCTTTGGTAAGATGGTCCACATGCATCCCAAATTGGTGTGGGTCCCCTATTACCTGCCTCACAAACCCCCTCCAAAGATCTTGTTACCCGGATTTTAGGAGGTGCATGTATGGGAGGCCGAGTTGGCTCCCCTACCCTCCGATTGTCATAGAGAGAGAAACGTTGTTGTGGTGTGATCTATGGTCGCACTTTTGGTGTAGGATAATATCTTGGTGCTAGAGTTGGGCTACTTGCAGTGGTCCACTTTGATGTTGAGGGTCCCTCTCTAGTGAACTCTTGTAAGGGAGGAGCAACAGTTTCTCCAAGAAAGGCGGTCTCTCCTGGTTTAGCTGTATTAGTTGAGAACACTTCCATGAATAATGGTTGTGCTCTCCACGTGAGCTTACAAATCTCCTTCCAATCTAAGGTTCGGTATTCATTGGCCCATTTATCAATGATTCGGTTCTTGTATCCTGAAAGCTTCTAGACTACTACCACCACGTGCTAGAGGAAGAGCTAGCTCTGGCAATCTAGTTGTGGCATAATATTCTTCTAAAGAGTCCTTATAGACCTCTTGAAGTGGGTCATTCTGAAAGACCTTTGTCACTGGAATTTGTCGTACAAACTCCCATTGGTTCTTAGCCCCCTGATCCATTTTGCTCTTGCCTTTGCTATCCCTTTCCAAATTTAGATCTACAAAAAGTAAATCATCTATGGATGGCTTTGAGGGCTGGGCATTGGATGGTCCAGGCATGTCCGGCTCAATGAGCCAATCATCTCTAGACTCCCTTGCTCTGGAAGGCTTTGATAAGTCTAAGAACTCACTTTTAGAGAGCTCCCCTAATTTGTCTACATTCTCTGGATGATAGGTGACTTCGTAGAGCGAACACCATCTCCACCCATGTACATGTTACCCTGGTCATTGACTAGAGGTGCTCTATCAAGCTCTGAGAAAAAGTCTGCGATCTTAACGAGATACCGTTGTTGTGGATCCCTAAAGATCTTAGCTCCTTGAGCATTCGTGTAGACATATTGAAGTCTCACATTGAGTGGTAACCCCATGGTGTCGGCTTCAAATGGATTAAAAGATCTTGTGGGTGTCCTATTTGGGGCTAAGGGATGACTATTTGACGGCCCTAGATTGTCCATAGACAACGAGCTAGTTGTCCTGGAAAGGGTATCAGATTGGGATTCGAAAAAGGTTTCAGCAATATCTGCCAAATTTCCTACCGATTGGGTCCTACTTTCCTGCATAGGTACTCTAGAAGGTGCCCTAGCCCTATGACAGTGTCTATATGACGTCCCGACTGCAAGTGCATAAGGTCAAATTTTAAGGTTTTTTAATTTATTTTTTTATTTTTTCAATAAAAATCCAAAAAATTTCAAGTTGGCTCAAACTTTGCCAGAACCCATTTTGAACCCCCTCGAACACATTAGGCCAAAAAATAGCGTATTTTTCAAGATCAAAAATCGCTTAAAATTTACCAGTTTCCCATACTGAGCTCACTATGGGAAAATGGTTCGGGACCGAAATTTCGACGATGGGTGTTTTCTAACTCCTCTCGAAAAGTTAGATAACCTCCCAAATTTTTGCAACGGTAGAAAATGAAAAATTTTTCTTTTTTTTTTTGCACCTTATCCGGTGCGGTGGCAATCTTTATGGTACGGTGTGTGGGTCTCTCCGCGCGGTGCACTGTTCACACACAACCGCCTTCTTTTTTATTATTATTATTTTTTTCTTTTTTGAAGTGCGTGTGCAGTGAACTCAATGCATGTGCAACTGTGAGATTTAGAGCGAATTCAATACATGTGCAGGGAACTCAATGCATGTGCAGCTGTGAGATTTGCAGCAAATTCAAAATGTTCAATCTTCATGTGTGTGTACAGATTTCAGTTTCTCTACAGGCGCAGGTTTAACAGAGAACTAAAATGCACAAAATTAAAGATGCAGAAAACTAAACTAAGCTAAGAACAGAAAATAAAACGAACATGCAAAAAATTGAAACTGTAAAAATTAATCTCAGACAGCAAAAATTATCCTCAAATAGAATGACAGAAATGCAAAAACAGGCCTCTCTCTTTCGCACACAAATTAAAATTTGCAAGTTTAGCGCCTACCCTCCAATCCTTCCCGTGTGTTGAATCCTTGTCCTGACCTCAAGGGAGAAGCGTAGCTAGCCAATCACACTCAAATTGCAAGACAAATAAAGAGAATTTAACAACAGATTAGTCTTAAATAAATACCAAAATTAGTCCCAAAGCCTGCTCTCCTATCCAACAGTTGGAGTGGTAGTGTGTGTATGGTGCTCAACTAATGTAGGCACTTGCTCCCCGACAGCGGTGCCATTGTAGAGCGGTTCTCTCTATCGTGCAATATAGTGCTCATAGAGTATTACCGATCAACAAATGTGTTAAGAAACACAATGTCAATCCGAGGACTCGACCCGATTAGTGCATGAAGGCTTATCCCATGAGGGAGAGCTCACATACACAAACCACCACTTGACGATTCAACCATTCAACACCTCAATCAATCTCTTAAAACTACACTAATCAAGAGAACAAGCAATCTCTTAAAACTACACTAACCATTTAATACCTCAATCAATCTCTCAATCCCTTAAAACTACACTAATCAAGAGAACAAGCAATGCATAGCAATCTCTTAATCCCATTCAAACATTGATTAAATCTTAGCTTTCCCTAATGCCAGCAAATCCATAAGCGTGCATCTACTAATCCACAAGCTTAAGCAAGCATAGAATGTAACATTCACAAACCCACAAGCTCATAGAGAGAGTCTATCCATGAATAACTCATTGCCAATGAAGTGGGCAAGAGCTTGCATCAATGGAGACTACACACACACTCACTCTACAAGCATGCAGCATACACAAGAGAAAGAAAGAAGCATTCAACTAATCATAGATTAATCTACTTCAATGATGCTAAAACAGATTAAGAGAATGAAGTGGAGCTATACTCATTGGAGCTTGATGCTCATTAGAGTACAATAGAGAGAGAGTTAGAGAGTTGCCACCATAGCTTGAGAGCTCAAGAGCTTCACTCTTGAAATAGCTTATGAGAATGGCAAAAAACGTCCCTTTTCTTTAGCTAACATCTCTTGTGTAGAGATGTCACTAACCCTAACCCTAGGCCTCTTTCACACATGGGCGGACAACCCCATAAGTGAGCCTTGCTTAATACACTTAGAACTCTCATTTAGAACCCACATTGGCCTAAAACGATTTACATTACACTTCGGCACAAAAATATGGAAAAATTATGTGCGTCTTTATGTTCCTATGGCTACAATCCCGCTCTCTCGCATTAATTGCTTCCGGCCTCCTTCCATAATCTGTGTTCCCTTGAGTGTTCCCATGGAACACTGGATACAACAGCCCTTTGTTTTTTTTATTTTATATATAATTTTTTCTCATAAAAATCTTGGCTCTGACGTGCGCTTTAACAGCGCTGTTGTTGTTGTGTATGGCGACTGTATGCCCGTTTTGTTGCTGTTGCTGTTGATAGGGATGTTATACGCCTGCTTATTCATGGCAATAGTGCAACTATAGAAACAAAAGGGTAGATGCAACACGTTACTTTAGCGGGCTGCCCTGCAGACTTGGCACGCTTGTTAAAAATAGTTAAAAATTAACCAAACTGATCCAGAAAATTCTAGAATCAGTTTGCTTGGTTAGGAGCTCACTTTTTCCTACAAATAGAAGCCTCCCCCTTTTGTTGAAGCTTAATAGTGTTTTATGGACTGTTACCCTACTCCTCCCAAGAGCTAAGGACTGTGAATTTCTTAATAATTCACTAGTTTTTGACCATTTTCCTCTTCCAAAGATTGGTGGCCACTCTTGTTGCAAACAAGAGTAGAACCCTCAAACCATCAAGCCAAAGGAAAGCTCCCAGAATTCATGTAAGTTAGAAATCTTATATTTTTTTTCTTTACTCTTTTAATGGTTTTCAAAAAAAAATTGTTGAAATGATAATATAATGCTATGCCTTACTGAAAAGGCTTTCCCCCTCTCTCATTCTTAAATCATCCCTTCTTTATCCTAGTTAAGTGATCTAATAATTAGAATTAAACTTTTCATATTGTTTCTCTTTTAGAAGTGAAAATTGATTAAATTAGAGTGTTTAAAACCAATTGGGAATAATTCCTAAGTAGATTTAGGTTAGAAAAATTAAAAAATGATCAGCCATACAAAGGAAGTTGTGGCAAAATTTTCTAAAAACTTGTGAAATAAAATTCATCTTTTGTTAATCAAAAAGAGTAATCCCCATCGTTTGTGTATTTTAAAAGTGTCATTTTTCATTCATGCATAGAAAGATGCATATTGAATTTTTTAAAAAAAAAAGAGTGATTCTCAATAGAATTAAATTCTATGCATAGAAAGATGCACATTGATTAATATTTATTTTATTATAAAAGTCTTACTTTCATCAAAATGGATTTTTATGCATAAATAGTTGCATAAAAGAATATATTTTTTATTATAAAAGTGTTACTTTCATCAAAAAGGATTTTTATGCATAAATAATTACATAAAAGAATATTTTTTTATTATAAAAGTGTTACTTTCATCAAAATGGATTTTTATGCATAAAAGAATATTTTTTTAATTATAAAAGTGTTACTTTCATCAAAATGGATTTTTATGCATAAATAGTTGCATAAAAGAATATTTTTTTTATTATAAAAGTGTTACTTTCATCAAAATGGATTTTTATACATAAATAGTTGCATAAAAGAATATTTTTTTATTATAAAAGTGTTACTTTCATCAAAATGGATTTTTATGCATAAATAGTTGCATAAAAGAATATTTTTTTATAAAAGTGTTACTTTCACATCAAAATGGATTTTTATGCATAAATAGTTATATAAAAGAATATTTTTTTATTATAAAAGTGTTACTTTCATCAAAATGGATTTTTATGCATAAATAGTTGCATAAAAGAATATTTTTTTATTATAAAAGTGTTACTTTCATCAAAATGGATTTTTATGCATAAATAGTTGCATAAAAGAATATTTTTTTATTATAAAAGTGTTACTTTCATCAAAATGAATTTTTATGCATAAAAGAATATATTTTTATTACAAAAGTGTTACTTTCATCATTATTGATTTTTATGCATAAAATGATGCATAAAAGAATTTTTTTTTAATTATAAAAGTGTTACTTTCATCATTATTGATTTTTATGCATAAAAGAAATTTTTTTATTGTAAAAGTGTTACTTTCACTAATATTGATTTTTATGCATAAAATGATGCATAAAGAATTCTTTTTATTACAAAAGTGTTGCTTTCACCAATATTGATTTTTATGCATAAAATGATGCATAAATTCTTTTTTTTTGCAAAATAAGAGTTCACTTTAATCGTATGTTTAAATTCCATGAATATTGGAAAAATGAATAAGTAAATACTCAGTGAAGGAAAATTATATCGTTTCATATTCTTTAGGATGGTAATGAGAAAATTCAAAAAAACTATCGAAGACGGAAATTTAGATAAATGACTAATTTATTCCTCATAGGAATTCATGTTTAGATTTAAATTCAGTAAAGTAGTAATTGAAATATTACCTTGGAGAAAGATAGTTCAGGGAGAACTTTTCCAGACTCAAACCCTGAATCAGACTATGACCAAGACGTAACTCCTTCGTCAGTTTCAAGAAATGACCATGTGACTAGTTCAATAAATCTACACTCAAATCACCCACCGAATCTGAAACTAAGTTGAGACCTTTGATTTTGATCTGAGGATCAAGAATTCAGAATTCGAGGAACTCTACTTAGGAATCCAGACCTGTGATCTAGAAGTCTTGGGATACGGAATTAAGATATACTCATTATATTCAAAAGAAAATCAAAACTGAAAACTTGTATAGAAACCCTGTTTTCTTAAAGGACTATCTTACACCAGAATGCTGGAGGGAGCATTTGGTATATGTGTGTTCTAAGAGAAGTTTGGTTGCAACAGCTAGTGGGGAGTGTTCAAAGGACAGCTCATGCAGCAAAGCCTGCCTAGGTCTTGACCAGCCAAATGGTGCGCTTCCGGGTACGATGGACAAGGGGCGACGAAGCAGTCCCTGAGTGAAGTGCCAAGACACCTAAGGAGGATCCTAGAGGGTTATGACCAGGCGATGCACGGGCTCGCAGTGCCGAGGACATCCATGCGTATGTCGTGGAAGATATATATGTATGATGACGAGAAACTTATTCTAATCTGTTACTGGATCTCGTTGTTGACCTGCTGGTCTCAATGGAGAGTCCAGAGTGATATTGTTTTGTGAGAAACAAGGAATGAATGGAAATTTTGAGTTGTGACATCTGTACCCAGTAATTGTTTGTCAATGGATTGTTTTATAAATTAAGTTTAAAAAGCAAAAGTTAAGAAAGACTTTCAATTATGGGTGGGTGAGTACTTGTCTGGTTCTACTATTCCAGTGGTGGCTAACCCATGGGCCAGGCTAGAATCAGTAGAGTTTTAATAATGAAATTGATTAATAGGATTACGCTTAGAACTCGACTAGTTAATTAAAGCCTGAAGACTTCTCAAATGAATAGATCAACGGCTATGCCTAATTCAATTAGGAAAAAAGCGTTGATTCCTTCAAGTTAAGTCTGTTATAGTTTCCCTTCTATCTGGTTTATTCAGATAAAGGTTAGATTAGCCTTGACTTTAGAAAAATTCGTTAAGAAATTCAAAATGGTGGAATCGCTCTCGCTTTCCGTGCATGAAAATTTCCCGATTTCGGTTTTCGGAATGACAACCAGCTTAGTCTCGTGCCCGGACATTCGAGGGTGAGGCCCCGAGTGAGAAACCCTGCTCATGCAAGAGGAAGTTACTTCCGCTCTGCCAGCAATCGGGAATCCGCTACACGAAGGGGGCAGTGGGATCTCACACATTAAATCAAGCATATTTTTCTATGATTATTAATTCATCAAAAATATTCAATAAAATATATACCTATAACAGTCCTCCCATTTGAGGAAGCAACTATCCTCAGTTGTGTAAAAGAAAAATGCTGTAACAATAAGATTATGCTCGTATAGGTATCGATGTCATAACCTGCAAGGTAAACTCAGAGGTTCCTATGGAATACCATAAACAGACTCAGAGGTTCATTAACCAAGCATGGCTCAAGGGTACAAACGCATGGCTTAGAGGCTCGAATGAACATGGACTGCAACAACAATAAAAACTCATGCGACACCTAAACCGGTGGTCCTCACACTTATCATCAAATCATAAGTTATATGCACAAAACAGCATGAAAGGATATAGATGACATAAAATTCTAATAATGTTTAACAAAAATGATCACCATCTTCACACCATCGCTCAATCCACTAGCCATACGACACCTCAATTGGTACCCTTGTATAGTGCGACATCTCAATCGGTACCCTCGCACATCTTGTTGGCTATACTCATAGACACTGTCTATGTTAGTTAAATAATTAATTAAACACATCAATTAATCCTAACGTCATCTTGAGATATAGACAGCCCATAAGTATTCAGATAATAGCCACACACATGTTTGCCAAGCGTAAGTAACTCAGGAATCACCCCTCCATAGAAACCAACTGAAACAAATAGTGGAGGCCCACATGCATGCTATATACGGGCATCCCTGATATACAGCTACATAAATGCATGAGAGGATGGCTTCATGATTGGTGTGGAAGACTAGATCCACACATAATGCATATGCAATGAACCAATTAAATGAACATATGTAAAACGAGTCTAAGTGTCCCATACCACATGGGCACGTTGCACATACACACATAGGATGGTAAAAGATAGAAGACATAAATGTGTCTAGAGTATGTCTATGAAACCAATCTGATGTCCCATACCACCATATTAATTCTATACATCACTTCCTTCATAATAGAAGTTTGAGGCGGAGTGGCCAGTTCCCTCTGAAACTTAAATTCTGACATAAGTTTTCTCTATCTTAAAAATTAATTTAAGTGACTAAATCTCAAATAATCTTAATGTTGAATCTATGGTTTATTAATTAGGTTTTTAGATTGTTAAAATATTATAGAAGGTTTTTGAAAAAGTTTTACAAAATGAAATGAATATATACATCCCCATCATTATGGTGTAATTGAAATAATCTATCAAAAACAATAACACTCGAAAGAGATGTGAATTGTTATTGATAATATAGATAGAATAGGGTATGTAAAGTTATTAAATAGAATTTCATGAGAAACTTAACATTATAAGAATAAAAGGTAAATTGATTTAGCGGTATAAGGGTAGATAATATTAACACTTGAAAGAGATGTGAATTGTTGTTGATAATATAGATAGAATAGGGTATATAAAGTTATTAAATAGAATTTCATGAGAAACTTAACATTATAAGAAGAAAAGGTAAATTGATTTAGCGGTATAAGGGTAGATAATACTAACCTTGAGTTGAAAAGCTGTTTAAGAGGGTGTGAGATTGTAAATAAACAATGGATAGAATTAATTGTAAATAAACAAGTCTGGATGATGTAAAGATTAAGTTGCATTTGAAGATGAAATAAACTTGAATAATAAATATGAAACTTATTAATCATAAGGTTGAGTCAAGCATAAGAGAGAGTCATACCTTTTATAAATTCAATTGCAATGATGTTCTACAGTGAGAAAAATGAGAAACCAATGCAAATGGATTAAAATATAATTATTCTTCCAAATCTAAATAGGGTTATATTAAATTACGACCTTATAAGAAATAAAACTTATAGTAATATGGTTTGAAGTTCTATTAATAAATATTTAAGCATGATCACTTTTGTAAGGTTAGAAATGAGAAGCTTACTTGGAAAGTGTTCGAATCACTGTCTGAAAGATAAAGTATACATAGAATTATTAAAATAATTATTTACTAAGTTATGGAGGATAGCAACTTACTTGCAAGTGTCAGATAGCAGCTTTGCTACAAAATACATCATTAAAAGGACACAAATATTGCAAGCATATATGACGTTTTAATTTGCCGTGATTAGTTTACAAAATATCAGTTAGAAGAAAACGAATCAACAAATAATTTTTTTTTAATGCAAATAATCAAATTGCACAAGGTGAATACTTAACTAGTAAATCATCAGAGATACTAGTCTGCAGGTTAGTTCAATTCATAATACAATATCAAACTTCAATTGATAATTTATAAAGTGTAATTATTACTTAGCTTTTACCCGTAATTCATAAGAAGTCGAAAGCTCATATGTCGAAGAGTAAGTAGTGTCATTAGAAAGCCTTGATTTAATCTGCAAAAAGTAAGTCTTAACAAAAGTATGAGACATTATTGATAGAGTTTTGATGTTAAGCCTTGGATAATGCTTTTAAGATCTTGAGTTTGCTCAAATTTGCTCTTCCTTGTAATACTTGGTGTTGAGTGGTATGGGCCTCTTGTACATATACTTTAAGTTATAAGTTTTTAAGATTTTTATAATAATTTAAGATTAATCAAGTCTTGTTTAAGCTTTCATAAAAGATTCCCAAATAAAGGAGTGCATAAGTCTCTCTCTTTCTCTTAAAAACACCCAAAAAATTAATTTAAAGCTTTTTAAAGTTTTAACTAAAGTTTCATGTAGGATTTAAACTAAGCTCTAAGCTCTAATCTCTTCTCTTTCTCTATAAAGATAAAAGTTTTAGTAAAGCTTTTTATTACAAAGCTTAATTTTAAAGCTTTATATATATATATATATATATATATATATAACTCTAGAAGAATAGATTTAATAGCTAGAGATACCCATATTATGTTTTCTAGCATCATTGCCAACTGGAAATTTCATGCATATTTTCTTGGTGAAATTGACTATGTCATAAGAATCATTACAACATGGAGATACATATGTGACAGACGTCTTGGAGACATTAAAAAAGAGCCTCTTATATTCTTGATGGCAAACAATTACAAAGGATCAATGCCTTGTTTACGTCAATCATGAAACCATTTTTGTATTTCTAAGAGCAATACGAGCAAAATCAATACATTTTTACATTGTCAAATATTTTACATTTTGACATTGAATCATAGCTTTGTTCAAAAAATTAGGAGTATGCTATGTGGCCTGGGAAGAAGTGGGAGGTGGAACTTGTTGTTCTTTGGGAGGGAAATCTTGGTCTTCTTGGGGTGATGAAGCTTGATGTTCTTGGGAAGAGAGCTTGTATTTGTCAGGGAGGGGAAGATTTTGTTTGTTGTCTTTCTTCCATTTGTTGCGTTTCTTCTGTTTGTTGCGTTTCTTCTGATTGTTGTGTTTCGTCTGTTTGTTGTGTTTCTTTTGTTTGTTGTGTTTCTTCTCTTTGCGCAGTTTGCCAATCGGTGGTGCCAATTCAGTGATGGCCATAGACATGGCCATGGTGAAGGTGTTGAGAAAAACAATGTGTGAGGGGGCAACATGAGTAGAGCAAGGGGAGGAGCATGCACATTAGAAAAGGATAGACTAAGGGTACATTGGCAAAGGTTGATTTGTATGGTCATTTGGAAAAGGTGAAGTCAAAGGTCAAAAAGGTAGCACATGGAGAGTGCAAGGAGGCACATGTAGTGTGAGCATTTTATGAACACATGTTTGGCACAAGGGTGCACACATCTTGTAAGTTGGGAGCTCCATGAGAGCTATAAAAGGATGTACTTGGATCAACTCTAATGAAATGAAATTATCTTGGTTTGTGCTAAATCATCATCATTAGTGTAGCCTAATCTTATCTTGCTTATTATCTTAATTACTACAATTAATCATGATTATCAGTGTTTGATTCTCCATGAGCTCAATCATACTTGGTTTCTCATCATGGTCTTAGAGCCATATCCCTTCATTAATCTCCTAAGCTAGTAGTTAAGTAGGATGTACTAATCTTTCACAACACTAATCCTTGTTTTCCCTCCTAAAGCTTGGAAATGCTAGTTCTCCTTGCACACTTGACCATTGCGGCCACAAAACTTTGTGGGCAGCTAGAGCACATCAAGGCATTGCTAAATCTAAGAGGAATTGATCCCATTCACATTGTTCTTATTGCAAACTACACCGTCATGCTGACTATAAAATCAAACCATTTGTCGTCTATAAAAGGAAGTAGCCTGATTCCTTTCAAGGGTGTTTGGAGCATAGTATGAAGATCCCACATATCAAATATTACCATGATTGGTCCACGGTACGAGCTACAACAACCAAAAATACATGCGGTAAAAATATGAGTTGAAAGGTGAAAAATCAAGATACTCACTCATTAATATTATAAATTGAGCTTATCATTGTCTAATTGAGCTCATTTATGTTATGTCTAGTAAGCCTTACATCATTGGTGGGTGAGCTAATTAAGCTGTAAATCAAGTTTCAAAATTGGCTTGCTCTCCATAACAGCCTCTATTAATGAGCTATTAACAAGCCTATATCTTACTCATCTTTTGGTGATTTTGGAAAAGTGACAGTGCAAATCACAAATTTGGGAGTTGCTATATGAGGATGTATCATCACATTCAATTTTTCCCTTGATTTGAAAGGTCAATTGTTCACTTGAGCACTGATAGTTTTTTGCATAAAAATAGTGAGCTTGCTCTTGAGGGTTCATGGTTAATTCCTTGCATTAGCACTAATCCCTTCATTCAAATAATTCTTAACACTTGAGTAGTAATCAAGTGTTAAGACCTTCTCAAACAAAAAATGACCACTTCATTTGTGCTTGATAAGTTCAAAGGGGAGTCCTTCTACACATGGCATGTTAAAATCAAATTCATGTTAATGAAGTATGGGCTATGTGGGATTGTAAATGAAAGGGATAAATGTCCAAAAGATGAAGGGGATGAAGACAACAAACAGTTAAATAAGCAAGAATGAAATGGAATTAGCTATCATTGCATTAGGATTGGGAGATGGATTTATCCATCACATTACACCCAAGATACATGGGTTCTTGGGATGAGCTAGAGAAATTGTTTGGGGAAAAGAAAAAGAATTAAAAAATAAGCTTGAAAATATAATATTTTGGCTTGGATATTAAAGATAGTGATTCACTTTCAGCACACCACCTTAACAAAATGAAAAGCATATCACAACAATTAGAAGAAGAGGATGCTATAGCCATATTATTAAAAAGTATGATGCTTGATGACTATGGGACCCTAGTGGCTACCTTGAAGAACCTCCTAGATCCACCAACCATTGCAGGAGTGGAAGCAGAACTCATAGAAGAAAAGAAGATTTGAGGCAAGACAACTCAAGCTACATCAAGTGAGGAGAAAGCACTCTTCTCAAGAGGACTTGGACCGACGGCTAGAGAAGGACCAAGAACAAGGATAAGCTATCATCATTGTGGAAAAATTGGTCACAAAGCAAAGAATTATTGGCATAAAAAGAGAGCCGAAGAAGCCAATGTAATGTCAAAGAAGGAAGACAGTGATGAGGCCGGATGGAGGCAACACCGATCATCTCTTATAGATGATGTGAGGATCATGGCTCCTAACTCCTGGTTGTAACCCCACTTTCCTGGTGTGTAAAGTGTCAAGACAAAGCCAACATTATAGGTCATAGAGGAACCTAGATGGACCGCTCCAACCATATGAGTATGGATTGTAGGTCAGATCAATACGTGTTAGAAACTAGACCCTTATCACATTGAGGGGAGGTGTTGAGAAAAACAATGTGTGAGGGTGCAACATGAGTAGATCAAGGGGAGGAGCATGCACATTAGAAAAGGATATACTAAGGGTACATTGGTAGCAAAGGTTTATTTGTATGGTCATTTGTAAAAGGTGAAGTCAATGGTCAAAAAGTAGCACATGGAAAGTGCAAGGAGGCATATGTAGTGTGAGAATTTATGGTGGACACATGGTTGGCACAAGGGTGCACACATCTTGTGAGTTGGGAGCTCCATGAGAGCTATAAAAGGATGTACTTTGGATCAACTCTAATGCAATGAGATTATCTTTTCTTGTGCTAAATCATCATCATTTTAGTGTAGCCTAATATTATCTTGCTTATTATCTTAATTACTATGATTATCATGGTGTTTGATCATCCATGAGATCAACCATACTTGGTTTCTCATCAAGAGGCAAGAGATGAATGCAACTGGGACATGAGGAGGATGATCTTGAATATTGTTTATAAAGTTCTCAATTTTTTGGGCTCTAAATAAGTGCAAATCCAAATCTGTGTAGCCTAACAGTGCTGGATTCTACACAAAAACAAAAAATGAGATACGTACCATCAGAGAATGAAGAAGGAAAGAAACTAAGATATCATTTCCAAAAAAAGGTGCATCCTTACCGCTCCTAAGGGTAGTTCAAAAATAGAGTGTAGCAACAACATTGTGTTGTAGCACACTCTTCACCTACAGCTATGGCCATCAGATTGCTTAGGGACTTTGCATTTCATGAATGATGTTCCATATAATAGCTTGGTGTCTTGGGAGATGGCCTCAAGACTGCTTATAAACTTTCTAATTGAACTACACAAAATTGAACTACACATAACTTCATAGGTATAAATACTGAAAGCTTCTCTCTCTCTCTCTCTCTCTCTCTCTCTCTCTCTCTCTCCTTGATATATAAAAAATGATTGTGTAGACTTAATATCTAATGGGGACATTAGTATATAATGGTGCCATTAGCATCTACCAGTGCCATGATAGCCTTCAGGTGAATTGGCTAAATAACAATGCTTCTATTCCATATCGTAAGTGATTAAACTCCAGTGCAAACGATAGAAGGCAATTAAGCATATGAGAAGTAAGGGAAGGGAAAAAGACATAAAATATACAAAGTAAATCAATATCACCATACTAAGATTGCATACCACTTACTCTTGATGATATGCCATTAGGAGAAATTGAGCTATGTCAAAATTAATGGAGCTAAACCACGGACATACATCCACAAGAGAAGTCTGCTACTGCTGTGAAGTCATAATAGTGGAAAGGAGGGAATCTACAATATAAACTTTCTCTTGAACTTGTTACTTGAGATTTGATAAAACCAAGATGCATAACAAAATAACATTATATCAGTCACTTTAAGTAAGAAAAATACTTTAGAATTAAGATGATGATAAGGATTTAGCAAACCTTAAAGCAGACAACAAAACTTTATTGTTGACCTCCTTGTGCAGATTTGATAGAATCCAAATCTCCTCTATGTCGAAAGGAAAGTATTACGGATCATTTTGTATTAGAAGTCTGACATAAAAGGAGGGGCCTAAGATATGCAGTGATTATTATGATTAATGACCCAACATGCATCTTTAATAGCAGCATCCATCCTCCACCTCTCTTTTAGCTCCTGATCCCTAGCTCGATTGCCTCTAGCTTGTGAATTGAGCCGTGTTTCATGAGAATGAGTGACATCTATCACATCTATGTCCTTAACTTTTCCCCTTAAAGGAGGATTTCAAGAATTTATTTCATCTTTATGTTGGAAAGAAGCACACGCTCAAAGTCTTATCATATCGAAATCTAACAAGCCGAAGGGACTTAATATCCCTCGGCATCACTATCCTAAAAGAATTTGACAACAAAGTCCTTCGCAGTTTCCTATAGGCAATCTATGGCAAAAGTATTGCCAATGCATATCGATCCTGAATCTATCGCAAATGGATCTTCGAGGTGCTAGAAAGGGAGCTTTGAGATGGCACTTTGCATGTATCTCTACATCTTTCTCAACTCAAGGAGGACGGATCTAAGCTACTTCTTGTACCTCTGTTTTCTCATTTGCCGAGAGTGCAGACATTCTTCCTAAGACCAACCTTCTTAGCTTTTGAAGCTATTTTCCCTACTTTAGGATTGTTGTTTGATGAGCGCCTTGGAGTTTGTTTCATATGTGCCATCTAAAAATTTAACAGGCATTTAAGTTACAAGTCCTCTTTAAAAATATCAAAATTAAGAAAGTAACACCAAATCACTACAATGCAAAATTGGAACATCAGACACAATCTTGATCCCCCCTTGTGTTGTAGTGATTTTCATGCAGAGCTCTTTATTCCGCAAAATGACTAATCAAAAGCTTAAATAAACTGACAAACAATCATGAAAGTATAATGCATGCACAAACTTGAACAACTCACAACTTGAAGACCATCTTCAAGAAAATTGTAAGGCCTTGTGTCTCTCATTGTAGTGATTTGTCATGTATTACTAATTTTTGACATGGGGATGTAGCCATTTCTCACAAAGTAGAGCTCAAACGAATTAATGCACAAACGCAAGAAACAAATATCTACCACTTTGTGTGGTAATTGGTAATACCTACCGCTCTGTGGAAATTGGTAATATAAGATAAAAACAATTAGAGGATGCAAGTTAGGTGGAATCATGCCACTCACTTTGCACTGTAGTGATCGGCACTTAAGGATATATCACAAATGTATTAAATGTATCGCAAATTTATCAAAAGTGCATCACAAACGTATCAAAAGTGTATCACAAATTTATCAAAAGTGCATCACAAACGTATCACAAATTATAAAATGAATCATAATGTATCACAAATGATGGGAAGAGAAAACTGTACTAGAGAAAAATTTATCGGAATGCATAAGACGAATGGACACACTATAACGCTAAAAGGAAATTCAAAAAACATTGAAAGTCTTATCTCGCGTTGTTGGTGATTTTTCTATAGTTACCCTGATCAAAGTGCTAAGGATGAAGAGGTGGAGCCTACAAAGCGTAGATAGAACGTAGACAAGATTGTAGAATAGTCAAAGTAGTGAAAGCTAGAAGTAGAATGACATGTGTACGCATTAAATAGTTATGACGTGAAATGATTACAACCAATGCATGTGACATGTGTCCACAATGCATGGTTAAGACACGGCTCCAACACATGTAGAAGATTATGTGAGGCAACGACCAATGCATGAGTGCCACATATAAAGACCGTTACATAAAGCGAGCCCACATCCATTACCGATTGCATGAACTAAGGTCATTCTTGCTCTCATTGAATTTTTTAATGCATTCTTTAGATCATTGTTGTTATACCACTTTTTGGTCAGGAGGTACATTTTCGAAATCTTTAACGTTTGATTCGGTAAAAATTTTAAATATTTTAAAATTTTCTTTGTATCATTGCCATTATCACTTTTCGGCAAGGCTGAATGATGGCTGTGTCAAATCACTTTTCAGCAAGGTTGAATGATGGCTGTGTCAAATCACTACAACGCAAGAAGGACATGATGATTTTGTTGGATGGCCTTATATTGCATTATTAATGATCTTTCTTTTTTTTGGTAGTTTCAATGTCCCTTGTCTCACCAATTAATTCATTATTGTGCTATTGGGGTACTTTTCTATTCAAATCACTACAATGCAATATGCTACCTCTCAAGGATCTCATAGACCTCGTATCACATTGTATTGATTTGTCTTTTTTTCTTTTCCTTTAATGTTTCTCATCTCATGGATTCCTACGTGTTGATGCATTTTTTGCCTTTCTATATTTTAGATGGATTCTTTTAGTTATACGTCTCTCGATACTTACTGATTCATAAATTTGCATAATTTTAACAAATAATTAGAACACAGGGTTTACTAATGGCTGTGTTTGATGTCTCGATATGAGAAATCACTACAATGCGAGAAGGACATGCTGATTTTGTTTGATGGCCTCATATCTTGTTGTTATGATCTTTCTTTTTTTCCATAGTTTCAATGTCATTTGTCACCAATTAATGCAGTATTGTGCTATTGGGGTCCTTTTCTATTCAAATCACTGGAATGTGATATGCTACCTCTCAAGGATTTGGAAGACCTTGTATCGTGTTGTATTGATTTGTCTTTTTTTCTTGTCCTTCAATGTTGCTCATCAATGGATTCTTGCATGATGATGCATTTTTCTAACTTTCTATCTTTTAGATTGCTCCATTGGAAATTAAGATCAAGCCTAATGTTGATGCTGAAGAAACCCCTAAGGAGAAATTGTTCAGCTTCTTGCACAAAGTTTGCCAGCATCATTGCCAACCAAAAATTTCATGCATGTTTGAGTACAATTTTCTCATCAAAGATATGCTCTGTATGCTTTCATCTCCAAGAAAAAGAGCATCAATTTTGGGAAATCACTTCAACTAATGCAATCTTTTATGAAAATGTTCAATATGTGCATGTCGATGATCTTTTGGTTTTAACGTCCCAAAGGAAGAAGTTTAACATGGATATCTTAAAGGTGCCCAAGGATAAGAAGAAGACAAAAAAATAAGTGCCCAAGGATAAGAAGACAAAAAATAAGTTCCCCGCTCATGATAAAAAATGTCATCTCCTAAACTATCACTACAATTTTATTTGTTATTTTCATGTGCTGCTTGAGGATGAGCAAGTTGGGAAGGAAGATGTTGAGGAGTGAGAAGAGGGAGCTCCAGGTGTTCAAGAGATTGCACAGGAGATGAAATTGGATGCAGAGAGGGAGTTAAGTGGACAAGTTGATATTGACACTCTTAGAAGAGAAAACACTGAAGTGGTAGGTAATGAGGAGGCCTCTGTGGTGATAGAGGAAACATACGGCCTTCCACTCCCGCTCCTCCCAAGATTTCCCATTGGTGATAATGAATATGTTTTAACTATAGATATTCAAGTTGTGTTTAACATAAGGGAGGACTATTGTCTCGCCCATTGCATAGAATCTTGAGATATTCAAGTTATGTTTGACATAAGGGAGGACTCTTGTCTTGCCCATTGCACAGAAACTTGAGGAAGATGAGGATTTTGTCGATCCAAATCTTGATAAATATCTCTTACTGGATTCAAGTTGTGTTTGACATAAGGGAGGACTAATATCTTGCCCGTTGCATAGAATCTTGAGGAAGATGAGGATTTTGTTGATCCAAATCTTGATAAATATCTCTTACTGAATTCAAATGTCAAGGATGGTCAGTTCCATTTTGCTACTCTACCGAGACATAGCTATGATGTACATGGATGCAGTTCAGTATGAGCCAACCTTCCCACTGAAGATGAGTTTCAAGCTATTCAGCAAGAGTGAATATTTCTCATATGGGAAATGAAGGGGAGTCTTCATTGGTCCATGACACCAACTCAACAATCAACATATAGATAGATGATCTACTTGTTAATGATGAGAAAGAATCAAAAGGTATGTCTATAGTAATGTTTATTATCGTGCTGAAGCTCCTTATTACATTTGTTTTGTTGGCTCATGGATGGCATTATTTTGCAACTTATGGTGTTCGAGGATGATTTTATTGCATGTAATATAGGTAAATGTGTGGGAGGACTGATAAAGGACTCAGCATTGAGAGAATACAATAGTCGAGTGAAATTTGGGAAAGGACTCAACATTGGGAGAGTACATTAGTCGACTCAAATTTCCACAACTCGTCATTTTCCACCACAAGAAATTCTCAAAGGACAATGTAGAATTCTCTTTTTTTGTAATCAAGACATTATCTAGATACCTTGGAGGACATCCCATCACATGGAATGCAAACAAAGTCATGCTTTTGGAGAAAGTCATTCTCCAAAAAGCAGACAAAGTCATGCTTTTGGAGAAGTAGGTTCTAGGCTGCTTATCGCTCTCTAAACTTTGAGTTCCACTATACTATAATACACATTATGGATAAGCTAACCCTTCCTCCTCACTACACTCACATTGAGAGGGGATGGAATAGGGAAAAATACTGGTGCCATGGATCATTCTATTTCATCATTTGGGCAGACCTTGTTGGAAATCTTTCCATCGACCTAAGGCAAAGTTGCTATATTGAGATGTTGTGAATGGTTTACTTGTTTTGGTTCTTCAACACTCCTCGAAATGATACCCATGTAGCCATCAATGGAACTCATATGCTATAGAATCAATGGGTCTATGACAAAGTGGCCGAGGTTTTGCCTTCCGATAGAGTAATGGTCTTAGTGGAAGCTTAGCTCATAGCTTGCCTTACTTGCTAGAGACCTTGAGTTTTAGAAACCTGAGCAGATCCCCCTCACTTTTTCAATGCTAATGCCTCAAAGTTTTACTAGAAGCTTTCATGTAAATAAATACGAATTGAGTTGTATAACTTAATCCTCGTAATCAACTAGTTTACTTGTAAATATTAAATCTCCTAATAAAGGATTTGGAATTCTTACACTTAGTGTTCTTGTGATTATTTTAAGACAAGGTAGCCTGTGTTATAATTCTAAACTTAATCTCCCATTGATAACCAAGGTCACCGGCTTCTTGGTCCCAATGCATTATACATGGATACATAGGAGAAGAAGCTCCTCCTCAAACAAATGCAGCCTCCCTCATTCAATGGGGCGCAGGATCAAAGATTGAAAGGGATGTAAAAGTTTGGATTGAGGCTATGGATGACTATTTCTTAGCTTCCAGCACAAGAGCATAGGAGCACAAGAGTTGGAAATCAATCCATTCTTGTTGCGAGGTTTCGCCTCACTAGAGATGTTAAACTCTAGTGGAAACAATGGTGTCAAGACAAGGGGGTCACCAAAGGTTCCCATACCTAGAGTGACATTAAACAAGTTGTGAAGGACCTCTACCTTCCCTAATCTCATGAATCCATTATGATAAATGAGTTCTTTAGCCTCAAATAGCTCAACTTATCTCTAGAGGAATACTACTCAAAATTTGTCACACTTTGCAAGTATGCTCTACCTATGACAACCACCCAACAGGTGGCCCATTTTTGCCAAGGGTTGAATGAGCCTCTAGACTCTCTCCTTGAAGCAATGAGACTGACCACTTGGCAAGATGCCCTTACCCAAGCCAAGCCATAGGTAAAAGAAGTAAAGAATGGTAAAGTCTGATAGAATGCACACTGGAAGGAGAGAGAGAGAGAGAGAGAGAGAGAGAGAGAGAGAGAGAGAGAGAGAGATGGAGAGAAAACACAGGTGTATACCTGATATCAATATCACCAAACAAGAATATAAGCCCTGAGCAAGAGGCGAAGGAGACCTCGTAATAAGTGAGGGACTGCAACAAGACAATATGCAGAGGCACTAAGGCATGCAAGAGGCAAATACCCAAGTTAGATGTGAGGAGGGAATGGACCAGCTATATATATGCCAAAGTAGGGGTAGTCGACCAGCTCTCTCACAACTAGGGAAAAAGGCAAGACTCCATTAAACAGGGGAAAATGGGAATATAATGTGAGGGGTGACCAGCCCCTCTAGATAACATGGTCATCCCTAAAGGCTAAAGTAGGAAACCAAATGAAAAATCTCAAAACCAACCAAGATCAGATCCTGTAGATAATCAATCCTAGGAGGATCAGGTTGCTCCTCACTGGAGTCCTCTAAGTCCATTTTCTCAAACTCTAAAACAAGAGTTGCCAAATGCTGAAAAGAAGCATCCTCTAGAAAGGTCATCATCGGCATCATAAGATGTAAAGACTTTGAAGAAAAGATGGGGTCCATCTACTCAAACTCCGTACCATGAGTTGCCCAATGATGTACACAAGCACACTCCACTGAGGTGGGCATCGCCAGATGAAAGGACTCTCACATCCCCCATTGAAAAATGATGTCGTCAGACTAATACAAGCCCAACTTTATTCTGATCCAAATCCAAAAAACTCTGGAAGTACCAATGTGCCCCAAGCATAGCAACAAGCAACCCCACAGTTCCAAAGTATCCAAGGGGTCCAAAAGTCCATCCTCCAAAACAACAACCCTACACACTGCATCAAACCAAATGCAAAACTAGTAGAGGGAGGGGCATCCTCAGAAGCATCATAAAGAGAGTCAGAGGTAGACTCCTCGCAATGAGGAAGGGAAGTAGGAATATAAACTGCAATGGTAACAAAGTCATCAAGAGCATCACTGATAGCATAAGACTCTTCCATAAGTAGAATCAAATCCCAAGAATCAACAACAAACAAGTGATCCATGTGAAAGGATCACACCTCACACAGGCAAAACACCCTCCTTGATCTACAAACACTGCAAAGAACATAGGCTCGGACAAAATAAACTCTACTCAAGATCTCTGAAAAGATCACTATTCTTATCCACGAAAGAACTACTCTCCTACAAAATCTATAAACTCCTTTCACAAAAGAAAGTCTCCATAGATACAAAACAGCTCCCGAAAATGATCCTCAAGTGAAGTAGCTGGAGATGAGTCCCCTCTGAGTGTAGAAAACTCCTTTGTGAAACAAAACGCATGGCAAAACACTGTTGTCCAGCAA
Organism: Cibotium barometz; assembly: GCF_041138505.1. Classification (NCBI taxonomy): domain Eukaryota; kingdom Viridiplantae; phylum Streptophyta; class Polypodiopsida; order Cyatheales; family Cibotiaceae; genus Cibotium; species Cibotium barometz. The sequence continues at coordinate 16,972,558 of NC_141059.1, forward strand.
AAACAGCACTCCACCACCAACAAAAGGCACGGAACATGAAGAAATCGGGAAATTGTGTAGGCCAAGAACAAAACACAGGTATAGATTCTCCAAAATTAGCAAAATGCTAACTGAAATCAAAAATTCAGTGTCCTCCTCAGGTACCAAACTACTACCAAAGCCACAATCCACACAAAACCCCCTCTACAAGTGATATGTTGAAAGATCCCTGTCCCTACCGCGCAACGAATTCAGGGGTGCTAGCAGGAGTGGAAGTAGCACTTCTTGCACGGGGCAGGGTCCCTCACTCGAGGCCTCGCCCAGGGATATCCGGAGGACAAGAGACTAATCCACTGGTTCTTCCAAAACCGAACCCGAAAAAACCCTCGCCCAGAAAGCACGGGCGATTCCTCTAGGATAAATTTACTCTAACGTAGTCAAGAGCCTTAACTAACCGAATTGATCTGACCGAACCCGTAAGTATCATAGTCAGATCAAGGAAAAGACTTGCACTTGGATCATAGAGACTAACGCTTTTTTCCTCATTGAGAGGCACGGCCATTGATTCTTTTCCATACAACAATTTTTATCCGGGATTTACTTCATCTATCGTACCACAACAGAATTGAGTCTCATTTTAGGGATCCATCAGTCCAGCCTAACCCCATCTAGTCTCATGGGTTAGCCAACCACCCAACCACTGTAGTGATGGGATCCAATTAAGAATTTGGTTAGGTTTTGTCCCAGGTACAAGGGAAAAGAGTTCCCAGGTCCCTTAGCCGGATATTCATGAAATTTTAAACTAGTCACACCACTTACACACCAATATGAAATTGCCTTTTTCACAGATTCAGCTGTCTTTAAAATAATCATTTAATGAAACTATGGTATCATTGATCATAATCTTCCAAAATATCCGGTTGAATCCTAATTCCCAATTTTTCCTTCATCGGTGTACTTATGGCGTCATTGGCAACTGGAACGCTCACCACATGTCCACTCAGGGGCCTTTTCAACAGTTCCTAGCTCATCGTACCTGGCAATATATTCACTTATAAAAATAAAAATGGAATCTCTGTCGAAGATCAGTAAGATCAACCAACATATCCATATAAAAGAGCCATGGACTCATCCGTTGAGGACCAGCAAGGTCAATCAACCAGATCCATGCCCGAATTTAGAAAACAACTCTTACTCCTTGTTCCAATATCTTCCACGATGCACATGTGGGTATCTTCGGTGACATAAAGCCCAAGCACTGTATGGTCAGCACCCTCTAGGATCCTTCGGAGGTCACCTAGCGCTTCACTCATAGGCCGCTTCCTTAGTCCCTCATCCACCGTACCAGAAGCTCACCATTTAAATCGAACCGAGGCTGGTCAAGACCTCGGCCGACCTTGCTACGCGAGAGGTCCTCCATTGACTCTCCATCAACTGTTTCAACTTTATCAGTCTCCACCCACGACCTCATTCACAAGATGGTCAAAATGCTTCCCCAACATTTTTGACATAAAACAGTCATTTGAAAACATGTCATAAATATAGTTTCTATAAAACGAACTCTCGTCTTTCCACATTGTTCCACATCAATCCTCATTTATTTCATATGTATTCCCATTCTCATCACATCATTTTCCATCTCATCACATCTTTCCTCATTTATCCACATCAGATCTCATCCACTCGCATCTACCCATATCCACATCTCATCACATCATATTCATTCACATCACATAACACATCTATCCCAATTTACATCACATCTCATTCACATCCATCACATCACATTCATTCATATCCATCACATTCATTCATTCATATCCACCACATTCATTCTCATAACCATCCCATCATATGCATTCTATCCACATTATATCACATCACTTCTATCCACATCATATCTCATTCATACACATCTCATCTCATTCATCCATATCTATCCAATCGTTCACATGTACGACTGCCCACATCTATCCATACATTCATATCTAACTTCACATCCACATATATTCAAGTCACATCACTTCTCTGTCACATCACTTCTCTTTACATCACATCACATTCTTTCACATACACATCCACATCCATTCTTCACATACACATCTACATCCATTATTCACATACACATACACATCCTTTCTGCACATACATATCCATATCCATTCTTCACATACACATTCACATCCATCCATTCATTCACATCTATCTGATTCACATCACATCTACTCACATCACATCTCTTCACATCTATGGTCCCTCCAGCATTCTGTCCTTTAAGAAAACAGGGTTTCTATACAAGTTTTCAGTTTCATTTTCTTTTTAATACAAGGAGTATTTCTTGAATCAGTATCCCCAAAACTTTTTGATCGGAATTCTGAATTTCATACTAGAATTCCTCGAATTCTATAACCTTTATCCACAGATTAATTCAAAGGGTCTCAAACTTAGTTTCAAATTTGGCGGGAGTTTTGAGTGTATTTTTCTAAACTGGTCACACCTTCTTTCCTCGAAACTGATAAAAAAGTTTGATCTTGATCATAGTCTGATTCAAGGTTCGAGTCATCGGATAAGATTTTTCCTGACCTATCTTTCTCGAAAAGGTTTGATAATTCAGTTACTATTTTACTAAATTTCTTTCTTTGAATATTCACTTAACTGATTTCTAAATTAGTTACGAATTCCGATGAGGAATAGATTAATCATTTATCTGAATATATCAATCTCAATAGATTTCCTGAATTCTCTTTTTACAATCCGTGTGAATATAAAACGATAGAAATTTCTCTCTTACAGTATTTAATTATTCATTTACCAAATACTCATAGAGTTTAAACATGGAATTTAAGAGAATTTTAATTTTGATATAAAAATTCTTTATGCATCTATTTATGCATATAAATTAACTTCAATGGGAATAACACTTTTATAAAAAAATCCTTTTATGCATCTATTTATGCATAAAATCAAATTTAATGAGAATAACACTTTTGAAATAAAAATAATTCCTTTATGCATCTTTCTATGCATAAAAATCAAATTTAATGTGAATAACACTTTTGAAATAAAAATAATTCATTTATGCATCTTTCTATGCATAAAAATCAAATTTAATGAGAATAACACTTTTGAAATAAAAATAATTCCTTTATGCATCTTTCTATGCTTAAAAATTAAATTTAATGAGAATAACACTTTTGAAAAAAAAAATTCTTTTATGCATCTTTCTTTGCATAAAAATCAAACTTAATGAGAATAACACTTTTGAAATAAAAATAATTCTTTTATGCATCTTTCCATGCGTATTCATAGGTGAATATGTACATGGAGTAATTAGAATATTTCTTTTAGATGCAAAAATGATGGGAATTACTCTTTTGGAATAACATAAAAACAAACTTTCTTTTCCACAAAATTCTGGAAAATTTTACCATAACCTCCTTTGTATGTATATATATAATATAAAGAGTATACTATGTATATATCTATAGCGGAGAGAGAGAGAGAGAGAGAGAGAGAGAGAGAGAGAGAGAGAGAGAGAGAATATGTAAATACACACACATACACACATATATACATACATACATATATATATATAATTTTTATGTTTATTATTCAAATACATATATATTTATAATATATATATATGTGTGTATATGTGCGTGTGCACATGCATGGGTGTGTGTGTGTGTGTGTTTTATTATAATAAATATGTTGATTTTTTATAATAATTAAATACTCTCTCTCTCTCTCTCTCTCTCTCTCTCTCTCTTCGATAGATATATATACATTATACTCTTTATATATTATAATATGATATACATGTATGTTTTTATGTGTGTGTGTGTGTGTGCATGCGCGCATGCACAAATATATGTAAATATAAAAATACATACATATATACATATATACATATATATATATATTATAAAGTGTATAGTGTGTATATATCTAGCGGAGAGAGAGAGAGAGAGAGAGAGAGAGAGAGAGAGAGAGAGAGAGAGAGAGAGAGAGAATATTTAAATACACACACACACATATATATATACATGTATATGTATACTTTTTATGTTTATTATTTAAATACATATGTATTTATAATATATATATGTGTGTATATGTGTGTGTACAAGTGCATGGGTGTGTGTGTTTTTTTTATATTAAATATGCTTATTTTTTATAATAATTAAATATTTATTATAGAAAGATACATATATATATATATATATATATTACACACACACACACATACATTATGTGTGTGTGTGTGTGTGTGTGTGTGTGTGTGTGTGTGTGTGGAGTGTATGTTTGTGTATATGTATACATTATACTCTTTATATAATATAACATGATATAGATATATGTATTTATGTATGTGTGAGCAAATATATGTAAATATATAAATTCATAAATATATATATATATATATATTATATAAAGAGTATATTGTGTATATATCTAGAGAGAGAGAGAGAGAGAGAGAGAACATTTAAATACACACACACACACATATATATATACATATTGTGACGGTCCTGAATCTAACCATATCTTAATCATACAACTTAATCTAAGAAAACATTAAACTCACTTAATCCTGTTATTTGTTTCCGTGGCGCAGACGACTAACATGAAAAACTAGGTGAACCTTGGAATGTTCTGGCAGAGCTAACTTGTAGGCAACTGCACCTACACACTTAAGTATTGTGAAAGGTCCACAATACCTAGGCGACAACTTTGGCACCTTTCCCATCTTCAAAGTTTCTGAACTCGGGGAAACTTTGAGAAATACTTGGTCACCTTTTTCAAATGTGACCACTCTGTGGTCTTCATCCACATAATGCTTGTAACAATCTAATTGGACCCGTTTAACATTTTCCCTCGGGGGGGTCACTCACAAAAAAATGTGAATATCACGTGCGTTCAACAGAAGCATATTTTTAATTTATGAAACTTACAGAAATATATTTACATAAGGGTATGATTTAAAAATTTTTAAATTTTTTTTACATATTCATAAAGAAAAGGGGATATTATATAGATAAAAAAAATCACAGATAAGGGATTTAAAATATAGGCCTTGAATGCACGCGATAGGGGTATTCTACATATAGTTACCCCCCCGAGCATTTTCCTCAGCGATGTTCAGCATATCATGATGATCTTGTAGAAAATCTTTAACCTTTGAATTTCTTTAAGTAGCTAAACCCACAGCTATTGGAGATCACGGTTGAAACCCATACATAAGCATGAAAGGACTAAAGCCTATAGAGAAATGCTTCGCACGATTGTAGACAAATTCTAAAATTGGTAAGTAATCTTCCCAATTCGTTTGCCGTTTACTCACATATTCCCTTAGCATATCCTTGAGTACTTGGTTGAACCTTTCTGTATGACCATCACTCTGAGGGTGGTCTAGCATTGCTCATAGGGAGAATTGTGTCCAACCTTTTGAACACTGCTTGCTAGAAGTGACTATTAAACTTCTGGTCTCTTTCATTGACTATATTGGCTCTAGCAGCCCATAAAGTCGATAAATATTCTTTATGAAAATCCAAGCTAACTCTTGCATTTTCACTGTGATTTTAGTTAGAATAAACCGAGACATCTTGGTCAACCTGTCCACTACAACCCAAATGGCATCATGACCTCTGCTAGTTGTAGGTAGACCTACAATAAAATCCAAAGAGATGCTTTCCCACTTACCATCAGGGATCTCTAATGGTTGTAATAGCCTGCCTATCTTAAGACACTCAGCCTTATTGACCTGGCATTTTTTACAATGCAAAAAAAAAAATCTTGGACGTCCCTATATGAAGTCCAGGCCAATAGAATTGCCTTCTCACTAAGGCATAGGTCTTCCTAATTCCACGATGACCTGCACTTGGACTATCATAACACTCATAAAGTATTTGGCAGCTAGTGTTGGAGTCCGAGGGAACACACACTCATCCTTTGTGTAACAAGTACCCATTATCGAAGGAAAAATGCTTCCAACGATTAAGCTCATCCCTAGAAAGAGAAGATCTGGGTGTGGAACTTTCATCTACACTCCCTACTATTGCGGAGTGGGAGGGATCCCTGCGTGTACAACAACTTTCCACACTTGTGCATATGACTAATCATGTTCGCACTTGCCTTTGAGAGAATCTAAAAATTCACTTTTCAACTTCGTGAAACTCAACGAGTTGACTTGAGACATGAGACTTAAGACATCAGCCCCACGACACTATGTTGGCCCTTGCGATAGCTTAGTTAAAAGTCAAATTCCTGAAGGATTTCTACCCACCAAGCTTTACGACCTTTCAAATCAGTTTGAGTTGTCAACCATTTCATCATGATAAAAAACAATCTCAAACTTAGCACCGTAGAGATAATGTCTCCACTTGCCTAGAGCATAAATGATGGCATAAAGCTCACGCTCATACGCAGAATTATTTCACTAAGCTCTATTGATCACATGTACTATCATATGTTTTCATTTTATTTTTTCTTTCAATTTTCCATAGCCTAGTATATCCATGGTACCATTATATTACTTTTGGTCTCATAGGCTGTTACGGTCTTCCCTAGACATTAATATAACTTTTCTTTCTTTCTTTCTTTCTCTCTCTCTCTCTCTCTCACTCTCCTAGATAGATATATATACATTATACTCTCTATATAATATACTATGATATAGATGTATGTATGTATATATATATATATATGTATGTATGTATGTATGTATGTATGTATGTATGTATGTATGTATGTATGTATGTATATGCATGTGTGTGTGCATATATATATATATATATATATATAATATAAAGAGTATACTGTGTATATATCTATAGAGGAGAGAGAGAGAGCGAGAGAATATTTAAATACACACACACACACACACACACATATACATACATATATATATATATATATGGGTGTAAGCATGTTAACATTTACTAAATAGCATGTCCATGGGCATTGCTTGCTAGCATATGCTATTTGCCTTTCTATTTATTTAACAAGGTGCCTTTTGAAAAAGAGTTTTTTTTTTAAACGAGACGTTTTTTAATACAATTTAAAAAAGAACCCTCAATAGTTACTCCCATGTCTTTCCTCCCACTCTCCCTCTCTGTAACAACACCTGTCCCTCTCTGCAAGAAAGTCCTCTCTCTCTCTCTCTCTCTCTCTCTCTCTCTCTCATTCGCTCGCTCTCTCCCCCTCCAAACGTGGGCATTACAGGCAAGATTACAGGGCTAAATTGTTTGAGGACAACAGAGGTGCATTCTCAGTAGTGATGGAAGGGCTGATTTGTTGATACTACACACAAATATTTTGGTGGACACACACACTCAGAATACCCTGTCTCATTCTTCCTCTCTCTCTCTCTCTCTCTCTCTCCCAAACGTGGACATTAGAGGCAAGATTACAGGGTTGATTGTTGTTGAGGACAACAGAGGTGCATTCCTAGTAGTGATGGAAGAAGACAAATTTTTGTATTATGATTGCAATGTTCATGAAAGAAGATGGTACATGCTACATTTTTGTATTGTTACCAAGTCACTTGACTGGATTGTAAAGCTCACTTTCACTAACTGTAGGATTTCAAAGACATGAAGATTCAATCAATCATACCCTTTGGGAGAAACAACTTGAATCACGTGCCATCATCAGGGAGTACGAAGCAAGTGCAAGAGCGAGACTAACTTGATGGAGATTGATGAATCAATAAGCAGCGAATCGTCTTTGAGACAGTAAAGTTCTTCAATGAGACACGACCCAAAGCATGGAAAAGAAACTAAAGTGTGAAATCTTCAATCAAATTCTACAACACCCTGTAGTGCTAAGATTACAAGATCAATCATCTAGAGAGGAGTTGCAAGTGCAAGTAGCTCTAGTAGCCAATGTGTGCAACACATTGGCGATTGTTAAGTAGCCAACAAACAAAGAAGAGTTGTTCTTAAAGAAAATTACTTTGACCATGTTGATGAACTCAACACTGAAGACATGCCCATTGCTAAGGTGGAAAGGGTTTTGCTGGTTTCCAAGCCATCCTTGTACAAGTCAAGGTCTCGTGTCCAAGCCACTTCAGATGATGGTAATGGCTTATTCTCATTGGTGGCATGTTGGAAGCATCAACGTGGCAGTACCATAACTGAAGAATTGAAAGAACTAGTTTACTCATTTGGAGAATCTGAGTCACGTGTTTCTCCCAATAAGAAGGATGTTTGTAGAAAAAGATTAGGAAAGAAAAGTTACATCAAACACCCAGTCCATCTACTCGATGAGCCACAGGTATATTATGCTTAATTGTTCTAGTTTCAAGTGTTAACCAACTTACTAATTCATTTTATGGGCATATTCTTTGCCTAATTAGCATATTTATCATCTTGATTAGCCTAAATGATACTAACTAACTAGCATAAAAGTTCATATATGCTAGGTAGCATATTTCTCATGCTAGTTAGCAGCATATCTATCATGCTAAGTAATATATCTATCATGCTAAAAAATATATCTTTCATGTAAAGTAACATGTCAAGTAGCATATATTTCAACTTAGTTAGCATTTCTTTCATGCTAAGTAGCATATTGTACATGCTAGTTAGCATATTGTACATGCTAAGTAGCATATTGTACATGCTAGTTAGCATATTTACTACTATAAGTAACATATTTGAATATACATGATGTTAGCATATCTTGCATCTTAAGTAGCATATCTTTCATGCTAAGTAGCATGAAAATCATGATGTTAGCATATCTTGCATCTTAAGTAGCATATGTTGCATGCTAGTTAGCATATATTTCTTGCTAAGTAGCACATCTATTTGATCTTGCTAGTTTCAAGTCATGCTAAGTAATGTATCTTTTATGATAAGTAGCATATCATATATGCTAGTTAGCATATTTTTCATTCTGAGCAACATATCTTTCATGCTAATTAACATATCTTTCATGTTAGTTAGCATATCTTCCTGCTTCAGGTCATGCTAAGTAGCATATCTATCATGTTGTTAGCATATCTTTCAACCCAAGTAGCACATCTTTCATGCTAAGTAATGTATCTTTTTGGTTTTTTTATCTGTAGGTTGAGTTGTTTCGTAGATTCAAAGCTTGTCATCCAGAATGCAAAATTCAATTGTGTTCATTTGAGTATTTGAAGCCTTTGTTTGTTCGTCGAGTGAAGGAAATATATACATGTTGTTGTGAATATCACGTGCAGATGTCTTTCTTGAAAGATGCACTCAATCACATGCGCTCTTAGAATTTTGGTCTCCATGGGTGTGGATGTCCATGCAGTTGTGAGATTTGTGTTGGAGATGGTACCAAAACATGCTCATCCATAGGGCATACCTTCAATGGTGTCACATAGTCGTGGGAGTCAATAGTCTGCCTGAAGCAAGAAGATGAGTCCTTCCATAACAGAAAGTGCTTGGTGGGATAATGCAAAAACTATGGTGTGAAGAATTTAGCATGCTACCCTTTGGAGACAAGAAAGGGAGGGAATTCTATGATTGTGAAGGTATTTGCATTTGTGGAGACTATGGACAAAGAAGGAAACAAAAGGAAGAGGAAAGATCTTTTAAACAAAGAGATGCAGTGTTGGGCGTTTCTTGCACTTTTGAAATCCAAGCTACGTTTCTTCATTACTCACAATTACGTTGCCCGGTGGCAAGCACAACAGTTTAAAGAATCTATTCACTATTTCTTCCACTTGCTTGACTACCTATTTTCTTTTCTTTTCTTATCGTTTCTTTACTGGTTGTGACCGAGGGGCCAACAATGGCTTTAACTGTTCATCTCATCAACTATGATCGGTATGTTTAGATGTGTAAACACCTCACTAAAGTGATTGCAAGCTTGAAAACTTTCATCCAAACACAAAACTTGAGGCACCCAAAGAACATGCATTAAACCCAAATAACATGCATTAAACCCCCTACTGACAAGTCAACTGCAATACATAAACATGGGGGCACCCACATCACTAGGACAAAGTATCCTGCAAACAAAGTTGTACTACTTAGGCACTCATACACAAAATTGGAACTCATGGATTAAAAAATGACATTTTTTATTATATCATTGGTTTACAAAACATAGTTCCAATATAATTGAGAACTACAAAATACACCACCTCCATGAGGTGTGCACTACTAGGATGGAAAAAAGAAAGACCTAGCCTTGTGACCTCACAGCTTCTTGCATGCACGAGTTTTGCCAACTTTTACACTAGGTGATTTTGGTTTCTGGGATTTTGTTGTACTTGCTGTGACCTTCCATTTCTTTGCAGGAGATGCTTGGCTCACAATATGCTCACGACCCTTCTTCCTTGCAATCTGACCTACAAGGTGGCCAAGGGAGAGTCATCTCCTACATCACAATCTTTGGATCATTCCCTTGACTTTCCAACTCGAGGACATCAGCAATTTCTTCATATGGGGCAGACACTAGTGCGTCCTGATTCATCCTGTACCTTTTCCTCCTCCAACTCTTGTGTCTCACTATAATTCAGGCCCTATACATTTTCCTCCTCCAACTCTTATGTCTCACTATAATTCAGGTCCTATATGTCACCTTTCTGCTCCAAATTTGACATGTTGTAAATAGGGTGTATGTCAACACCGACACGAGTCAGTAGCTAAAGAGACTTGAAAAATCCACACTGGGCGCTAATTTCCATGGCCTCTTAAGCACCAAGAAACTTGAAAAATCCACACTCGGTGCTAATTACCAATTAAAACATGCTCCGATTGTGAACAAACTTTACAAGCATGTGGGTCCCCCCCACATGCTTGCAAAGTTTGGTCCCCATCTGTTTGGGTACAATGGTATGGGGAAGGCCCCGATTTTCCATGGCCTCTTAAGCACCAAGAGACTTGAAAAATCCACACTGGCCACTAATTACCAATCCAAACATGCTCCGATTGTGACCACAAACTTTGCAAACATGTGGGGTGTGGGCCCCTTCCACATGCTTGCAAAGTTTGGTTCCCATCGGAGCATGTTTGGGTACGATGGTATGGGGAAGGCTTGGATTTTCCATGGCCTCTTAAGCACCAAGAGACTTGAAAAATCCACGCTGGGCACTAATTATGAATCCAAACATGCTCCGATTATGACCAAACTTTGCATGCATGTGGGGGTGGACTCCCCCCACATGCTTGCAAAGTTTGGTTCCCATTGGAGCATGTTTGGGTACGATGGTATGGGAAAGGCACGAATTTTAATGGCCTCTTAAGCACCAAGAGACTTGAAAAATCCACACTAGGCACTAGTTACTAAAGTTTGGTTCCCCCCATCGGAGCATGTTTGGGTACGATGGCATGGAGATTTTCAACAAACAATATGATAGCCAAAGTGTTAAAAAATTTAAAAAAATCAAGAACATCAACTAAAATGTAATGATACTCAATAATAATGAAAAAACTCATAATGATATAAACATCAAATAAGTACATCAGAATGTCGTCGGTATCGATCGTGAGAACAAATGCACCACGTGCTGAATGCTCTTCGTGTGGTACTCCGTACGTCGATGCCATCCTAGGTGCCAAGAGCCTCGACTGTCGACATAGGCACAAATAAAGGATCTGTAGGAGCTACACGAAGGGCTGGTGGAGGCCGCCTACCCTGGTGGTCCTGGAGACGGCCTCGGCCAGCACCACCACCCGACCGATGGTGGCTAGTGTAATCCACCTCCTCCCCTAAGACAAACTCCGCATATAATTGCTTTGCGAAGTATATGGGAATCTCGCGGTTGTTCGGCATCCTCCCATATGCAGCAACATATCGACTATAGATATGTGCCGCCATACGAGGATGCAAACACCGTGAAATAGTAAGGGGCTTACCCGCCCCAGGCCTCATCCCACGACTATCGAGGAAAAGATCTAAGTAGGCTCCAGACCAAGATCACAGACCTGACGATATGTCAGGCCATGTGACACAGGAGTAGTGCGATGGTGGGCTATCCACTCATCTACATAAACAATATCTAAAAGACTACGAAGGGACGAAAGCATCGCCTCCAAGTCTACCATGATATGTAATGTAGACGGTGTGTCTCTAGCACTCCTACAGATAGCCGCTAACTCGCGGTCTATCTCCGCGATGAGGTCCACAATAGACGAGCGGCCCTCCTCGTGTGACTCCATGCTAAAACCTAAGCCTAACACAAAGGTCCAATGTGAAGGGTCCAATGCTTAGTGCTAAGTAGCACTAATGAAGCTATAAAACAATGGGCTCACTAATGCTAATCCAAATCAAGAGAGTAAGGAGAGTGAAAATGACTTCTGACAAAATGAGGCAAAAAAAAAGTTTTCTGATTTTTAAACCTCGAACGAGGTTCGGTGGCATCATGCACTTTAGGGTTTGCAAGATGGACGCTCTGGATTTTAGGATTAGTAAGACAAACGGCCAAGATACACACTTAATTTTAGGGTTGGTGAAGGATCGACGACTGAGATTTGAAATTAGTATCTCGTTCGAGGTACATGGATGGCTTAGATTTTAAGTCATTACCACGATCGAGGTATGTTTGACGGTCGAGTTTCATTTAATACCTCGATCAAGATATGTGGACGGTGGAGATTGCATCTCTATACCTCGAATGAGATATGTGGATGGTGGAGATTGCATCTCTATATCTCGAACGAGATATGTGGACGGTGGAGATTGCATCTCTTTACCTCAAACGAGGTATTTCAATGGTCGAGATTTTATTTCAATATTTCGTTCGAGATATGTGGACGATGGAGATTGCATCTCTATACCTCGAAACGAGGTATTTTAATGAATGGTTGAGATTTTATTTCAATATCTCGTTCGAGATACATGGACGGTGGAGCTGGGCTGGTCAAATATGCCTAGGGGGATACACCGTGTCATTGATGTGGATCTGAGTGGCATGAATATCTCGATCGAGATAATGTGGTGGCGGTGACCTATATTGGTGACATGGATGATGACTGGCAACCCGGATGTGCTAGCGTGGCATTAGTTGGTATCTTGTTCGAGATATGTCGCTTTAGGCTTGGGAGGCACGTGGCATGTTTTAATTGATGGTGATATCACGATCGAGGTAATCCGCCCGAGATGCATGGATGTCCCAATTTTAGAGAGAGTGAACGAAAGTGAGTACCCTCATCTTGCAACCGCCCAACAGTATCTCCTGTAACTGCTGTAACAGTATCTCCTGTAACTGTTTTGTAAAAGCGGTACTTCGGCACAACCTGTGTGCCACCAAATGTGACTAGAGTACATGTACATACACCCAATATCAAAAATACATGTGCAAACCCTGTCTGCACTTCCAAAATGCTATGTTGCAGTGCAATAACTAGATTTCAAGCAGAAACAATTCTCTACCAGAACTTCTAGGAAACTGTCAGCAATGAAACGGGGCCCTTAACACGCCCAAAATGCGAATCTGGCCGAAAAAACTATGTCCAATAAAATAATATACATGCCCTGTAGCTTCGCTCCCACAAAGATAGCTCCTCAATCAGAGATGTGTAGCTCCCAGAGCTACTGAGGGAGTGTTGTACCTAATCCAAGAAGGGAAAAGAGATGATGGTGCTCTTACCCGTGGAGTATCGCTTTCTTCCTTGCTTGTTTTTGCCTCTTTCTTACCTCCTTATCTCTCACATGAACCAGGCTCTGATACCATAAAGAGAATGTGGGGGAGAGGGAGAGCTTCAAACCCTAGCAAGAAAACACACACACAAGAGAGAGATGGATAACTAAATTTTCTTCTATCGTCTTCTTCTCTACTCAACCAACATGACATAAAGATAAGAGTACACACTATATGGGTTAGTACTCAACTACTACAACATACAAGGGTTGGTCCATAATGTGAACCCGACTAAATGAGTTGGCGTTATAACTATGCCAGTCTCTAGTAATCCAAAATGGCTGTCACACAGCCTGTCATCCCACTGGCCGCATATCACCCATAATCTCACCAACCATGCCAGTGATGTAGATGCGGAAGCTATCACCCAGGCGTCAATCAATGTTTTCCGTAGCACTAGTTGAGCTCGGTATCTTAACAGTGGATGCTTCTGCATCATGTATAGCTTTTGACTCTTTTGGGTTTATGTCCCCTTTTGGGTTTATGTTCTCTACAGGCTCCTTTTCCTTGTCTTTTAATTCAACCTTGGTTTCGATAGTTTGTAGTCCCTTGTCTTTCTTGGGTTTAGAAGGTTTTGTTTTCTGTTTTGGGTTCTTCTTTAAGGCATGTTCTTCTTTAAGGCATGTTCTTCTACCCATGTTAAGGCATTGTCTTTTACGTTCTTTTTGACCGTCTCTCGTGCCTTAGCTTGTAAGCGTGTAAGCACATTCAAGGGTACCGTGGAAAATTGCCCGTTTTTGTACACTTACAATGTTAAGAGTTATATTTTGTGAGACAAGTTGCATTGAAGGCAACTCATCTTGGTGGGCAATCTTGGAACATGTGATCAATGCCACATCGTTCACACATGGTTCACAAAGTGTCAGTGACTATGGGCATGGAAGTATTCCAAACTGTGTAGTCTGCCACCTTGTGAGGTCCACGACAATAAAAACACTGAAGCGTTTGATAAACTGCTTCCTAAGCAGTTTCTACCCTTTTTGCACTGTTTTTGTTTGGTGCACGGGAGATGGAGAGTCAATTGTGGATGAAGTGGGACACTTTTTAGTATCATGGTCAAAGGTTTTACAATATATGCAGTATAGAAATACAGGTGCCTTGTATGCACAATGGGGATTGGGGTGGTCGTAGTGATTGCATTCAACACAAGACATTTTGTTCCTCACTTGTAGAGGCATTAAGGATGTTTGGTTTTGAAGGAGTTTATCCTCTCTTAGAGATGTTGATTGAAAGGTTTTAAGCAAGGCTACATAGAATTTGGGGAATGTCAAATTTCAATTCCAAGATTGATCTTTCTTTTGCCAGATCCGTGGCAATTCCTCTATCGTTTGCCATATATCCGATTGCGTAAATGCTCCTTAATGAGCAAACAAAGTTTTTTTTTTCTTTTTATATTCTCTCACAGCCCATTATAGCCTCAAGAGGCCTCGTGTTCTCTTCGTTGGGTCAAATGGGTGTTTGTTCGCCCTAATTAGCTTAGGCGCTATACGTATGCGAACGACCTTAGAGATAATTTTCTGAAAAAAGCGTATGTTAGTAACTTCCCAGATGGAAGAGGAGGTCCTAAAACCTATTTTCCATCATTATCTCAAGACGAAAAAAAATTTCAAGAAATTTTACCTTGTCACAGCATGTTTTTGAGGGTGTTTCATAAGGAATTTTGAAAACCTTTGTATGAGGGAGTTATAGTATTTTTGGAGTCCTACAACTTTGTTTCCTTGATTCATCCGTGATTTTGTCGTTTATACTCTAAAAAATAAGCCCAAATATAGTTCATTGTCGTTTTCGTGTGCTGTTTTTTTTGTGATTTCTCCTGGGGGTGGACACCGAAATGCCCAGGAATTAGGAAGTGGCAGCTATGCTCAAGAGCATGAAGCCTCCTGTGTTCCACACATGGAAGAGAAGGAGCATAATAAAGATGCAGTGAACACTTTTTTACAAAAGTGGATGGACTTGCAGCTTTTGAAACGTTCTCCTGATGTTGTTCGTGCACTCGAGGCAAGTCTCACGCTTGAGGGCTAGGCCTACAAGTGGTGGATGAGTCTTGGCGAGAGCGATTGACCTACGACATGGGCTACTTTTTAAGGCACTCTTTTGGAAAGAATTCTTACCTAAGAATTGTAAGATGGAAGGTCCAACATATTTCCAAGTATCGTGAGATAATTCTCAAGCTCGAAGGTTTGGATGATTTCCAGAAAGTATGAGGTTTTTTACATGATTTAGATAATTAATATAAAACTAAGGCTAAACTCAATATCCTAAGACTTTGGAAGAGGCCATAAAAGGTGCACAGATCTTCGATGATAATATTGAGAAGAAACACACGACCAAGACACCTTGGGTTGGAGCATCCGACTTCTGTAGTTCTAACGGGAACAAATAGAAGGGGGCCAAAAAAGGTAAGGATGCGGTTAAGAAGGTGAAGGGGCCAAGGGGTCCCTTGTCACGGCAAGATTATGAGTGAGCTAAAAAGAAAAAAATATGTTTTATTTGCATGGATGCTAATCATCATAAACAGAATTGTCCAAACAACTGTGGTAAAGATGTTGATAAGGGTGGTAGTAAGGTAGTGCACACGGTGCAAGTCTTGCCACTTGAAGCTTCTCAGAAGTTTTCTAAAGTTCAAGTATGTCATACTGATGCCATACATGAGTGTTGTGTAACCTCTACGATTTGGGCCAAATTTGGACACTATGAGTTTGTAGTTATGTTGTTTGGTCTAACTAATGCTCTAGCTATGTTTATGATGCTAGCTAATGCTCTAGTTATGTCGTTTGGTCTAATAATGCTCTAGCTATGTTTATGACGCTTATGGATAGTGTCTTACGCCTGTATATCCTGGTTGATTCGTTGTAGTATTTCTTGATGATATTTTGATCTTTAGTCACACACAGGAAGGTCATTTGCAACATTTAAGATTACTGTTCGAGTTGCTAAGGCAAAACACACTTTATGCTGCTAAAGAGAGCAAGTGTGAGTCTTTTGCCTCAGAGATCCATTATTTGGGTCACATAATTTTGGCAGAGGGAATTCAGATGGATCCTGCAAAAGTAGAGGCAATCCTTAAGTGGTCTCATCCAACCAATTTGGAGGAATTACAGATATTCCTTGGGCTGGCAGGGTTTTATTATAAATTCATTAGAGATTATGCTACGTTAGCAATTCCTATGTGACGGACCAACTAAAGGCTAAGGGTCACAACTTTGTTTGGGGTGTTGACCAACAACAAATTTTTGATCACTTAAGGTTGCCATAGCTACTGCACTTGTGTTGGAAATAGTAGGTCCAAATCAACCATTTGTGGGGGTTGAAACAGATTTTAGTGACCATGCAGTTGGTACTGTGCTTCTACAGGGAGGAAGATCAATAGCTTTTGAGAGCAAGAAGTTGGATAGAGCTCATCGGAATAATTTTGCGTATGAGCGTGAGCTTTATGCCATCATTTATGCTCTAGGCAAGTGGAGACATTATCTCTACGGTGCTAAGTTTGAGATTGTTTTTTTATATGAGAGCATCAAATGGTTGATAGCTCAAACTGATTTCAAAGGTCGTAAAGCTTGTTGGGTAGAAATCCTCTAGGAATTCAACTTTCAACTAAGGTATCGCAAGGGCCGACACAATGTCATGGGTGATGCCGTAAGTCGCATGTCTCAAGACAACTTGTTGAGTTTCACGGAGTTGAAAAGTGAATTTTTAGATTCACTCAAAGGTAAGTGCGAACATGATCAGTCATATGCACAGGTGTGGAAAGTTGTTACACGCAGGGATCCCTCCCACTCCGCAGTAGTAGCGAGTGCAGATGATAGTTCCACACCCAACTCTTCTCTTTCTAGGGACGAGCTTAATCGTTGGAAGCATTTTTCCATCGATAATGGGTACTTGTTACACAAAGGAAGAGTGTGTGTACCCTCGGACTCCGACACTAGGCACCAAATACTTTATGAGTGTTATGATAGTCCAAGTGTAGGTCATCCTGGAATTAGGAAGACCTATGCCTTAGTGAGAAGGAAATTCTATTGGCCTGGACTTCACAGGGACGTCCAAGAATATGTTTTGTATTGTCAGAAATGCCAGGTCAATAAGGCTGAGCGTCTTAAGATAGGCGGGCTGTTACAACCATTAGAGATCCCTGATGGTAAGTGGGAAAGCATCTCTATGGATTTTATTGTACATAGGTCTACCTACAACTAGCATAGGTCATGATGCCATCTGGGTTGTAGTGGACATGTTGACCAAGATGTCTCGATTTATGCCGACTAAAACCACTCTAAAAACGCCAGAGTTAGTTCGACTTCTCATTGAGAATATCTATCGACTTTATGGGTTGCCAGCCATTATAGTCTCAGTGATAGAGACTAGAAGTTTAATAGTAACTTCTGGCGAGCAGTGTTTAAAAGGTTGGATACAATGCTCAGTATGAGCACTGTTGACCACCCTCAGAGTGATGGTCAGACAGAAAGAGTCAACCAAGTACACGAGGATATACTAAGGACATATGTGAGTAAACGAAAAACGATTTGGAAAGATTACTTACCAATTTTGGAATTTGCCTGCAATAGTGCGAAGCATGCTTGTGTATGAGTTTCAACCCCAATCTCCAGTAGTTGTGGGGATAGGTACTAAAAGAATTCAAAAGGTTAAATATTTTTTCTAAGTTCATCACCATGATATGCTGAAAATCGCTAAGGAAAATGTTAAACAGACCCAAGATCGTTACAAGCATTATGCGGATGAGAACCGCAGAGTGGTCACATTTGAAAAAGGTGACCAAGTATTTCTCAAAGTTCACTCAAGTTTAGAAACTTTGAAGACGAGAAAAGCACCAATTTTGGAATTTGCCTGCAATAGTGCGAAGCATGCTTGTGTATGAGTTTCAACCCCAATCTCCAGTAGTTGTGGGGATAGGTACTAAAAGAATTCAAAAGGTTAAATATTTTTTGTAAGATCATCACCATGATATGCTGAAAATCGCTAAGGAAAATGTTAAACAGACCCAAGATTGTTACAAGCATTATGCGGATGAGAACCGCAGAGTGGTCACATTTGAAAAAGGTGACCAAGTATTTCTCAAAGTTCACTCAAGTGTAGAAACTTTGAAGACGAGAAAAGCACCAAAGTTGTCGCATAGGTATTGTGGACCTTTCACAATACTTAAGCGTGTAGGTGAAATTGCCTACAAGTTAGCACTACTAGAACATTCGAAGGTTCAGCCAGTTTTTCATGTTAGTCATCTGCGAAAACGACTAGGCGAAGATGCCAATGTGGTGGGTGGATACAAGTGTTCTTGTAGATTTAATTGAGCCTCCGATGTTACCACACAAGCCAGAGCACATCTTGGATTTCAAAGAGAAGTGAACTCATCACAGAATTAGACACAACAATGTCTAATTAAGTGGAAGGATAGACCGGATGAAGGTACAACTTGGGAGGACGTTAGTACTCTCAAGGCCGATTTCCTACCTTTGTATTCGAGGACGAAAACTCTTCCAAAAGGGGGAGGTAGTGTCAGGACATCAGTAGGACTAGGCAAGAGTTGGGCAATTTGGGGGAGTCTAGACATGTGTGGATGGCCAGGGCTATTTTAGCTGGCTAGGGTTCCTATATCCGGCGGTTGGGTGGAGAGTTTCCCTATTCTCTTCTAGCAGTTTTCATGGAGGTCTCATGGGGATCTCACACTCATGGTGATCTCACAATAACACTAATAGACGGCGATGTCGCTACTCTTCCACGAATTGGCATTTTGGATTATGATGGTTGTGATCTTCCACAAATCTTCTCCTCATTTTCTCATCTCATTGATGTGGGCAGAGGGTGCAGAGGGCATTGAAGAAGGGGCATAAAGCATTTCTTTACTCGCCATGTGGCAAGCACTTCTACTGCCATGTGGCAATCCAAAAATATGATATGTAATAGATGGAGTGACATAAGTGCATAAACATATCTATTAGTATAGTAGAAATTGTTCCATAAGTAGTCGTCTACAACTTCTTTTGAAGAATAGAGCTATGGAGGGTGTCTACAACTTCTTCTGAAGAATAGAGCTATGGAGGGTGTGTGCATGATGAGAAACTTGTTGTTGTGTTTGTGTAGATGGATCATGGATGAGAGAGGTAGATATAGAAATACACTACAAGAGAAATACCCTAAAAAGACAAGGTTTGGGTAAGTGTGGTTGCTCATTGATTTGATTGAAGTACAAAGACCCTTTTTAGGGGCATTTGTAACATGGCAGTGCACGTGCCATGCTTTATTTTAAAGCACTTAGAGGTGCTTCACACACACATACCCTATAGGGTAACACACTAGAGAGGATTCACACGTAGCAGGTGGATAATCTTTCACATCTCGTCATGAACATAATGGTACATTTCGTCAAGTTCCTGTTGGGGACCCAAAATTGCAAGGTCCCGATTTTCTGCATTCCAAGATGGAGAAATACCTCGAATTTATTTATCTTGATTTGGATGAAAGTCAACATGCGTGCTTCTATAAAAAGTGGTCTCCCATAGAAATACCTCAAAAATACTCATCTTGGTTTTGATGAAAGCCTATTTTCGTGCAACAAGTGGGTGAGGTTCACCTTTTGGGGTGAACTTTAAGAGGAGGCATGCGACGGGCGGGGAGAAGGGGTTAAGTATAAGAGGAGATAGGGGGGCGAGGGGTGGGTGGGTGTGGGTTAGGGTTCTGACACATGCACATGCACATAGGAGATGGGTTTGGCCCATTCTTAAAAGGGAAAATGTATGAATATAATTATTTTTCCATTTTCATCACATCATGTTATATAAACACAATTGTTATATAAACTAAACATCATGTTATTTTCATCACATCATGTTATATAAACATAATTGTTTTTCCTTTTTCATCTCTTTACTTTTCTTGAGGCACATTTTACGTTTATTTAAAATATCAATGTCTCTTTCCAAAAAGGAAAAGTGGGTGCAGAATATAAAAATCATATACAAGTCACATCACGCTTAGAATAGTTTAAGATTTGGTCTCATCTCATGTGCGTGAACACCTGAAGATTTTATAAAAAGTGGTCTCTCTCAAGATTTTATAAGAGGAGGCATGCGAGGGGCGGGGAGAAGGGGTTAAGTATAAGAGGAGATAGGGGGGCGAGGGGTGGGTGTGGGTTAGGGTTCTGACACATACACATGCACATGCACATGCAAATAGGAGATGGGTTTGGCCCATTCTTAAAAGGGAAAATGTATGAATATAATTATTTTTCCATTTTCATCACATCATGTTATATCAACACAATTGTTATATAAACTAAACATCATGTTATTTTCATCACATCATGTTATATAAACAAAATTGTTTTTCCCTTTTCATCACACCAAACTTTATCTCAAACTCTGTTTATGTTGTACTATGTATGCATGTCAAATCCATATGCATGCCTGACCTTCTACGACGAACTTGAAGGTTTCTTTTTCTCCTGTGGTACATCAACGTATTTGAAAACCTTGAAAAAAATAAACAAAGAAACAAAATACTATTTTTCTCCACCAATTAGTCTCGACCTACATTTGGAGGTGCCGAGCCTTTATATATATATATATATATATATATATATATATATATATATATATATACACACATACATACATACATACAGACATAGATACATACATACATACATACACACACACGCACATACATTCTTTTTATATTTTTTATATAATAAATATAAATGTACATATTTATGATATATTTACTATATAAATATATACTTATTTATATAATAAACATATATATAAATTATCTCTCTCTCTCTCTCTCTCTCTCTCTAGACCATAGATATATATATACACATCATATTGTTTATAATATATACATATATATATATACATATATATATATATATATATAAAAGCTTGAATATCTTGATTTTATC
>NC_141059.1:16996569-17181569 GCF_041138505.1 Cibotium barometz
TGTGCCATGTCGACGGAGAACCTCACGAATCTGTCTCTATGTGGTGGAGGGTCATGATGCTCTCGGTCGGGGGCATTTGGCTCACAGAATGGATCAAGCTCTCTCGCTAAGAACTCCTCTAGGGCGTGGAGCCAGAGCATGGGTACGGGTGGTGGGCTTTGATGTCATAGTAGAGGAACTGTTGTGGGGGCAGTTGATTCCGACGTGGATGTGTGAACCACAAAGAAATCTATGATGGCTCTGTGTTGTGTTGTGTTGTGTGTGTGTGTGTGTGTGTGTGTGTGTGTGTGTGTCTGAGAGAGAGAGAGAGAGAGAGAGAGAGAGAGAGAGAGAGAATATTACAATACATAAATATATATATATATAATTATAATTATTTTAAAAAATAACATATCTATCATACTAAAACACACACACACATACACAAACACATTATATAATACATACGTATATATATATATATATATATATATATATATATATATGTATGTATATATATATATATGTATGTATACATACACACACACACACACACATATATATATATATATATATGTATGTATGTATATATACATATATATATATATATATGTATATATATATATATATATATATATATATATATATATATGTATGTATGTATATGTATATATACGTATACATATATATATATATATATGTATGTATATGTATATATACGTATACATATATATATATATATGTATGTATATGTATATATACATATACATACATATACATACATATACATACATACATATATACATATATATATATATATCGTATAGTTATAAACAGTATTTGCAGACAAAATAGGTAATATTTCTTGAAATGAGAAACATTTGGCATCTTTCAAAGATTCCATAAAAGAAGTTCAGTTTCTTTACCTCTTTTTAAAAAGTGGTCTCTACGCATGCGTACAACATTACCAAAAAACGATAATATTTTGGGCACTTTACACATTTCTTACAAAAAATGACATAAAAAAAGACTTCGTTCTGCTTAATTTTGGAGATTTTAATTGAAAATATAACAATAAGTTTTCAAAAAACATGCCAAAATAGAGACAATGTTTATTATTTTCATCTTCAATCCATTAAAAAAATGATACAACTATAAAAAGAAGCTATTTTCCAAACATATAGCTTATGGCATAGTTATGGTTCCTCATAATCATTGCTACACCATCACTAGTTGATGTGCCATTCCCTGAGAAGGTAGATGAGGCATCCTCTTCTTCACTATCCACAAATACATTTTTTCTCTTGTATGTGTATACAATTTCTTAATTGATAATATATGCTTTTTTAAAAAGAGTTCGTTACGTACAGATGAAATCTAATGTATTATGAATAAGCTATTTAAAAGTTATCTAATTTTCAAAAATAATTACACTCTCATTTTTAAAGAAGATGTGTCCTTGATGTGACAAAAGGGGTTAAATGGTAATTTTAGTTATTAAATGAGTTTAGAAAGCATGAAAAAGCTCACTTTAAGAAACGAAAGTTTATACTTACCAAAATACTTTTTGTAAAATATTAGGCATGGACTTAGGTTCAAATCCTACTGGTTACTACACATGGTAAGGATGTTTTAGCTACAACATTTGCGGCCAACTTAATGCTGAGTAAGAACTTCTTAGCTAAGAGTTTATGTTTTTCATCAACTTGATACAAAACATCAACTTTTATGAAAAATTGATATTTTGCATCAAGTTGATGTAAAACATCAACTTTATATGCAAAACGTCAACTTTATATGCAAAAGATCAACTTTTTGATGTTTTGTAGCAACGTTATGCAAAACATCAACTTCCCACAAAACTTGATGTTTTGCATCAACTTTGATGCAAAACATCAAGTTTTGTGAAAAAGTTGATGTTTTGCATCAACTTGATGTAAAACATCAACTTTTCCATACAACTCGATGTTTTGTATCAAAGTTGATGCAAAACATCATTAGGAAGACCTATGCCTTAGTGAGAAGGCAATTCTATTGGCCTGGAGTACACTGGGACATCCAAGAATATGTTTTGCATTGTCAAAAATGCCAGGTCCATAAGGCTGAGTGTCTTAAGATAGGCAGGCTGTTACAACCATTAGAGATCCGTGATGGTAAGTGGGAAAGCATCTCTATGGATTTTATTGTAGGTCTACCTACAACTAGCACATGTCATGATGCCATTTGGGTTGTAGTAGATAGGTTGACCTAGATGTCTCGGTTTATTCTGACTAAAATCACAGTGAAAATGCCAGAGTTAGCTTGGATTTTCATTAAGAAGATCTATCGTTGACTTTATGGGCTGCCAGAGCCAATATAGGTAGTGAAAGAGACCAGAAGTTTAATAGTCACTTTTGGCGAGTAGTGTTCAAAAGGTTGGACACAATTCTCAGTATGAGCACTGCTGACCACCCTCAGAGTGATGGTCATACAGAAAGGGTCAACCAAGTACTCGAGGATATGCTAAGGGCATATGTGAGTAAATGGCAAATGAATTGGGAAGATTACTTACCAATTTTAGAATTTGTCTACAATAGTGTGAAGCATGTCTCTATAGGCTTTAGTCCTTTCATGCTTATGTATGGGTTTCAACCTTGATCTCTAGTAGCTGTGGGGTTAGCTACTGAAAGAATTCCAAAGGTTAAAGATTTTCTACAAGATCATCATGATATGCTGAAAATCGCTAAGAAGAATGTTAAACGGGCCCAATTAGATCGTTACAAGCATTATGCAGATGAAGACCACAGAGTG
The DNA here is from genome assembly GCF_041138505.1 of Cibotium barometz. Classification (NCBI taxonomy): domain Eukaryota; kingdom Viridiplantae; phylum Streptophyta; class Polypodiopsida; order Cyatheales; family Cibotiaceae; genus Cibotium; species Cibotium barometz. The sequence continues at coordinate 16,999,339 of NC_141059.1, forward strand.
GTCACATTTGAAAAATGTGACCAAGTATTTCTCAAAGTTCCTCCTCGAGTTCCGGAACTTTGAAGATGGGAAAGGTGCCAAAGTTGTCGCCTAGGTATTGTGGACCTTTCACAATACTTAAGTGTGTAGGTGAAGTTGCCTACAAGTTAGCTCTGCCAGAACATTCCAAGGTTCACCCAGTTTTTCATGTTAGTCGTCTGCACGAAAACAACTAGGTGAAGATGCCAATGTGGTGGGTGGATAAAAGTGTTCTTGTAGATTTAATTGAGACTCTAGTAGCACACACGAGCCAGAGCGCATCTTGGATTTTTAAGAGAAGTGAACTTATCACAAAATTAGACAATAGTGTCTAGTTAAGTGGAAGGATAGACCGGAACAAGGTTCAACTTGGTAGGATGTTAGTACTCTCAAGACCCGATTTCCTACCTTTGTTTTCGAGGATGAAAACTCTTCCAAAAGGGGGGAGTAATGTCAGGACACTGGTAGGACTAGGCGGGAGTCCGGACATGTGTGGATGGCCAGGGCTATTTTAACCGGCTAGGGTTCCTATATCTGGCGCTTGGGTGGAGAGTTGCCCTATTCTCTTCTAACAGTTTTCATGGAGGTCTCATGGGGATCTCACAATAACACTAATAGATGGCGATGCCGCTACTCTTCCACGAACTGGCACTTTGGATTATGATGGTTGTGATCTTCCACAAATCTTCTCCTCATTTTCTCGTCTCATTGATGTGGGCAGAGGGTGCAGAGGGCATTGAAGAAGGGGAATAAAGCATTTCTTTACTCGCCATGTGGCAGGCACTCCTACCCGCCATGTGGCAGGCACTCCTACCCGCCATGTGGCAAGCCAAAAATAAGATATATAATAGATGGAGTGACATAAGTGCATAAACATATCTATTAGTATAGTAGAAATTGTTCCATAAGTAGTTGTCTACAGCTTCTTTTGAAGAATAGAGCTATGGAGGGTGTGTGCACGATGAGAAACTTGGTGTGGAGATGGATCATGGATGAGAGAGGTAGATATAGAAATACAGTACAAGAGAAATACCCTAAAATGAGAAGGTTTGGGTAAGTGTGGTTGATTGATTTGATTGATCCACTAGCCTGCTTGCAATTGTCACAGCGCAACACAACCTTGATGGAGAAGTCATCCCTAGACTTGAGGTTCACCATTTGCACAGCGTACGTGTAGTTGGCTGTCTGGTGCCCCCAGCCCAGCTTCTCATAGACGACATGCTCAGCGCAGCTTTGGAATGGCCGTCCTAACGGGGGGTTGGAGACGTCCCCAATATCCATGTCAGGGGAGAGGTGCGACATAGCTGCGTCGAAGGCCGGCACGTCTTGGCACAACTGGCGATTCACAGCCTGCGCAACGTCGAGGAGCTGACCACCATTAGGACCTCAATGGAAGGCTTCTTGGGCCCTTTTATTTGGCAGTTTAAGGAGTCAAACCTTTTCTCTTAAGAAGAAACGTTTTCTAATTAGAAGCTTCAAAACGGCTACTTTATTTGAATTTGAATTTTGGGGGAAAATGGAATTTAAAATCTAGCGGACAAAACCATATCATGTAGCATATCTATGGAAAGCTCTTGATGCGTAGATCACGGATCTATAATCTCTGCTCAAATTGGAGCTTCTATGTAGAAGTTATGGAGGTCCGAAAATTGTAAAATTGCCTCCCCCCTTTTTGGGGGAAAAAGTGCACCCTTTGACCACTCTTACACCTCTCTTACAAACCCAACATTTCAGTCCACATGGCAACCCCCCATTTGGCTATTCCTTAATCACCTTGATTAGGCTTGGGCAAATTAAAGGGCCCAAGAAGACCCCATTCACTTCCTAATGAAGGCACTTTTGTTCATTCCCTATATAGTGAACTTTACCATATATAGAAAATTTTGAGAGATTTCCTGGTTATGTTGATGAAAATTTCCTATATATATCTAGACAATTGATCGTATTCCCAATTTACTCAATCCTCTATATGTAGGAAATATGGGCTTATATCTAGGTAATTCAATTTCATATATAGGAAATATGGGGCAGTATCTAGGTAATTAAATTTCCTATATAGAGAGTATGAGCCAATATCTAGATAATTCAATTTACTATATGAGCTAGTATTTAGATAATTAAATTTCCTATATAGAGAGTATGAGCCAATATCTAGATAATTTCTTTATATATGTATATATGTATACACCTATATAGATTTATAAAGAAATGTATATGTATATGTATATTTATTTATTTATTTATACACACACACACATGTGTGTGTGTGTGTGTGTGCGTGTGTTATATATATTTATTACATATAAATATAAAATTTATTTTAAAGCAAAACATAATATTTATTTATTTAAAACAAAACCAAAAATAATTATATTCTCTCTCTCTCTCTCTCTCTCTCTCTCTCTCCCCCCTATTGTCTATTTATTTAAATAAAATAAGACATTTCTTAAAAAACAAAACATTCCTTTAAAAACAAAATATTTCTTTATAAATGTATATGTATATGCATATACATATATATACATATATATATATATTAAAATCCTTAATCTTAATCCATATATATAACACAAAATACATGTATTCATGCATGTGTATACACACACACACATGTATGTATGCATGTGTGTATATATATAAAAACACACACACACACACACATATGTTTGTGTGTATATATATAAAAACACACACACACACACACATATGTTTGTGTGTGTGTGTGTGTATACACACATATATGTATATATTTCTTGTGTCTCACTCCCCCTCTCTCTCTTTCCCTATTTTTTAAAAAATAATTTTTTTAATTTATTTAAATAAAAATAAAATAGTAAGAGAATGATGTAGCCAAGAAGAAGAAAAGCTTTTAAAATATTAATTTTTAAAAACCTTACGTGATGGTACAACAATCAAAGATATTGTCATGGGGCGTGCAGCAGAGGTGATGGTGGTGGGTGAGCATGCAACAATAGGTTGAGCTAATTGTCATGGGCGAGAAAGGTGATCGTCTTGCGTGTAGAGGGCAACGGACAACAAAACAAAGATTATTTTGTTTAAAAGGCAAGAAGAAAAGAAGTTTAAAAAATATTAAAATTTAAAAAATTGTGGTAAGAAAAAAAGAAGTTTTTAAAAATATTTATTGTTAAAAAACTATGCTAGCCTGTTGAGGTGAGGTGGGAGGTGGTAGCTGATGGGATTTTGACTGCAACAAAACCACTACCGATTGGGATTTCGATTGGTGGTTGCTGATGGAATTTTGACTCTGCTTGTCGAATGTGAGCAAAGGTGACCGGTTTTAGAAGGTGGTCAAGGGTGACCGGTTGGGAGGTGGTCGAGCGTGTAGTAGCAGCAGGCCGAGGCGAGTGTGGGCGAGGCAACAAAATATTGCATTGTTGGCGAGGTGGTTAAGCGTGAGCAGAGGCAACCTGATCAACCGTGTAGTAGGCCGACAATTGTATTGTGTCTTTCACAAAGGACTTTTAACACATTCTTATATAGCAAAAAAAACATTTTGCTAGATAGTTTACTAGAAAAAATGAACATATCTAGTAAAAGTCCGGATTTAGGAAAAGTGGAACACTTTCTAGTTCTTCATTCTAGGAAAACGCTTGCTATATAGTAAAAAAACTAGCAAAAATCTCTATATAGTAAACTATGCAATAAAAAGTTGCTATATAGCAAAAGTCATGAAAGCATTCACTATATAGTAATTGATCTAGGAAAACTTTCCTATATAGTAATCTATATACAAAAATATTGTTATATAGGAATCAGTAATAAAAAATTACTATATAATGATTTATCTAGTTAAATATTACTATATAGTAATTTATCTAATAAAATATTATTATATAGTAAATTAATATGTAAAAAATCATTATATAATAATGGTTATAGATTTTTCTTAAAAGTTGAAGATTAGTTTTTTAAAAGAGAAATACATTGAAAATTAGGGTTTTTATTTTTCTAAGTGTTGTTATTCAAATGATTTCTATATATCATAGAGAATATTGTACGATTATGTAGATAGCTAAAGACACAAGTTAACTCTGAGAGAGAGATTCAAAGTATTTTTTACTATATGTAGTAGAGAATATTACACTATTATGTGGACACCTAAAGACACCCACATTTTGTTTTTATGTGTGTGTAAGAGAGAGAGAGAGAGAGAGAGAGAGAGAGAGAGAGAGAGAAATAGATTTGGAGCATTTTTAAGAATACTTATAAAGTAAAACTTCATAAATTTCAAGCTTCTTTTACACTTTATAACTAAATAACTTACTCCAATATAATATTTCTAAATAGCTAAAACTTTTAAATAATTTAAGATAAAAAAACATTACAATAGTTTGAGATAAAAAATCACAATAGCTTGAGATTTAAAAAAAATAAAAAGTAGATAAAAATAATACATTACTGTGAAATCTTAATTGTACATCAATAGTTTAAGAAATGAAGTTTTCTATAGTTTAAACATCACTTAAGTTAACATCATCTAAAGATAAAGAGCCATTTCTCTTCTTCGCGATATTTACTAGATAACTTGACTTTTATAGCCATGATGAAATTGGTGATGGATGACTTGATATCTATATCAATGCAGATGACTTGATTATTATAGCAATGATGAAATGATTTTAAGCTTTAGTGTCTAGCGTATAGAGTTTTAGGATTAGGGTTTAGGATTTAGTTACGCTTTAGGATTTTAGGGTTAGGATTTAGGGATTAGGGTTTAAGGTTTAGGGTTTAGGATTTAGGGATTAAGGTTTAGGGATTGGGACATCGGATTTAGGGTTTAGGATCTAGGGTATGGAGTGTAGGGTTTAGGGTTTGGGAATTGGGACATAGGATTTCGGGTTTAGGGTCTAGGGTCTAGGGTTTAGGGTCTAAGGTATAGGGTTTAGGGTCTAGGATTTTAGGGTTTTAGGGATTAGGGTTTAGGATGTAGGGTCTAGGATCTAGGGTCTAAGGTCTAGGGTTTAAGGTTTAGGGTTTTAGTGTTTTATGTAGGGTTTCACGCATTAGAAATTAAGGTTTAGGGATTAGGGTTTAGGATGTAGGGTCTAGGATCTAGGGTCTAAGGTCTAGGGTTTAAGGTTTAGGGTTTTAGTGTTTTATGGCTTAGGGTTTCACGCATTAGAAATTAAGGTTTAGGGTTTAGATTCCAGGGCTTAGGGTTTGGGGTCTAGGTCTGGGGTTTTGGGTTTTGGGTCTAGGGTCTAGGGTCTAGGGTTTACGATTTAGGGTTTAAAATTTAGGATTTAGAGTTTAGAGTCGGGGGGTATAGGGTTTGCGGTTTAGATCTAGGGTTTAGGGTTAAGAGTCGAGGGTTTAGGGTTTTTTGTTTAGGTCTAGGGTTTTGGGTTTAGGGTCTAGGGTCTAGGGTTTAGGGTCTAGGGTGAAGGGTGTAGGGTGTAGGGTCTAGGTTTTAGGGTTTATGGTTTAGAGTTCGAGGTTTAAGGTTTGGGGTTTAAGTCTAGGGTTTAGGGTTTAGGGTCTTAGGTTGAGGGTTTAGGGTCTAGGGTTTAGGGTCTTAGGTTGAGGGTTTGGGCTTTAGGGTCTAGGGTTTAGGTTTTAGGGCTTCAGGATCTAGGGTTTTAGGGATTTATGGTTAAGGATTTAGGGATTTATAGTTTAGGATTTAGGGTTTAGGGTATCTAAATGTATATGTGTGTGGGTTTGTGTAAGAGTGAGATAAATAAATTGAGAGAGTAAGGTAATAAAAGGGAATGTTCCTCTCACTCTCTCTCTAATCATTTGAAGAAAAAAATGCACAAAGCTCTCATAATTATATCTCTACCTCACTACCTCTCTCTCTCTCTCTCTCTCTTTTATAGGCACACACTCTCTCTATGTTCTATACCTCCATATCTCCTTTTCTCCCTCTTCTATCTCTCAATCTCTCGTCTCTCTCTCATGCATAAACACATTCGCTTACTTCTCTCTTTCTCTCTCATCCATAAACACATTCGCTTACTTATCTCTCTCTCTCTCTCTCTCTAGCTTGGCTCTCTCTCAATATACACACACACACACTCTCTCTCTCTCTCTCTATCCCCCCTCTCTCTACCCCTATGCCTCCTTTCCTTCTCGTTCTTTGTGAATCTCTCACTTCATCTCTCTTTCTCTTTCTCACACTCTCTCTCTCTCTCTCTCTCAAACCTCACTCTTTTCCTTGACACACTCTCTCTATGTTCTATACCTCCATATCTCCTTTTATCCCTCTTCTATCTCTCTCCTCTCCTTGCTCATCCTCTCTCTCATTTCTCACTCCCTCTTCTCTCTTCCTCTTCCTCTCTCTCTAATCCTTTAGAGAAAAAATGCACAAACCTCTCATTGTTATCTCTCTCTCTCTCTCATAAGCACACACTAACCCTCTCTTCCTCTTGCTATCTCTCTGCTCTCTTGCTCATCCTCTCTCTCATTCTACCTCTTCTCTCTTCCTTTCTCTCTTCTCTCTTCCTCTCACTCTCTCTCTAATCCTTTGGAGAGAAAAATGCACAAACCTCTCATAAGCACACACTAACCCTCTCTTCCTCTTGCTATCTCTCTACTCTCTTGCTCATCCTCTCTCTCATTCTCACTACCTCTTCTCTCTTCCTTTCTCTCTTCTCTCTTCCTCTCACTCTCTCTCTAATCCTTTGGAGAGAAAAATTCACAAACCTCTCATAATTATCTCTCTATGTCACCACCTCTCACTCTCTCTCCCTCTAATCCTTTGGAGAGAAAAATTCACAAACCTCTCGTAATTATCTCTCTACGTCACTACCTCTCTCTCTCCCTCCCTCTCTCTCTGATCTCTCTCTCTCTCTCTCTCTCTCTCTCTCTCTCATAGACACACTAACCCTCTCTTCCTCGCTATTTCTGTACTCTGTTGCTCATCCTCTCTCTCATTCTCACTCCCTCTTGTCTCTTCCTCTCACTCTCTCTCTAATCTCTCTCTCATGCATAAACGCATTCGCTTACTTCTATCTTTCTCTCTCTCATGCATAAACACACACACACACTCTCTCTCTCTCTCTCTCTCTCTCTCTCTCTCTCTCTCTCTCTCTCTCTCTCTCTCTAGCTAGCTTGGCTTTCTCTCAATACAAGTTTTTTACACAAAGTTTATTAATCATAAATATAATATTCTTTTTAAAAATATAATGAATATTAAATTTATGTAGATTTATTTCTCTCTTAATTCTAATATACTTGATTTCTTTCATGAAGATTGAAACCTTTATTTAAAGACCATATAATTATATACATTGTGAGTTCTTAGCTATATAGATGTTGTTATTTTTGCTATATAGAGATCACTAGTTTAGTAGATGAAAGTTATATTTCCTATATAGGTATTTGAATTTGCAAGAGAGACTTCATTTCTTTGCTAGTTGTGAGGTGGGTTTTCTATATGACCATTATCATTTACTCTATAGACCCTTCACAATGCTATATAGAAAATATTGTTTGCTATTTAGGGAAAACCTATTTACTAGTTGTAAGATTAATTTCCTATATAGATAATATTGTTTGCTATATAGGGAAAACCTATTTACTAGTTGTAATATTAATTTCCTATATAGATATTCACATTTCCCATAAAGAAATCACTTCATTACTAGACATAATGTCATTTTCTATATAGATATTATCATTTTCTATATAGAAACCATTTATTTGCTAGATAGATAATGTAATTTGCTAGATCAATATATAGGAAATCATGTTTACTATATTGAATAAGAAAAATGTGTGTTGACATCTAGCAAATTTGTCCAAATTTGCTAGATAGATTCAACTTTACTATATAGGAATGCGTTTGAAGTCCCTTGTGTTTGCTAATAGCTATGGATCTAGCATGCTGCTCTAGGGCTAAGAGACTGCAGTCAGCAGGACCCAAAACAATAGCAAATGATATCTACACAATAGGGCTCCACCTCCCCAACCTGCCCACCGGCGGGAGCTCTAGATTACCTCATCCACCACCAGTGAGACGACGACGATGACTACAACACGTCAGTGATCAGAAGCTAGGAAGACGTCCAGCTCGAGGCAAAAAAACAAATATTGTGGGAGATCATGAACAGAGGCATTGGGAGGTGGTAAGCGTGCAGCAGGCCCGTAGCAACAAAATGGCATTGGCTAGCCCCCAACCTGCCCACCGGGAGCTCTAGATTATCTCATCCAGCGCGACGATGACGATGGCCGATGATCAGAAGCTAGGAAGATGTCTAGCTTGAGGCAACAAAACAAATATTGTGGGTCAGTGTGAGCAGAGGCATTGGGAGGTGGTAAGCGTGTAGCATACCGTAGTGAGTGTGGGCGAGGCAATAAAACAAACGTTGATCCTGAACTTACGTTGGCGCAACGTTGATTGTAAGATTCGTCCCCAGCCTCTCAAAATGTCCAGCATCTTCCCCCTGTAATCAATTCCCTCTTCAGAAATATAAGAGATCTCGTCTCTGCCTGTTTTGACATAGAAAGAGAAAATATTATAGAGAGAGAATATTCAGAGTATGAATATTTTTGGATAGAAAAATAACTCATCTTATTAAAATAAGTTCCCCTAAAATAGAAATTCAAAAAGAACTTTCCAATGTGCAATTGGAATTAATTGGAAATGGGTATGAAGGACCTTAGCCTAAGGGTCTAGATTTTCAAAAATTTTTGGATTATGGTCCAATTAAGGTTCCTGTGGGCCAATAGGATCAATCCATGTGTGGGGAGGAGATAAATCCAATTTGTAAAAGAAGATACCCAAAAATGAGTAAATGCTCACATAAGATGAAGAGTTGACTATGTACAAGGTTTATTAGTAAGAAACTATGAGTAATATCAAAAATATGAGATATTTTGGGTATAATGATTCCATTTTGACACATATGTAAGGAAGGGGAGTCCCTTAAAGGAGGTGCATACTTCACATGCTTGAATGAGTTTTAAACTCAAAAATAATGTGATATTTTTATCTCTCCTCTCTCTTGAACCAAACCAAATCAAAATGGAACCAAACCGAATTAAAAAGTAACCAAACTAGGTCCAAATCTAGTCCAAATTCAACCAAACTAAAATCTAGAAAATTCTAAAAATCAGTTAGCTTTGGTTAGAGCTTCCCTCTCCTATAAATAGAACATGAATCCTTTGAAAAAAATAGGAGAATTTTACTATACTAAAGTTATGCTGAAATAATGCTAATTTCTACTATTCTCTAAAATTCTCTCCAAATTGGAGAAATTGGAGCTTCCCTCTTTCTTCAATCCCCATTGGTGGCTCCATCAACATACTAAACCAATTGATTGGTTGGGGGCCTCCACCGTGAACAAAGAATCAAGCAATTTGTAAGATAAATGGTGAATTTAGATCTTTTCTATAATTTCTCAATGTTTCTCTCTTCTCAACCCCTCTCAAGCTTGAGAAGCTTAATTGGAATGGTTTTTGAATGCTATTGAAGTTAATTGATGAATGGTAGTGAAGAGTTACATAATTTGATCAATGCTATTGAAGTTAATTGATTAATGATAGTTAAGAATTACATAAATTTCTATTTATGCTTAATTCTAATGGTTTTATGTAATTTCTCTCTCTCACTCAAGAAATGGTCATACTCATGACCCATTCTCAATCCAAATGAAGCTTTTCATAAATCTTTTCCTTAATCCAAGATTAATCTATGCTTGAGGCCAAATTAATAGCTTTTTTCTATGCTTTTAGTTTATGTATTTCATGAATATTGATGATTCAATCCATTATTGGGTTAATGATCCAATTAGGGATCATTCTAATCCTTCCCTTAATGATAAGCTTTATCCTTCAAAATAAATTGAGATTTATCAATCATAGTAGCGGAACTATGGTAAAATTTTTATAAAAAGTACACATAAAATAATTTCATTCAAAGCATGAAAAGAGAACTACTTACCATATTCTAGGAATTATCATCCTAGATTAATTGAAAGATATTCATTGTAATCATAGACAAATTGATTTTTATATTATGCATAATTGGATTTCATGCATAGAGGTATGCATAAAAGATTATTATTTTAATATAAAAGTGTTACTTTTATCATATTTGGATTTCATGCATAGAGGTATGCATAAAAGATTATTATTTTAATATAAAAGTGTTACTTTTATCATATTTGAATTTCATGCATAGAGGTATGCATAAAACTTGATTATTTTATTATAAAAGTGTTACTTTTATCATATTTGGATTTCATGCATAGAGGTATGCATAAAAGTTGATTATTTTATTATAAAAGTGTTACTTTTATGATATTTGGATTTCATGCATAGAGGTATGCATAAAAGATTATTATTTTATTATAAAAGTGTTACTTTTATCATATTTGGATTTCATGCATAGAGGCATGCATAAAAGATTATTATTTTATTATAAAAGTGTTACTTTTATTATATTTGGATTTCATGCATAGAGGTATGCATAAAAGATTATTATTTTAATATAAAAGTGTTAGTTTTATCATATTTGGATTTCATGCATGGAGGTATGCATAAAAGTTGATTATTTTATTATAAAAGTGTTACTTTTATAATATTTGGATTTCGTGCATGGAGGTATGCATAAAAGTTGATTATTTTATTATAAAAGTATTACTTTTATCATATTTGAATTTCATGCATAGAGGTATGCATAAAAGTTGACTATTTTAATATAAAAGTGTTACTTTTATCATATTGGATTTCATGCATAGAGGTATGCATAAAAGATATTCTTTTTATACTAAAAGTGTGATTTTCATCATAAATGGATTTTATGCATAACTTAGATGCATAAGAGAAATTCTTTTATTCTAAAAGTGTAATTCCTACCAAATTGAATTTATGCATAGGAAGATGCATAAAAGAATGGATTTTTAATTCAAAAGTGTTATTCTCATCCAAATTGAATTTATGCATAGGATGATGCATAAAAGATGGATTTTTAATTCAAAAGTGTCAATTCTCATCTAAATTGAGTTTATGCATAGGAAGATGCATAAAAGATTGAATTTTAATTCAAGAGTGTCATTTTTATTTAAAATGAATTTATGCATAGGAAGATGCATAAAAGATTGATTTTTATTTCGAAAGTGTTAGTCTCCTTAATTGGAATTTATGCATAAATAAATGTGTAGAGAAATCTTATATCAAATATAAGAATTCTCTTGTATTCTATAAATAGATATGGGAAGTGATAGGATGTGATAAGATGCATATGAGATGAGTCAGGATGTGATAAGATGAGTTAAGATGTGATAAGATGTGTATGAGATGTGATAGGATGCGATAAGAGGTGTATGAGATGTGATAAGATGTGATAAGATGAGTTAGGATGTGATAAGATGAGTTAAGATGTGATAAGATGTGTATGAGATGTGATAGGATGTGATAAGAGGTGTATGAGATGTGATAAGATGCATATGGATAAGATGTATATAGGATGTGATAAGGCGAGAATGGATGTGATGTAAAGAATAGATGTGAAGGCATATGTGGCTATATGAATGGGAATGTGAAAATGGATGTATGTATGTGGATGTGTGGATGTGGAAATGGGAGTGTGGATGTATGAATGTGAAAACGGATGTATACATGTAGATGTAGATGTATAGATGTGAATGAGAATGTGGATGTGGATGTATGCATGGAGATGTTGATGTATGCATGGAGATATAGATATATGTAGGTAGATGTAGATGTATGGATGTGAATGTGACTATGGAGGTAAATGTTGATGTATGCATGGAGATGTAGATATATGTAGGTAGATGTAGATGTATGGATGTGAATGTGATTATGGAGGTAAATGTTGATGTATGCATGGAGATGTAGATATATGTAGGTAGATGTAGATGTATGGATGTGAATGTGATTATGGATGTGGATATATGCATGGAGATGTTGATGTATGCATGGAGATGTGGATATATGTAGGTAGATGTAGATGTATGGATGTGAATGTGATTATGGAGGTAAATGTGATTATGGATGCGGATATATGCATGGAGATGTTGATGTATGCATGGAGATGTGGATGTACGCATATAGATGTAGATGTATGGATGTGAATGTGATTATGGATGTGGATGTATGCATGGAGATGTGGATGGATGGTTATGTATGTGGATGTGGATGTATGAATGAGGATGTGAAAATGGAGGTATGCATGGATGTGTATGTAGAATAATGAACGTGAATGTGTATGGAAAATAATGTGTCATCGATATGAGTAAATGGATGAAAATGGATACACATTGAATGGAATGTGGATTAAGTAATGTGGATTGAGGAGGGATAATGTGGAAAGACGAGAGTTCGATATAGAAACTGTATTTTGTGACTGTTTGTAAATGACTGTTTTATGTCGAGAATGCTGGGGAAGCATTTTGACCGTCTTGTGGATTAAGGTCATGGAGACCTACTTGATAGAGTTGCAACTGCTGAGACGGAGAGTCAATGGAGGACGTCTCGCGTAGCAAGGTCGACCGATGTCTTGACCAGCCTCGGTTCGATTTAAATGGTGAGCTTCCGGTACGGTGGATGAGGGCCCAAGGAAGCGACCTATGAGTAAAGCGTTAGGTCACCTGCGAAGGATCCTAGAGGGTGCTGACCATACGGTGCTTGGGCTCTCGGTCGCCGAAGATACCCACACGTGCGTCGTGGAAGATATTGGAACAAGGAGTAAGAGTTGTTTTCTGAAACCGGGCATGGATCTGGTTGATTGACCTTGCTGGTCCTCAACGGATGAGTCCATGGCTCTCTTATATGGATCTGTTGATTGATCTTGCTGATCTTCAACGAGGATTCCATCTTGATTTTATATGTGAATATATTGCCGGTTACTACTATGAGCTAGGAACTATGGAAAAGGCCCCTGAGTGAACACGTGGTGAGCGTTCTGGTTGCCAATGATGCCATAAGTACACCGATGAATGAACGAGACTGGAAATAAGGATTCAACTAGAGACTTTGAGGATTGTCATCAGTGACATAATGGTTTTATTAAGGATTGTTTTAAAGTTAGCTGATGCTGAGAAAAAGGCAATTTCATATTGGGTGTGTAAGTGGTGTGACTAGTTTTACGTTTGCATGAACTTCGGGCTAGGGGGCCTTGGAACTCTTTTCCTTGGTACCCGGGACAAAACCTAACCAAATTCCTAATTGGATCGCATCACTACAGTGGTTGGGTGGTTGGCTAACCCATGGGACTGGATGGGGTTAGGCTGGATTGATGGATCCGTATACCGAGACTCAATTTCTGTTATTACGATAGATGAAGTAAATCCGGATAGTAATTGTTCTATGGATAGGAATCAACGGCTGTGCCTTTTGATGGGGAAAAAGCGTTGATCTCAATGATCCAAGTGCAAGTTTCTTCCTTGATCTGACCGAGTACCTTTATAGGTGCAGTCGGATCAGTTTGATCAGTAATGATCTTGACTACGTTAGAGTAAAAAGTTATCCTGGTGGAATCGTCCGTACTTTTCGGGTAAAGGAAGTTTTTCCGGGTTCGGTTTTGGAAAAATCGACGGATTAGTCTCTTGTCCGGATATCCGTGGACGAGGCCCCGAGTGTGGACCCTCTCCTGTGCATGATGTGCTACTTCCGCTGCTAGCATCCCGAATCCGCGCGGTGGGGGACGGGGATCTTACAGTTGGTATCAGAGCAAATTGGCTAATAAAGATCAACTGAGAAGCCAAATAGGTCAAAAATTTATCAAGAAGCACAAAAAGGTTGTAATTGTGTGATATAAATTCATACAATTTGATATTCAAACTGAAAATTCATAAACTAGTAATTGGGTCTTCAAATGGAAGTACCGCAATCGTATGGAATCTTGACTTGCTTGAGGCCTAGACATGATGGTATTTACCTTATAGTTCCAAGTATCATGACTACCGTATATATCGAGGGTATAACTGCAGCTCTTTACCGCCGGCAGTATATACGAGTAAATCTAAGACTTGAAATTATAAACATTAATGCTATCCAGATGATGAATTCGAATGTGGTTGACATGATTTTTAATTATGGTTGAGAACTGATGAGTTGATTTGGATTCTGATTGAAAAATGTTGATCCCTGAAATTTGGTTGAAATGTAATAAGCTGATCGAATCCTCAATGAGGATGAATGGGATGAGTCCCTGTGATGATATTCATAACTAGAATGATGATAATGATTTCAGCAAATCACTATGAGATTAGTGGATTATGCTGTCAAATTGCTACTGTTAACTCTTATCACGGTAGATCAAGTTAAGGGATGACAATTTGAGAAATTACTTAACTTAAATTTCCATGGAGAAATGTTCAAAAAGAAATTTTTCGGTCTAATGGACCATTATCGTGTTAAAAATATGGCTGATATGATCGGAATGAATTGTTATTAATGAGTTCTATATAAGGGATACTTATCCCCGTATTCTGTTGGGTTGACCAGAATATAAGGAACCCCAGCATAAATTGGATCTTAAGAAAAAAGAGTTGTCTCTACTTTACGAGATGAGGACATCTCGCGCCTTTTTAAGTGGGGTAGAATGTAAGATTCCTCCCCCAGCCTTCGAGGTATGCAGGAGTAAGAATCTCCCTTTCTGATCTTATAATTATTCCCTCTCTAAAATAAAAGAAAGATTCTGTTTAAAAAAAGGGAAGACACTTTCCCCAGAATACTTTCTCAGGAGCCCACCTGTTTTAAGGATTCAGAACGATGAGTTCAGAAGTAAGAACCGGTGTTTTAGATGCCAAGGAATTGGTCATCAGTTAAAAGACTACCCAGGATCGACAGAAGCAATATTTAAGCAGATAAGAAGAGGACAGTGAGAGAATTCAAAGAAGCAGATATAGTCTTCATTCGAGTACGGCCCAAAAGAAATTCTTTATCTTTTGGGAAGTATAAGAAGTTATCCCGCAGATATTGTGGACCATATCGGAATTCAATGGAAGTAGGTGACTTAGCCTACGAGCTTTTTCTACCTCATCATCTCAAAGTTCATATTGTATCTCATCTAAACCTTCTATAGAAATATGTGCCAAACCCAAATCATGAAAAGATGGTAAAACTTCAGTGGCAAGATACCCCGTTGGCTTCTAGGTTACGCTAGTTCTTTCTTTTATATAAGGCGTAACTCTTACTTGTCGCTCGCAGTAATCTGACTTCTATCGATCTCCTTTCTTCTTAATCTCTCTTATGGCTTGGCAAAGGACTTAGTTTTATCCATGATGATTTCTCACCTTCAAGACACAAGCGAGTCTGTGAAGAAGGATTTTATAGAACTGTATGAGCGCTCACTTTTCCCTCACTTGGGAACTTCTGTAGCTCAGACCAAATGGCGGACCTATCAAGACATAACTAGGGTAACACCGTGGGGCCAGCAGCACTTTCGTAACAATGTCCGCTTGGCGATGGTTATTGAAGCTTTGGGTTTGGGTCCCCGATACTATTGCGTGATGAGTTTAAGGCATGGTGGATTTTCTGAGAGGGTCTTCTTACTTGCATGTTTTCTTCCTCGCCAGAAGATATGCCTTTATCCCAATTTCGGCTTGCCTCTTAGAGGTCCTTTTATTAGGTCACCTCATACCAATGAGATAGGTCCTTTTACTAGGTCACCTCATACCAATGAGATAGGTACTGCAATAGCTGACCGAATTATTCCTAGAGATGAGTTACCTTATACGTGTGCTGCTTGTGAGTGCTACTTTTGTGACCATATGATGGACAGGCTTATGGAATTGTAAAAAGTTCTTCTACCTTGCTATATATGTGTTCCAAGAGTGAATAAAGTTGAAATCTTGTTCTTGTCTTGAGTCTTGCTCTCTTTGAGACTTTTCTTGGTGGTTAATCTTAATTAAAATTTTCTCTCAGTCTCATATTCGTGCATTTGGCGAAACTACCCCCAGTTTGCGAGATGAGGACATCTCGCATTTTCAAGTGGGACAGAATGTAAGATTCGTCTCCAACCTCTCAAAATGTCCAGCATCTTCCCCGTGTAAGCATCTTCTCCCTGTAATCAATTCCCTCTTGAGAAATATAAGAGATCTCGTCTCTGCCTGTTTTGACATAGAGAGAGAAAATATTTTAGAGAGAGAATATTCAGAGTATGAATATTTTTGGATAGAAAAATAACTCATCTTATTAAAATAAGTTCCCCTGAAACAGAAATTTAAAAAGAACTTTCCAATGTGCAATTGAAATTAATTGGAAATGGGTATGAAGGACCTTAGCCTAAGGGTCTAGATTTTTAGAAATTTTTGGATTATGGTCCAATTAAGGTTCATGTGGGCCAATAGGATCAATCCATGTGTGGGGAGGAGATAAATCCAATTTGTAAAGAAGATACCCAAAAATGAGTAAATGCTCACATAAGATGAAGAGTTGACTATGTACAAGGTTTATTAGTAAGAAACTATGAGTAATATAAAAAATATGAGATATTTTGGGTATAATGATTCCATTTTGACACATATGTAAGGAAGGGGAGTCCCTTAAAGGAGGTGCATACTTCACATGCTTGAATGAGTTTTAAACTCAAAAATAATGTGATATTTTTATCTCTCCTCTCTCTTGAACCAAACCAAATCAAAATGGAACCAAACCGAATCAAAAAGTAACCAAACTAAGTCCAAATCTAGTCCAAATTCAACCAAACTAAAATCTAGAAAATTCTAGAAATCAGTTAGCTTTGGTTAGAGCTTCCCTCTCCTATAAATAGAACATGAATCCTTTGAAAAAAACAAGAGAATTTTACCATACTAAAGTTATGCTGAAATAATACTAATTTCTACTATTCTCTAAAATTCTCTCCAAATTGGAGAAAATGGAGCTTCCCTCTTTCTTCAATCCCCATTGGTGGCTCCATCAACATACTAAACCAATTGATTGGTTGGGGGCCTCTATCGTGAACAAAGAATCAAGCAATTTGTAAGGTAAATCTAAATGGTGAATTTAGATCTTTTCTATAATTTCTCAATGTTTCTCTCTTCTCAACCCCTCTCAAGCTTGAGAAGCTTAATTGGAATGGTTTTTGAATGCTATTGAAGTTAATTGATGAATGGTAGTGAAGAGTTACATAATTTGATCAATGCTATTGAAGTTAATTGATTAATGATAGTTAAGAATTACATAATTTTTTGTTTATGCTTAACTCTAATGGTTTTATGTAATTTCTCTCTCTCACTCAAGAAATGGTCATACTCATGGCCCATTCTCAATCCCAATGAAGCTTTTTATAAATCTTTTCCTTAATCCAAGATTAATCTGTGCTTGAGGCCAAATTAATGCCTTTTTTCTATGCTTTTAGTTTATGTATTTCATGAATATTGATGATTCAATCCATTATTGGGTTAATGATCCAATTAGGGATCATTCTAATCCTTCCCTTAATGATAAGCTTTATCCTTCAAAATAAATTGAGATTTATCAGTCATAGTAGCGGAGCTATGGTAAAATTTTTATAAAAAATATACATAAAATAATTTCATTCAAAGCATGAAAAGAGAACTACTTACCATATTCTAAGAATTATCATCCTAGATTAATTGAAAGATATTCATTGTAATCATAGAGAAATTGATTTTTACATTATGCATAATTGGATTTCATGCATAGAGGTATGATAAAAGATTAATATTTTAATATAAAAGTGTTACTTTTATCATATTTGGATTTCATGCATAGAGGTATGCATAAAAGATTATTATTTTAATATAAAAGTGTTACTTTTATCATATTTGAATTTCATGCATAGAGGTATGCATAAAAGTTGATTATTTTATTATAAAAGTGTTACTTTTATCATATTTCAATTTCATGCATAGAGATATGCATAAAAGTTGATTATTTTATTATAAAAGTGTTACTTTTATCATATTTGGATTTCATGCATAGAGGTATGCATAAAAGATTATTATTTTAATATAAAAGTGTTACTTTTATCATATTTGGATTTCATGCATAGAGGTATGCATAAAAGATTATTATTTTATTATAAAAGTGTTACTTTTATCATATTTGGATTTCATGCATAGAGGTATGCATAAAAGATTATTATTTTATTATAAAAGTGTTACTTTTATCATATTTGGATTTCATGCATAGAGGTATGCATAAAAGATTATTATTTTAATATAAAAGTGTTACTTTTATCATATTTGGATTTCATGCATGGAGGTATGCATAAAAGTTGATTATTTTATTATAAAAGTGTTACTTTTATCATATTTGGATTTCATGCGTAGAGGTATGCATAAAAGTTGACTATTTTAATATAAAAGTGTTACTTTTATCATATTTGGATTTCATGCATAGAGGTATGCATAAAAGTTGATTATTTTATTGTAAAAGTGTAACTTTTATCATATTGGATTTCATGCATAGAGGTATGCATAAAAGATATTCTTTTTATACTAAAAGTGTGATTTTCATCATAAATGGATTTTATGCATAACTTAGATGCATAAGAGAAATTCTTTTATTCTAAAAGTGTAATTCCTACCAAATTGAATTTATGCATAGGAAGATGCATAAAAGAATGGATTTTTTAATTCAAAAGTGTTATTCTCATCCAAATTGAATTTATGCATAGGATGATGCATAAAAGATGGATTTTTAATTCAAAAGTGTCAATTCTCATCTAAATTGAGTTTATGCATAGGAAGATGTATAAAAGATTGAATTTTAATTCATGAGTGTCATTTTTATTTAAAATGAATTTATGCATAGGAAGATGCATAAAAGATTGATTTTTATTTCGAAAGTGTTAGTCTCCTTTATTGGAATTTATGCATAAATAAATGTGTAGAGAAATCTTATATCAAATATAAGAATTCTCTTGTATTCTATAAATAGATATGGGAAGTGATAGGATGTGATAAGATGCATATGAGATGAGTTAGGATGTGATAAGATGAGTTAAGATGTGATAAGATGTGTATGAGATGTGATAGGATGTGATAAGAGGTGTATAAGATGTGATAAGATGAGTTAGGATGTGATAAGATGAGTTAAGATGTGATAAGATGTGTATGAGATGTGATAGGATGTGATAAGAGGTATATGAGATGTGATAAGATGCATATGAGATGAGTTAAGATGTGATAAGATGAGTTAAGATATGATAAGATGTGTATGGGATGAGGTAAGAAGTGTATGTGATGGGATAAGATGTATATGGGATGTGATAAGGCGAGAATGGATGTGATGTAAAGAATAGATGTGAAGGCATATGTGGCTATATGAATGGGAATGTGAAAATGGATGTATGTATGTGGATGTGTGGATGTGGAAATGGGAGTGTGGATGTATGAATGTGAAAACGGATGTATACATGTAGATGTAGATGTATAGATGTGAATGAGAATGTGGATGTGGATGTATGCATGGAGATGTTGATGTATGCATGGAGATGTAGATATATGTAGGTAGATGTAGATGTATGGATGTGAATGTGATTATGGATGTGGATATATGCATGGAGATGTTGATGTATACATGGAGATATATGTAGGTAGATATAGATGTATGGATGTGAATGTGATTATGGAGGTAAATGTGATTATGGATGTGGATATATGCATGGAGATGTTGATGTATGCATGGAGATGTGGATGTACGCATATAGATGTAGATGTATGGATGTGAATGTGATTATGGATGTGGATGTATGAATGGAGATGTGGATGGATGGTTATGTATGTGGATGTGGATGTATGAATGAGGATGTGAAAATGGAGGTATGCATGAATGTGTATGTAGAATAATGAACGTGAATGTGTATGGAAAATAATGTATCGTCGATATGAGTAAATGGATGAAAATAGATACACATTGAATGGAATGTGGATTAAGTAATGTGGATTGAGGAGGGATAATATGGAAAGACGAGAGTTGGATATAGAAACTGTATTTTGTGACTGTTTGTAAATGATTGTTTTATGTCGAGAATGCTAGGGAAGCATTTTGACCGTCTTGTGGATTAAGGTCACGGAGACCTAACTGATAGAGTTGCAACTGCTGAGACGGAGAGTCAATGGAGGACGTCTCGCGTAGCAAGGTCGACCGAGGTCTTGCGGTTCGATTTAAATGGTGAGCTTCCGATACAGTGGATGAGGGACCAAGGAAGCGGCCTATGAGTGAAGCGCTAGGTCACCTGCGAAGGATCCTAGAGGGTGCTGACCATACGGTGCTTGGGCTCTCGGTCGTTGAAGATACCCACACGTGCGTCGTGGAAGATATTGGAACAAGGAGTAAGAGTTGTTTTCTGAAACCGGGCATGGATCTGGTTGATTGACCTTGCTGGTCCTCAACGGATGAGTCCATGGCTCTCTTATATGGATCTGTTGATTGATCTTGCTGATCTTCAACGAGGATTCCATCTTGATTTTATATGTGAATATATTGCCGGTTACTACTATGAGCTAGGAACTATGGAAAAGGTCCCTGAGTGAACAGGTGGTGAGCGTTCTGGTTGCCAATGATGCCATAAGTACACCGATGAATGAACGAGACTGGAAATAAGGATTCAACCAGAGACTTTGAGGATTGTCATCAGTGACATAATGGTTTTATTAAGGATTGTTTTAAAGTTAGCTGATGCTGAGAAAAAGGCAATTTCATACTGGGTGTGTAAGTGGTGTGACTAGTTTTATGTTTGCATGAACTTCTGGCTAGGGGGCCTTGGAACTCTTTTTCTTGGTACCCGAGACAAAACCTAACCAAATTCCTAATTGGATCGCATCACTACAGTGGTTGGGTGGTTGGCTAACCCATGGGACTGGATGGGGTTAGGCTGGATTGATGGATCCGTAAACTGAGACTCAATTTCTGTTATTATGATAGATGAAGTAAATCCGGATAGTAATTGTTCTATGGATAGGAATCAACGGTTGTGCCTCTTGATGGGGAAAAAAGTGTTGATCCCAATGATCCAAGTGCAAGTTTCTTCCTTGATGTGACCGAGTACCTTTATAGGTGCAGTCGGATCAGTTTGATCAGTAATGATCTTGACTACGTTAGAGTAAAAAGTTATCCTGGTGGAATCGTCCGTGCTTTCCGGGTAAAGGAAGTCTTTCCGGGTTCGGTTTTAGAAAAACCGACGGATTAGTCTCTTGTCCGGATATCCGTGGACGAGGCCCCGAGTGTGGACCCTGTCCTGCGCATGATGTGCTACTTCCGCTGCTAGCATCCCGAATCCTGGGGGACGGGGATCTTACAGTTGGTATCAGAGCAAATTGGCTAATAAAGATCAACTGAGAAGCCAAATAGGTCAAAAATTTATCAAGAGGCACAAAAAGGTTGTAATTGTGTGATATAAATTCATACAATTTGATATTCAAACTGAAAATTCGCAAACTAGTAATTGGGTCTTCAAATGGAAGTACCGCAATCGTATGGAATCTTGACTTGCTTGAGGCCTAGACATGATGGTATTTACCTTATAGTTCTAAGTATCATGACTACCGTATATATCGAGGGTATAACTGGAGCTCTTTACCAGCAGTATATATGAGTAAATCTAAGACTTGAAATTATAAGCATTAATGCTATCCAGATGATGAATTTGAATGTGGTTAATATGATTTTTAATTATGTTTGAGAACTGATGAGTTGATTTGGATTCTGATTGAAAAATGTTGATCCCTGAAATTTGGTTAAAATGTAATAAGCTGATCGAATCCTCAATGAGGATGAATGGGATGAGTCATTGATATGATTTTTAATTATGTTTGAGAACTGATGAGTTGATTTGGATTCTGATTGAAAAATGTTGATCCCTGAAATTTGGTTGAAATGTAATAAGCTGATCGAATCCTCAATGAGGATGAATGGGATGAGTCCCTGTTGATGATATTCATAACTAGAATGATGATAATGATTTCAGCAAATCACTATGAGATTAGTGGATTGTGCTGTCAAATTGCTACTGTCTTATCACGGTAGATCAAGTTAAGGGATGACAATTTGAGAAATTACTTAACTTAAATTTCCGTGGAGGAATGTTCAGAAAGATATTTTTCGGTCTAATGGACCATTATCGTGTTAAAAATATGGATGATATGATCGGAATGAATTGTTATTAATGAGTTCTATATAAGGGATACTTATCCCCGTATTCTGTTGGGTTGACCAGAATATAAGGAACCCCAGAATAAATTGGATCTTAAGAAAAAAGAGTTGTCCTCTACTTTACGAGATGAGGACATCTCGCGCAATTTTAAGTGGGGTAGAATGTAAGATTTCTCCCCCAGCCTTCGAGGTATGCAGGAGTAAGAATCTCTCTTTTTGATCTTATAATTATTCCCTCTCTAAAATAAAAGAAAGATTCTGTTTAAAAAAAGGGAAGACACTTTCCCCAGAATACTTTCTCAGGAGCCCACCTATTTTAAGGATTCAGAACGATGAGTTCAGAAGTAAGAACTGGTGTTTTAGATGCCAAGGAATTGGTCATCAGTTAAAAGACTACCCAGGATCGACAGAAGCAATATTTATGCAGATAAGAAGAGGACAATGAGAGAATTCAAAGAAGCAGATATAGTCTTCATTCGAGTACGGCCCAAAAGAAATTCTTTATCTTTTGGGAAGTATAAGAAGTTATCCCGCAGATATTGTGGACCATATCGAAATTCAATGGAAGTAGGTGACTTAGCCTACGAGCTTTTTTACCTCATCATCTCAAAGTTCATATTGTATCTCATCTAAACCTTCTATAGAAATATGTGCCAAACCCAAATCATGAAAAGATGGTAAAACATCAGTGGCAAGATACCCCGTTGGCTTCTAGGCTACGTTAGTTCTTTCTTTTATATAAGGCGTAACTCTTACTTGTCGCTCGCAGTAATCTTACTTCTATCGATCTCCTTTCTTCTTAATCTCTCTTATGGCTTGGCAACAAGACTTAGTTTTATCCATGATGATTTCTCACCTTCAAGACACAAGCGAGTCTGTGAAGAAGGATTTTATAGAACTGTATGAGCGCTCACTTTTCCCTCACTTGGGAACTTCTGTAGCTCAGACCAAATGGCGGACCTATCAAGACATAACTAGGGTAACACCATGGGGCCAGCAGCACTTTCGTAACAATGTCCGCTTGGCGATGGTTATTGAAGCTTTGGGTTTGGGTCCCCGATACTATTGCGTGATGAGTTCAAGGCATGGTGGATTTTCTGAGCGGGTCTTCTTACTTGCGTGTTTTCTTCCTCACCAGAAGATATGCCTTTACCCCAATTTCGGCTTGCCTCTTAGAGGTCCTTTTATTAGGTCACCTCATACCAATGAGATAGGTACTGCAATAGCCGACCGAATTATTCCCAGAGATGAGTTACCTTATACGTGTGCTGCTTGTGAGTGCTACTTTTGTGACCATATGATGGACGGGCTTATGGAATTGTAAAAAGTTCTTCTACCTTGCTATATATGTGTTCCAAGAGTGAATAAAGTTGAAATCTTGTTCTTGTCTTGAGTCTTGCTCTCTTTGAGACTTTTCTTGGTAGTTAATCTTAATTAAAATTTTCTCTCAGTCTTATATTCGTGCATTTGGCGAAATTACCCCCAGTTTGCGAGATGAGGACATCTTGCGTTTTCAAGTGGGACAGAATGTAAGATTCGTCCCCAGCCTCTCAAAATCTCTAGCATCTTTTCCCTGTAAGCATCTTCCCCCTGTAATCAATTCCCTCTTCAGAAATATAAGAGATCTCGTCTCTGCCTGTTTTGACATAGAGAGAGAAAATATTATAGAGAGAGAATATTCAGAGTATGAATATTTTTGGATAGAAAAATAACTCATCTTATTAAAATAAGTTCCCCTGAAACATAAATTCAAAAAGAACTTTCCAATGTGCAATTGGAATTAATTGGAAATGGGTATGAAGGACCTTAGCCTAAGAGTCTAGATTTTCAGAAATTTTTGGATTATGGTCCAATTAAGGTTCTTGTGGGTCAATAGGATCAATCCATGTGTGGGGAGGAGATAAATCCAATTTGTAAAAGAAGATACCCAAAAATGAGTAAATGCTCACATAAGATGAAGAGTTGACTATGTACAAGGTTTATTAGTAAGAAACTATGAGTAATATCAAAAATATGAGATATTTTGGGTATAATGATTCCATTTTGACACATATGTAAGGAAGGGGAGTCCCTTAAAGGAGGTGCATACTTCACATGCTTGAATGAGTTTTAAACTCAAAAATAATGTGATATTTTTATCTCTCCTCTCTCTTGAACCAAACCAAATCAAAATGGAACCAAACCGAATCAAAAAGTAACCAAACTAGGTCCAAATCTAGTCCAAATTCAACCAAACTAAAATCTAGAAAATTCTAGAAATCAGTTAGCTTTGGTTAGTTGAAAAAAATAGGAGAATTTTACTATACTAAAGTTATGCTGAAATAATGCTAAATTCTACTATTCTCTAAAATTCTCTCCAAATTGGAGAAATTGGAGCTTCCCTCTTTCTTCAATCCCCATTGGTGGCTCCATCAACATACTAAACCAATTGATTGGTTGGGGGCCTCTACCGTGAACAAAGAATCAAGCAATTTGTAAGGTAAATGGTGAATTTAGATCTTTTCTATAATTTCTCAATGTTTCTCTCTTCTCAACCCCTCTCAAGCTTGAGAAGCTTAATTGGAATGGTTTTTGAATGCTATTGAAGTTAATTGATGAATGGTAGTGAAGAGTTACATAATTTGATCAATGCTATTGAAGTTAATTGATTAATGATAGTTAAGAATTACATAAATTTCTATTTATGCTTAATTCTAATGGTTTTATGTAATTTCTCTCTCTCACTCAAGATCATACTCATGACCCATTCTCAATCCAAATGAAGCTTTTCGTAAATCTTTTCCTTAATCGTTGATTATTTTATTATAAAAGTGTTACTTTTATCATATTTGAATTTCATGCATAGAGGTATGCATAAAAGTTGACTATTTTAATATAAAAGTGTTACTTTTATCATATTTGGATTTTATGCATAGAGGTATGCATAAAAGTTGATTATTTTATTGTAAAAGTGTAACTTTTATCATATTGGATTTCATGCATAGAGGTATGCATAAAAGATATTCTTTTTATACTAAAAGTGTGATTTTCATCATAAATGGATTTTATGCATAACTTAGATGCATAAGAGAAATTCTTTTATTCTAAAAGTGTAATTCCTACCAAATTGAATTTATGCATAGGAAGATGCATAAAAGAATGGATTTTTAATTCAAAAGTGTTATTCTCATCCAAATTGAATTTATGCATAGGATGATGCATAAAAGATGGATTTTTAATTCAAAAGTGTCAATTCTCATCTAAATTGAGTTTATGCATAGGAAGATGCATAAAAGATTGAATTTTAAATCAAGAGTGTCATTTTTATTTAAAATGATTTTATGCATAGGAAGATGCATAAAAAATTGATTTTTATTTCGAAAGTGTTAGTCTCCTTAATTGAAATTTATGCATAAATAAATGTGTAGAGAAATCTTATATCAAATATAAGAATTCTCTTGTATTCTATAAATAGATATGGAAAGTGATAGGATGTGATAAGATGCATATGAGATGAGTTAGGATGTGATAAGATGAGTTAAGATGTGATAAGATGTGTATGAGATGTGATAGGATGTGATAAGAGGTGTATGAGATGTGATAAGATGTGATAAGATGAGTTAGGATGTGATAAGATGTGTATGAGATGTGATAGGATGTGATAAGAGGTGTATGAGATGTGATAAGATGCATATGAGATGAGTTAAGATGTGATAAGATGAGTTAAGATATGATGAGATGTGTATGGGATGAGGTAAGAAGTGTATGTGATGGGATAAGATGTATATGGGATGTGATAAGGTGAGAATGGATGTGATCTAAAGAATAGACGTGAAGGCATATGTGGCTATATGAATGGGAATGTGAAAATGGATGTATGTATGTGGATGTGTGGATGTGGAAATGGTAGTGTGGATGTATGAATGTGAAAACGGATGTATACATGTAGATGTAGATGTATAGATGTGAATGAGAATGTGGATGTGGATGTATGCATGGAGATGTTGATGTATGCATGGAGATGTAGATATATGTAGGTAGATGTAGATGTATGGATGTGAATGTGATTATGAATGTGGATATATGCATGGAGATGTTGATGTATGCATGGAGATGTGGATATATGTAGGTAGATGTAGATGTATGGATGTGAATGTGATTATGGAGGTAAATGTGATTATGGATGTGGATATATGCATGGAGATGTTGATGTATGCATGGAGATGTGGATGTACGCATATAGATGTAGATGTATGGATGTGAATGTGATTATGGATGTGGATGTATGCATGGAGATGTGGATGGATGGTTATGTATGTGGATGTGGATGTATGAATGAGGATGTGAAAATGGAGGTATGCATGGATGTGTATGTAGAATAATGAACGTGAATGTGTATGGAAAATAATGTGTCGTCGATATGAGTAAATGGATACACATTGAATGGAATGTGAATTAAGTAATGTGGATTGAGGAGGGATAATGTGGATTGAGGAGGGATAATGTGGAAAGACGAGAGTTCGATATAGAAACTGTATTTTGTGACTATTTGTAAATGATTGTTTTATGTCGAGAATGCTGGGGAAGCATTTTGACCGTCTTGTGAATTAAGGTCATGGAGACCTAACTGATAGAGTTGCAACTGCTGAGACGGAGAGTCAATGGAGGACGTCTCGCATAGCAAGGTCGACCGAGGTCTTGACGAGCCTCGGTTCGATTTAAATGGTGAGCTTCCAGTACGGTGGATGAGGGACCAAGGAAGCGGCGTATGAGTGAAGCGCTAGGTCACCTACGAAGGATCCTAGATCGTGCTGACCATACGGTGCTCGGGCTCTCGGTCGCCGAAGATACCCACACGTGCGTCGTGGAAGATATTGGAACAAGGAATAAGAGTTGTTTTCTGAAACCGGGCATGGATCTGGTTGATTGACCTTGCTGGTCCTCAACACGGATGAGTCCATGGCTCTCTTATATGGATCTGTTGATTTATCTTGCTGATCTTCAACGAGGATTCCATCTTGATTTTATATGTGAATATATTGCCGGTTACTACTATGAGCTAGGATTTATGGAAAAGGTCCCTGAGTGAACAGGTGGTGAGCGTTCTGGTTGCCAATGATGCCATGAGTACACCAATGAGAATGAACGAGACTGGAAATAAGGATTTAACCAGAGACTTTGAGGATTGTCATCAATGACATAATGGTTTTATTAAGGATTGTTTTAAAGTTAGCTGATGCTGAGAAAAAGGCAATTTCATATTGGGTGTGTAAGTGGTGTGACTAGTTTTATGTTTGCATGAACTTCCAGCTAGGGGGCCTTGGAACTCTTTTCCTTGGTACCCGGGACAAAACCTAACCAAATTCCTAATTGGATCGCATCACTACAGTGGTTGGGTGGTTGGCTAACCCATGGGACTCGATGGGGTTAGGCTGGACTGATGGATCCGTAAACCGAGACTCAATTTCTGTTATTACGATAGATGAAGTAAATCCGGATAGTAATTGTTCTATGGATAGGAATCAACGGCTGTGCCTTTTGATGGGGAAAAAAGCGTTGATCCCAATGATCCAAGTGCAAGTTTCTTCCTTGATCTGACCGAGTACCTTTATAGGTGCAGTCAGATCAGTTTGATCAGTAATGATCTTAACTACGTTAGAGTAAAAAGTTATCCTGGTGGAATCGTCCGTACTTTTCGGGTAAAGGAAGTTTTTCCGGGTTCGGTTTTGGAAAAATCGACGGATTAGTCTCTTGTCCGGATATCCGTGGGGACGAGGCCCCGAGTGTGGACCTTGTCCTGCGCATGATGTGCTACTTCCGCTGCTAGCATCCCGAATCCGTTGCGCGGTGGGGGACGGGGATCTTACAGTTGGTATCATAGCAAATTGGCTAATAAAGATCAACTGAGAAGCCAAATAGGTCAAAAATTTATCAAGAAGCACAAAAAGGTTGTAATTGTGTGATATAAATTTATACAATTTGATATTCAAATTGTATAAATTGTACAATTTGATATTCAAACTGAAAATTCGTAAACTAGTAATTGGGTCTTCAAATGGAAGTACCGCAATCGTATGGAATACTGACTTGCTTGAGGCCTAGACATGATGGTATTTACCTTATAGTTCCAAGTATCATGACTACCGTATATATCGAGGGTATAACTACAGCTCTTTACCGGCAGTATATATGAGTAAATCTAAGACTTGAAATTATAAGCATTAATGCTATCCAGATGATGAATTCGAATGTGGTTGATGTGATTTTTAATTATGTTTGAGAACTTATGAGTTGATTTGGATTCTGATTGAAAAATGTTGATCCCTGAAATTTGGTTGAAATGTAATAAGCTGATCGAATCCTCAATGAGGATGAATGGGATGAGTCCCTGTGATGATATTCATAACTAGAATGATGATAATGATTTCAGCAAATCACTATGAGATTAGTGGATTGTGCTGTCAAATTGCTACTGTTAACTCTTATCATGGTAGATCAAGTTAAGGGATGACAATTTGAGAAATTGCTTAACTTAAATTTCCGTGGAGGAATGTTCAGAAAGAAATTTTTCAGTCTAATGGACCATTATCGTGTTAAAAATATGGATGATATGATCGGAATGAATTGTTATTAATGAGTTCTATATAAGGGATACTTATCCCCGTATTCTGTTGGGTTGACCATAATATAAGGAACCCCAGCATAAATTGGATCTTAAGAAAAAAGAGTTGTCTCTACTTTACGAGATGAGGACATCTCGCGCCTTTTTAAGTGGGGTAGAATGTAAGATTCCTCCCCCAGCCTTCGAGGTATGCAGGAGTAAGAATCTCCCTTTCTGATCTTATAATTATTCCCTCTCTAAAATAAAAGAAAGATTCTGTTTAAAAAAAGGGAAGACACTTTCCCCAGAATACTTTCTCAGGAGCCCACCTGTTTTAAGGATTCAGAACGATGAGTTCAGAAGTAAGAACCGGTGTTCTAGATGCCAAGGAATTGGTCATCAGTTAAAAGACTACCCAGGATCGACAGAAGCAATATTTATGCAGATAAGAAGAGGACAGTGAGAGAATTCAAAGAAGCAGATATAGTCTTCATTCGAGTACGGCACAAAAGAAATTCTTTATCTTTTGGGAAGTATAGGAAGTTATCCCCCAGATATTGTGGACCATATCAGAATTCAATGGAAGTAGGTGACTTAGCCTACGAGCTTTTTCTACCTCATCATCTCAAAGTTCATATTGTATCTCATCTAAACCTTCTATAGAAATATGTGCCAAACCCAAATCATGAAAAGATGGTAAAACTTCAGTGGTTGGTAAGATACCCGTTGGCTTCTAGGTTACGCTAGTTCTTTCTTTTTTATAAGGCGTAACTCTTACTTGTCGCTCGCAGTAATCTTACTTCTATCGATCTCCTTTCTTCTTAATCTCTCTTATGGCTTGGCAGCAAGACTTAGTTTTATCCATGATGATTTCTCACCTTCAAGACACAAGCGAGTCTGTGAAGAAGGATTTTATAGAACTGTATGAGCGCTCACCTTTCCCTCACTTGGGAACTTCTGTAGCTCAGACCAAATGGCGGACCTATCAAGACATAACTAGGGTAACACCGTGGGGCCAGCAGCACTTTCGTAACAATGTCCGCTTGGCGATGGTTATTGAAGCTTTGGGTTTGGGTCCCCGATACTATTGCGTGATGAGTTCAAGGCATGGTAGATTTTCTGAGCGGGTCTTCCTACTTGCGTGTTTTCTTCCTCACCAAAAGATATGCCTTTACCCCAATTTCGGCTTGCCTCTTAGAGGTCCTTTTATTAGGTCACCTCATACCAATGAGATAGGTACTGCAATAGCCGACCGAATTATTCCCAGAGATGAGTTACCTTATACGTGTGCTACTTGTGGGTGCTACTTTTGTGACCATATGATGGACGGGCTTATGGAATTGTAAAAAGTTCTTCTACCTTGCTATATATGTATTTCAAGAGTGAATAAAGTTGAAATCTTGTTCTTGTCTTGAGTCTTGCTCTCTTTGAGACTTTTCTTGGTGGTTAATCTTAATTAAAAAATTTTCTCAGTCTCATATTCGTGCATTTGGCAAAATTACCCCCAGTTTGTGAGATGAGGACATCTCGCGTTTTCAAGTGGGACAGAATGTAAGATTTATCCTCAGCCTCTCAAAATGTCCAGCATCTTCCCCCTTTAATCAATTCCCTCTTCAAAAATATAAGAGATCTCGTCTCTGCCTGTTTTGACATAGAGAGAGAAAATATTATAGAGAGAGAATATTCAGAGTATGAATATTTTTGGATAGAAAAATAACTCATCTTATTAAGATAAGTTTCCCTGAAACATAAATTCAAAAAGAACTTTCCAATGTGCAATTGGAATTAATTGGAAATGGGTATGAAGGACCTTAGCCTAAGGGTCTAGATTTTCAGAAATGTTTGGATTATGGTCCAATTAAGGTTCCTGTGGGCCAATAGGATCAATCCATGTGTGGGAATGAGATAAATCCAATTTGTAAAAGAAGATACCCAAAAATGAGTAAATGCTCACATAAGATGAAGAGTTGACTATGTACAAGGTTTATTAGTAAGAAACTATGAGTAATATCAAAAATATGAGATATTTTGGTATAATGATTCCATTTTGACACATATGTAAGGAAGGGGAGTCCCTTACAGGAGGTGCATACTTCACATGCTTGAATGAGTTTTAAACTCAAAAATAATGTGATATATTTATCTCTCCTCTCTCTTGAACCAAACCAAATCAAATGTTAATGAGTTCTATATAAGGGATACTTATCCCCGTATTTTGTTGGGTTGACCAGAATATAAGGAACCCCAGAATAAATTGGAACTTAAGAAAAAAGAGTTGTCCTCTACTTTACGAGATGAGGACATCTCGCGCCTTTTTAAGTGGGGTAGAATGTAAGATTCCTCCCCCAGCCTTCAAGGTATGCAGGAGTAAGAATCTCCCTTTCTGATCTTATAATTATTCCCTTTCTAAAATAAAAGAAAGATTCTGTTTAAAAAAAGGGAAGACACTTTCCCCAGAATACTTTCTCAGCAGAAGCCCACCTGTTTTAAGGATTTAGAACGATGAGTTCAGAAGTAAGAACCGGTGTTTTAGATGCCAAGGAATTGGTCATCAGTTAAAAGACTGCCCAGGATCGACAGAAGCAGTATGCAGATAAGAAGAGGACAGTGAGAGAATTCAAAGAAGCAGATATAGTCTTCATTCGAGTACGGCCCAAAAGAAATTCTTTATCTTTTGGGAAGTATAAGAAGTTATCCCCCAGATATTGTGGACCATATCGGAATTCAATGGAAGTAGGTGACTTAGCCTACGAGCTTTTTCTACCTCATCATCTCAAAGTTCATATTGTATCTCATCTAAACCTTCTATAGAAATATGTGTCAAACCCAAATCATGAAAAGATGGTAAAACTTCAGTGGGCAAGATACCCGTTGGCTTCTAGGTTACGCTAGTTCTTTCTTTTATATAAGACGTAACTCTTACTTGTCGCTCGCAGTAATCTTACTTCTATCGATCTCCTTTCTTCTTAATCTCTCTTATGGCTTGGCAGCAAGACATGGTTTTATCCATGATGATTTCTCACCTTCAAGACACAAGCGAGTCTGTGAAGAAGGATTTTATAGAACTGAATGAGCGCTCACTTTTCCCTCACTTGGGAACTTCTGTAGCTCAGACCAAATGGTTGACCTATCAAGACATAACTAGGGTAACACCGTGGGGCCAGCAGCACTTTCGTAACAATGTCCGCTTGGCGATGGTTATTGAAGCTTTGGGTTTGGGTCCACGATACTATTGCATGATGAGTTTAAGGCATGGTGGATTTTCTGAGAGGGTCTTCTTACTTGCATGTTTTCTTCCTCGCCAGAAGATATGCCTTTATCCCAATTTCGGCTTGCCTCTTAGAGGTCCTTTTATTAGGCCACCTCATACCAATGAGATAGGTCCTTTTATTAGGTCACCTCATACCAATGAGATAGGTACTGCAATAGCCGACCGAATTATTCCCAGAGATGAGTTACCTTATACGTGTGCTGCTTGTGAGTGCTACTTTTGTGACCATATGATGGACGGGCTTATGGAATTGTAAAAAGTTCTTCTACCTTGCTATATATGTGTTCCAAGAGTGAATAAAGTTGAAATCTTATTCTTGTCTTGAGTCTTGCTCTCTTTGAGACTTTTCTTGGTGGTTAATCTTGATTAAAGTTTTCTCTCAGTCTCATATTCGTGCATTTGGCGAAATTACCTCCAATTTGCGAGATGAGGACATCTCGCGTTTTCAAGTGGGACAGAATGTAAGATTCGTCCCCAGCCTCTCAAAATGTCCAGCATCTTCCCCATGTAAGCATCTTCCCCCTGTAATCAATTCCCTCTTCAGAAATATAAGAGATCTCGTCTCTGCCTGTTTTGACATAGAGAGAGAAAATATTATAGAGAGAGAATATTCAGAGTATGAATATTTTTGGATAGAAAAATAACTCATCTTATTAAAATAAGTTTCCGTGAAACAGAAATTCAAAAAGAACTTTCCAATGTGCAATTGGAATTAATTGGAAATGGGTATAAAGGACCTTAGCCTAAGGGTCTAGATTTTCAGAAATTTTTGGATTATGGTCCAATTAAGGTTCCTGTGGGCCAATAGGATCAATCCATGTGTGGGGAGGAGATAAGTCCAATTTGTAAAAGAAGATACCCAAAAATGAGTAAATGCTCACATAAGATGAAGAGTTGACTATGTACAAGGTTTATTAGTAAGAAACTATGAGTAATATCAAAAATATGTGATATATTTTGGGTATAATGATTCCATTTTGACACATATGTAAGGAAGGGGAGTCCCTTAAAGGAGGTGCATACTTCACATGCTTGAATGAGTTTTAAACTCAAAAATAATGTGATATTTTTATCTCTCCTCTCTCTTGAACCAAACCAAATCAAAATGGAACCAAACCGAGTCAAAAAGTAACCAAACTAGGTTCAAATCTAGTCCAAATTCAACCAAACTAAAATCTAGAAAATTCTAGAAATCAGTTAGCTTTGGTTAGAGCTTCTCTCTCCTATAAATAGAACATGAATCCTTTGAAAAAAATAGGAGAATTTTACTATACTAAAGTTATGCTGAAATAATGCTAATTTCTACTATTCTCTAAAATTCTCTCCAAATTGGAGAAATTGGAGCTTCCCTCTTTCTTGAATTCCCATTGGTGGCTTTATCAACATACTAAACCAATTTATTGGTTGGGGGCCTCTACCGTGAACAAAGAATCAAGCAATTTGTAAGGTAAGTGGTGAATTTAGATCTTTTCTATAATTTCTCAATGTTTCTCTCTTCTCAACCCCTCTCAAGCTTGAGAAGCTTAATTGGAATGGTTTTTGAATGCTATTGAAGTTAATTGATGAATGGTAGTGAAGAGTTATATAATTTGATCAATGCTATTGAAGTTAATTGATTAATGATAGTTAAGAATTACATAAATTTCTATTTATGCTTAATTCTAATGGTTTTATGTAATTTCTCTCTCTCACTCAAGAAATGGTCATACTCATGACCCATTCTCAATCCAAATGAAGCTTTTCATAAATCTTTTCCTTAATCCAAGATTAATCTATGCTTGAGGCCAAATTAATGGCTTTTTTCTATGCTTTTAGTTTATGTATTTCATGAATATTGATGATTCAATCCATTATTGGGTTAATGATCCAATTAGGGATCATTCTGATCCTTCTCTTAATGATAAGCTTTATCCTTCAAAATAAATTGAGATTTATCAGTCATAGTAGCGGAGCTATGGCAAAATTTTTATAAAAGTTAAACATAAAATAATTTCATTCAAAGCATGAAAAGAGAACTACTTACCATATTCTAGGAATTATCATCCTAGATTAATTGAAAGATATTCATTGTAATCATAGAGAAATTGATTTTTATATTATGCATAATTGGATTTCATGCATAGAGGTATGCATAAAAGATTATTATTTTAATATAAAAATGTTACTTTTATCATATTTGGATTTCATGCATAGAGGTATGCATAAAAGTTGATTATTTTATGATAAAAGTGTTACTTTTATCATATTTGGATTTCATACATAGAGGTATGCATAAAAGATTATTATTTAATATAAAAGTGTTACTTTTATATAAAAGTGTTACTTTTATCATATTTGGATTTCATGCATAGAGGTATGCATAAAAGATTATTATTTTAATATAAAAGTGTTACTTTTATCATATTTGGATTTCATGCATAGAGGTATGCATAAAAGATTATTATTTTATTATAAAAGTGTTACTTTTATCATATTTGGATTTCATGCATAGAGGTATGCATAAAAGATTATTATTTTAATATAAAAGTGTTACTTTTATCATATTTGAATTTCATGCATAGAGGTATGCATAAAAGTTGATTATTTTATTATAAAAGTGTTACCTTTATCATATTTGAATTTCATGCATAGAGGTATGCATAAAAGTTGATTATTTTATTATAAAAGTGTTACTTTTATCATATTTGGATTTCATGCATAGAGGTATGCATAGAAGATTATTATTTTAATATAAAAGTGTTACTTTTATCATATTTGGATTTCATGCATAGAGGTATGCATAAAAGATTATTATTTTATTATAAAAGTGTTACTTTTATCATATTTGGATTTCATCCATAGAGGTATGCATAAAAGATTATTATTTTATTATAAAAGTGTTACTTTTATCATATTTGGATTTCATGCATAGAGGTATGCATAAAAGATTATTATTTTAATATAAAAGTGTTACTTTTATCATATTTGGATTTCATGCATAGAGGTATGCATAAAAGATTATTATTTTATTATAAAAGTGTTACTTTTATCATATTTGGATTTCATGCATAGAGGTATGCATAAAAGATTATTATTTTATTATAAAAGTGTTACTTTTATCATATTTAGATTTCATGCATAGAGGTATGCATAAAAGATTGTTATTTTATTATAAAAGTGTTACTTTTATCATATTTAGATTTTATGCATAGAGGTATGCATAAAAGATTATTATTTTAATATAAAAGTGTTACTTTTATCATATTTGGATTTCATGCATGGAGGTATGCATAAAAGTTGATTATTTTATTATAAAAGTGTTACTTTTATAATATTTAGATTTCATGCATGGAGGTATGCATAAAAGTTGATTATTTTATTATAAAAGTGTTACTTTTATCATATTTGAATTTCATGCATAGAGGTATGCATAAAAGTTGACTATTTTAATAAAAAAGTGTTACTTTTATCATATTTGGATTTCATGCATAGAGGTATGCATAAAAGTTGATTATTTTATTGTAAAAGTGTAACTTTTATCATATTGGATTTCATGCATAGAGGTATGCATAAAAGATATTCTTTTTATACTAAAAGTGTGATTTTCATCATAAATGGATTTTATGCATAACTTAGATGCATAAGAGAAATTCTTTTATTCTAAAAGTGTAATTCCTACCAAATTGAATTTATGCATAGGAAGATGCATAAAAGAATGGATTTTTTAATTCAAAAGTGTTATTCTCATCCAAATTGAATTTATGCATAGGATGATGCATAAAAGATGGATTTTTAATTCAAAAGTGTCAATTCTCATCTAAATTGAGTTTATGCATAGGAAGATGCATAAAAGATGAAATTTTAATTCAAAAGTGTCATTTTTATTTAAAATGAATTTATGCATAGGAAGATGCATAAAAGATTGATTTTTATTTCGAAAGTGTTAGTCTCCTTAATTGGAATTTATGCATAAATAAATGTGTAGAGAAATCTTATATCAAATATAAGAATTCTCTTGTATTCTATAAATAGATATGGGAAGTGATAGGATGTGATAAGATGCATATGAGATGAGTTAGGATGTGATAAGATGAGTTAAGATGTGATAAGATGTGTGTGAGATGTGATAGGATGTGATAAGAGGTGTATGAGATGTGAGAAGATGCATATGAGATGAGTTAGGATGTGATAAGATGAGTTAAGATGTGATAAGATGTGTATGAGATGTGATAGGATGTGATAAGAGGTGTATGAGATGTGATAAGATGCATATGAGATGAGTTAGGATGTGATAAGATGAGTTAAGATATGATAAGATGTGTATGGGATGAGGTAAGAAGTGTATGTGATGGGATAAGATGTATATGGGATGTGATAAGGCGAGAATGGATGTGATGTAAAGAATAGATGTGAAGGCATATGTGGCTATATGAATGGGAATGTGAAAATGGATGCATGTATGTGGATGTGTGGATGTGGAAATGGAAGTGTGGATGTATGAATGTGAAAACGGATGTATACATATAGATGTAGATGTATAGATGTGAATGAGAATGTGGATGTGGATGTATGCATGGAGATGTTGATATATGCATGGAGATGTTGATGTATGTATGGAGATGTAGATATATGTAGGTAGATGTAGATGTATGGATGTGAATGTGATTATGGATGTGGATATATGCATGGAGATGTTGATGTATGCATGGAGATGTGTATATATGTAGGTAGATGTAGATGTATGGATGTGAATGTGATTATGGAGGTAAATGTGATTATGGATGTGGATATATGCATGGAGATGTTGATGTATGCATGGAGATGTGGATGTATGCATATAGATGTAGATGTATGGATGTGAATGTGATTATGGATGTGGATGTATGCATGGAGATGTGGATGGATGGTTATGTATGTGGATGGGGATGTATGAATGAGGATGTGAAAATGGAGGTATGCATGGATGTGTATGTAGAATAATGAACGTGAATGTGTATGGAAAATAATGTGTCGTCGATATGAGTAAATGGATGAAAATGAATACACATTGAATGGAATGTGGATTAAGTAATGTGGATTGAGGAGGGATAATGTGGAAAGACGAGAGTTCGATATAGAAACTATATTTTGTGACTGTTTGTAAATGACTGTTTTATGTCGAGAATGCTGGGGAAGCATTTTGACCGTCTTGTGAATTAAGGTCATGGAGACCTAACTGATAGAGTTGCAACTGCTGAGACGGAGAGTCAATGGAGGACTCTCGCGTAGCAAGGTCGACCGAGGTCTTGACCAGCCTCGGTTCGATTTAAATGGTGAGCTTCCGGTATGGTGGATGAGGGACCAAGGAAGCGGCCTATGAGTGAAGCGCTAGGTCACCTGCACGAAGGATCCTAGAGGGTGCTGACCATACGGTGCTCCGGCTCTGGGTCGCCGAAGATACCCACATGTGCGTTGTGGAAGATATTGGAACAAGGAGTAAGAGTTGTTTTCTAAAACTGGGCATGGATCTGGTTGATTGACCTTGCTGGTCCTCAAAAACGGATGAGTCCATGGCTCTCTTATATGGATCTGTTGATTGATCTTGCTGATCTTCAACGAGGATTCCATCTTGATTTTATATGTGAATATATTGCCGGTTACTACTATGAGCTAGGATTTATGGAAAAGGCCCCTGAGTGAACAGGTGGTGAGCGTTCTGGTTGCCAATGATGCCATGAGTACACCAATGAGAATGAACGAGACTGGAAATAAGGATTCAACCAGAGACTTTGAGGATTGTCATCAGTGACATAATGGTTTTATTAAGGATTGTTTTAAAGTTAGCTGATGCTGAGAAAAAGGCAATTTCATATTGGGTGTGTAAGTGGTGTGACTAGTTTTATGTTTGCATGAACTTCCGGCTAGGGGGCCTTGGAACTCTTTTCCTTGGTACCCGGGATAAAACCTAACCAAATTCCTAATTGGATCGCATCACTACAGTGGTTGGGTGGTTGGCTAACCCATGGGACTGGTGGATGGGGTTAGGCTGGACTGATGGATCCGTAAACCGAGACTCAATTTATGTTATTACGATAGATGAAGTAAATCCGGATAGTAACTGTTCTATGGATAAGAATCAACGGCTGTGCCTCTTGATGGGGAAAAGAGCGTTGATCCCAATGATCCAAGTGCAAGTTTCTTCCTTCATCTGACCGAGTACCTTTATAGGTGCAGTCGGATCAGTTTGATCAGTAATGATCTTGACTACGTCAGAGTAAAAAGTTATCCTGGTGGAATCGTCCATGCTTTCCAAGTAAAGGAAGTTTTTCCGGGTTTGGTTTTGGAAAATCCGACGGATTAGTCTCTTGTCCGGATATCCGTGGACGAGGCCTCGAGTGTGGACCGTGTCCTGTGCATGATGTGCTACTTCCGCTGCTAGCATCCCGAATCCGTTGCGCGGTGGGGGACGGGGATCTTACAGTTGGTATCAGAGCAAATTGGCTAATAAAGATCAACTGAGAAGCCAAATAGGTCAAAAATTTATCAAGAAGCACAAAAAGGTTGTAATTGTGTGATATAAATTCATACAATTTGATATTCAAACTGAAAATTCGTAAACTAGTTATTGGGTCTTCAAATGGAAGTACCGCAATCGTATGGAATGCTGACTTGCTTGACGCCTATACATGATGGTATTTACCTTATAGTTCCAAGTATCAAGAGTACCGTATATATCGAGGGTATAACTGCAGCTCTTTACCGGCAGTATATACGAGTAAATCTAAGACTTGAAATTATAAGCATTAATGCTATCCAGATGATGAATTCGAATGTGGTTGTTATGATTTTTAATTATGTTTGAGAACTGATGAGTTGATTTGGATTCTGATTGAAAAATGTTGATCCCTGAAATTTGGTTGAAATGTAATAAGCTGATCGAATCCTCAATGAGGATGAATGGAATGAGTCCCTATGATGATATTCATAACTAGAATGATGATAATGATTTCAGCAAATCACTATGAGATTAGTGGATTGTGCTGTCAAATTGCTACTGTTAACTCTTATCACGGTAGATCAAGTTAAGGGATGACAATTTGAGAAATTGCTTAACTTAAATTTCCGTGGAGAAATGTTCAGAAAGAAAATTTTCGGTCTAATGGACCATTATCATGTTAAAAATATGGATGATACAATCAGAATGAATTGTTATTAATGAGTTCTATATAAGGGATACTTATCCCCATATTCTGTTGGGTTGACCAGAATATAAGGAACCCCAGAATAAATTGGATCTTAAGAAAAAAGAGTTGTCCTCTACTTTACGAGATGAGGACATCTCGCGCCTTTTTAAGTGCGGTAGAATGTAAGATTCCTCCCCCAGCCTTCGAGGTATGCAGGAGTAAGAATCTCCCTTTCTGATCTTATAATTATTCCCTCTCTAAAATAAAAGAAAGATTCTTTTTAAAAAAAGGGAAGACACTTTCCCCAGAATACTTTCTCAGGAGCCCACCTGTTTTAAGGATTTAGAACGATGAGTTCAGAAGTAAGAACCGGTGTTTTAAATGCCAAGGAATTGGTCATCAGTTAAAAGACTGCCCAGGATCGACAGAAGCAGTATGCAGATAAGAAGAGGACAGTGAGAGAATTCAAAGAAGCAGATATAGTCTGCATTCGAGTACGGCCCAAAAGAAATTCTTTATCTTTTGGGAAGTATAAGAAGTTATCCCCCAGATATTGTGGACCATATCGGAATTCAATGGAAGTAGGTGACTTAGCCTACGAGTTTTTTCTACCTCATCATCTCAAAGTTCATATTGTATCTCATCTAAACCTTCTATAGAAATATGTGCCAAACCCAAATCATGAAAAGATGGTAAAACTCCAGTGGCAAGATACCCGTTGGCTTCTAGGTTACGCTAGTTCTTTCTTTTATATAAGACGTAACTCTTACTTGTCGCTCGCAGTAATCTTACTTCTATCGATCTCCTTTCTTCTTAATCTCTCTTATGGCTTGGCAGTAAGACTTGGTTTTATCCATGATGATTTCTCACCTTTAAGACACAAGCGAGTCTGTGAAGAAGGATTTTATAAAACTGTCTGAGCGCTCACTTTTCCCTCACTTGGGAACTTCTGTAGCTCAGACCAAATGGCGGACCTATCAAGACATAACTAGGGTAACACCGTGGGGCCACCAGCACTTTCGTAACAACGGCCGCTTGGCGATGGTTATTGAAGCTTTGGGTTTGCGTCCCCGATACTATTGCGTGATGAGTTCAAGGCATGGTGGATTTTCTGAGCGGGTCTTCTTACTTGCATGTTTTCTTCCTCACCAGAAGATATACCTTTACCCCAATTTCGGCTTGCCTCTTAGAGGTCCTTTTATTAGGCCACCTCATACCAATGAGATAGGTCCTTTTATTAGGTCACCTCATACCAATGAGATAGGTACTGCAATAGCCGACCGAATTATTCCCAGAGATGAGTTACCTTATACGTGTGCTGCTTGTGAGTGCTACTTTTGTGACCATATAATGGATGGGCTTATGGAATTGTAAAAAGTTCTTCTACCTTGCTATATATGTGTTCCAAGAGTGAATAAAGTTGAAATCTTGTTCTTGTCTTGAGTCTTGCTCTCTTTGAGACTTTTCTTGGTGGTTAATCTTAATTAAAGTTTTCTCTCAGTCTCATATTCATGCATTTGGCGAAATTACCCCCAATTTGCGAGATAAGGACATCTCGCGTTTTCAAGTGGGACAGAATGTAAGATTCGTCCCCAGCCTCTCAAAATGTCCAGCATCTTCCCCATGTAAGCATCTTCCCCCTGTAATCAATTCCCTCTTCAGAAATATAAGAGATCTCGTCTCTGCCTGTTTTGACATAGAGAGAGAAAATATTATAGAGAGAGAATATTCAGAGTATGAATATTTTTGGATAGAAAAATAACTCATCTTATTAAAATAAGTTTCCCTGAAACAGAAATTCAAAAAGAACTTTCCAATGTGCAATTGGAATTAATTGGAAATGGGTATGAAGGACCTTAGCCTAAGGGTCTAGATTTTCAGAAATTTTTGGATTATGGTCCAATTAAGGTTCCTGTGGGCCAATAGGATCAATCCATGTGTGGGGAGGAGATAAATCCAATTTGTAAAAGAAGATACCCAAAAATGAGTAAATGCTCACATAAGATGAAGAGTTGACTATGTACAAGGTTTATTAGTAAGAAACTATGAGTAATATAAAAAATATGAGATATTTTGGGTATAATGATTCCATTTTGACACATATGTAAGGAAGGGGAGTCCCTTAAAGGAGGTGCATACTTCACATGCTTGAATGAGTTTTAAACTCAAAAATAATGTGATATTTTTATCTCTCCTCTCTCTTGAACCAAACCAAATCAAAATGGAACCAAACCGAATCAAAAAGTAACCAAACTAGGTCCAAATCTAGTCCAAATTCAACCAAACTAAAATCTAGAAAATTCTAGAAATCAGTTAGCTTTGGTTAGAGCTTCTCTCTCCTATAAATAGAACATGAATCCTTTGAAAAAAATAGGAGAATTTTACTATACTAAAGTTATGCTGAAATAATGCTAATTTCTACTATTCTCTAAAATTCTCTCCAAATTGGAGAAATTGGAGCTTCCCTCTTTCTTCAATCCCCATTGGTGGCTCCATCAACATACTAAACCAATTGATTGGTTGGGGGCCTCTACCGTGAACAAAGAATCAAGCAATTTGTAAGGTAAATGGTGAATTTAGATCTTTTCTATAATTTCTCAATGTTTCTCTCTTCTCAACCCCTCTCAAGCTTGAGAAGCTTAATTGGAATGGTTTTTGAATGCTATTGAAGTTAATTGATGAATGGTAGTGAAGAGTTACATAATTTGATCAATGCTATTGAAGTTAATTGATTAATGATAGTTAAGAATTACATAAATTTCTATTTATGCTTAATTCTAATGGTTTTATGTGATTTCTCTCTCTCACTCAAGAAATGGTCATACTCATGACCCATTCTCAATCCAAATGAAGCTTTTCATAAATCTTTTCCTTAATCCAAGATTAATCTATGCTTGAGGCCAAATTAATGGCTTTTTTCTATGCTTTTAGTTTATATATTTCTTGAATATTGATGATTCAATCCATTATTGGGTTAATGATCCAATTAGGGATCATTCTGATCCTTGTCTTAATGATAAGCTTTATCCTTCAAAATAAATTGAGATTTATCAGTCATAGTAGCGGAGCTATGGCAAAGTTTTTATAAAAGTTACACATAAAATAATTTCATTCAAAGCATGAAAAGAGAACTACTTACCATATTCTAGGAATTATCATCCTAGATTAATTGAAAGATATTCATTGTAATCATAGAGAAATTGATATTTATATTATGCATAATTGGATTTCATGCATAGAGGTATGCATAAAAGATTATTATTTTAATATAAAAGTGTTACTTTTATCATATTTGGATTTCATGCATAGAGGTATGCATAAAAGCTGATTATTTTATGATAAAAGTTTTACTTTTATCGTATTTGGATTTCATGCATAGAGGTATGCATAAAAGAATATTATTTTAATATAAAAGTGTTACTTTTATTATATTTGGATTTCATGCATAGAGGTATGCATAAAAGATTATTATTTTATCATAAAAGTGTTACTTTTATCATATTTGGATTTCATGCATAGAGGTATGCATAAAAGATTATTATTTTAATATAAAAGTGTTACTTTTATCATATTTGAATTTCATGCATAGAAGTATGCATAAAAGTTGATTATTTTATTATAAAAGTGTTACTTTTATCATATTTGAATTTCATGCATAGAGGTATGCATAAAAGTTGATTATTTTATTATAAAAGTGTTACTTTTATCATATTTGGATTTCATGCATAGAGGTATGCATAAAAGATTATTATTTTAATATAAAAGTGTTACTTTTATCATATTTGGATTTCATGCATAGAGGTATGCATAAAAGAATATTATTTTATTATAAAAGTGTTACTTTTATCATATTTGGATTTCATGCATAGAGGTATGCATGAAAGATTATTATTTTATTATAAAAGTGTTACTTTTATCATATTTGGATTTTATGCATAGAGGTATGCATGAAAGATTATTATTTTAATATAAAAGTGTTACTTTTATCATATTTGGATTTCATGCATGGAGGTATGCATAGAAGTTGATTATTTTATTATAAAAGTGTTACTTTTAAAATATTTGGATTTCATGCATGGAGGTATGCATAAAAGTTGATTATTTTATTATAAAAGTGTTACTTTTATCATATTTGAATTTCATGCATAGAGATATGCATAAAAGTTGACTATTTTAATATAAAAGTGTTACTTTTATCATATTTGGATTTCA
This sequence comes from Cibotium barometz, assembly GCF_041138505.1. NCBI lineage: Eukaryota > Viridiplantae > Streptophyta > Polypodiopsida > Cyatheales > Cibotiaceae > Cibotium > Cibotium barometz. Next base: position 17,042,618 of record NC_141059.1, read on the forward strand.
TGCATAGAGGTATGCATAAAAGTTGATTATTTTATTGTAAAAGTGTAACTTTTATCATATTGGATTTCATGCATAGAGGTATGCATAAAAGATATTCTTTTTATACTAAAAGTGTGATTTTTATCATAAATAGATTTTATGCATAACTTAGATGCATAAGAGAAATTCTTTTATTCTAAAAGTGTAATTCCTACCAAATTGAATTTATGCATAGGAAGATGCATAAAAGAATGGATTTTTTTATTCAAAAGTGTTATTCTCATCCAAATTGAATTTATGCATAGGATGATGCATAAAAGATGAATTTTTAATTCAAAAGTGTCAATTCTCATCTAAATTGAGTTTATGCATAGGAAGATGCATAAAAGATGGAATTTTATTTCAAAAGTGTCATTTTTATTTAAAATGAATTTATGTATAGGAAGATGCATAAAAGATTGATTTTTATTTCGAAAGTGTTAGTCTCCTTAATTGGAATTTATGCATAAATAAATGTGTAGAGAAATCTTATATCAAATTTAAGAATTCTTTTGTATTCTATAAATAGATATGGGAAGTGATAGGATGTGATAAGATGCATATGAGATGAGTTAGGATGTGATAAGATGAGTTAAGATGTGATAAGATGTGTATGAGATGTGATAGGATGTGATAAGAGGTGTATGAGATGTGATAAGATGCATATAAGATGAGTTAGGATGTGATAAGATGAGTTAAGATGTGATAAGATGTGTATGAGATGTGATAGGATGTGATAAGAGGTGTATGAGATGTGATAGGATAAGATGTATATGGGATGTGATAAGGCGAGAATGGATGTGATGTAAAGAATAGATGTGAAGGCATATGTGGCTATATCAATGGGAATGTGGAAATGGATGCATGTATGTGGATGTGTGGATGTGGAAATGGGAGTGTGGATGTATGAATGTGAAAACGGATGTATACGTGTAGATGTAGATGTATAGATGTGAATGAGAATGTGGATGTGGATGTATGCATGGAGATGTTGATGTATGCATGGAGATGTAGATATATGTAGGTAGATGTAGATGTATGGATGTGAATGTGATTATGGATGTGGATATATGCATGGAGATGTTGATGTATGCATGGAGATGTGGATATATGTAGGTAGATGTAGATGTATGGATGTGAATGTGATTATGGAGGTAAATGTGATTATGGATGTGGATATATGCATGGAGATGTTGATGTATGCATGGAGATGTGGATGTACGCATATAGATGTAGATGTATGGATGTGAATGTGATTATGGATATGGATGTATGCATGGAGATGTGGATGGATGGTTATGTATGTGGATGCGGATGTATGAATGAGGATGTGAAAATGGAGGTATGCATGGATGTGTATGTAGAATAATGAACGTGAATGTGTATGGAAAATAATGTGTCGTCGACATGAGTAAATGGATGAAAATTAATACACATTGAATGGAATGTGGATTAAGTAATATGGATTGAGGAGGGATAATGTGGAAAGACGAGAGTTCGATATAGAAACTGTATTTTCTGACTGTTTGTAAATGATTGTTTTATGTCGAGAATGTTGGGGAAGCATTTTGACTGTCTTGTGGATTAAGGTCATGGAGACCTAACTGATGATAAAGTTGCAACTGCTGAGACGGAGAGTCAATGGAGGACGTCTTGCGTAGCAAGGTCGATCGAGGTCTTGACCAACCTCGGTTCGATTTAAATGGTGAGCTTCCGGTACGGTGGATGAGGGACCAAGGAAGCGGCCTATGAGTGAAGCGCTAGGTCACCTGCGAAGGATCCTAGAGGGTGCTGACCATACGGTGCTTGGGCTCTCGGTCGTCGAAGATACCTACACGTGCGTCGTGGAAGATATTGGAACAAGGAGTAAGAGTTGTTTTCTGAAATCGGGCATGGATCTGGTTGATTGACCTTGCTGGTCCTCAACGGATGAGTCCATGGCTCTCTTATATGGATCTGTTGATTGATCTTGCTGATCTTCAACGAGGATTTCATCTTGATTTTATATGTGAATATATTGCCGGTTACTATGAGCTAGGAACTATGGAAAAGGCCCCTGAGTGAACAGGTGGTGAGCGTTCTGGTTGCCAATGATGCCATAAGTACACCGATGAATGAACGAGACTGGAAATAAGGATTCAACCAGAGACTTTGAGGATTGTCATCAGTGACATAATGGTTTTATTAAGGATTGTTTTAAAGTTAGCTGATGCTGAGAAAAAGGTAATTTCATATTGGGTGTGTAAGTGGTGTGACTAGTTTTATGTTTGCATGAACTTCCGGCTAGGCGGCCTTGGAACTCTTTTCCTTGGTACCCGGGACAAAACCTAACCAAATTCCTAATTAGATTGCATCACTACAGTGGTTGGGTGGTTGGCTAACCCATGGGACTAGATGGGGTTAGGCTGGACTGATGGATCTGTAAACCGAGACTCAATTTCTGTTATTACGATACATAAAGTAAATCTGGATAGTAATTATTCTATGGATAGGAATCAATGGCTGTGCCTCTTGATTGGGAAAAAAGCGTTGATCCCAATGATCCAAGTGCAAGTTTCTTCCTTGATCTGACCGAGTACCTTTATAGGTGCAGTCGGATTAGTTTGATCAGTAATAATGATCTTGACTACGTTAGAGTAAAAAGTTATCCTAGTGGAATCGTCCGTGCTTTCCGGGTAAAAGAAGTTTTTCCAGGTTCGGTTTTGGAAAAACCGACGGATTAGTCTCTTGTCCGGATATCCGTGGACGAGGCCCCGAGTGTGAACCCTGTCCTGCGCATGATGTGCTACTTCCGCTGCTAGCATCCCGAATCCGTTGCGCGGTCGGGGACGGGGAGCTTACATTGATAGTAGGCCGAGGTGTGTGCGGGTTATGGTGGGCAAGCTGATGTTGTCGAATGTGGTGATGGCAGTAGGAAACCGATTCGAGAGTGTAACTGTCAGGACACTGGTAGGATTAGGCGGGAGTAGGGCGGTTCAGGGCAGTCAAGACATCTGTGGACAGCCAAGGCTATTTTAGTCGGTTAGGGTTCCATATCTGGCGGTCGATGGAGAGTTGCCCTATTCTCTTCTAGCAGTTTTCATGGAAGTCTCATGGGAATCTCACACTGATATCAGAGCAAGGTTCTTCCTCATCTTCGGCTTTCTTTGTGAAATCTCATAAAAAGCGCATCTTCCGCTTTCTTTGTGAAATCTCATAAAAAGCGCGCAGCCAGCCATAATCGTGGAAGGCCATCTTCTCTCTCTCTCTCTCTTTGTGTTTTCATAAGGGAGGAGGAGATCAACTATTCTCTGTTTCGTTAACTGTACAAGCTGGAGGGAGGAAGAAGCATCAAGACTTGTGGCGCATAGCAGCGGCCATGATATATTAAAAAAAAAGCACTGATAGCCAGCCATGAAAGCAACAACCGTGCCAAGTCTGCAGCAGCCGCAGCAGCCGCTAAAGTAACGTGTTGCATCCGCCGTTTTGTTTCTACAATTGCACTATTGCCATGAATAAGCAGGCGTATAACATCCCTATCAACAGCCGACAGCAACAAAACGGGCATACAGTCGCCATACACAACAACAACAGCGCTGTTAAAGCGCACGTCAGAGCCAAGATTTTTATGAGAAAGAATTATTTATAAAACAAAAAAAACAAAGGGCTGTTGTATCCAGCCGTGGAGACAAATAACAGAGAAGGAGCATATATATATATTTCTCTCTCTCTCTCTCTCCCTCTTATTGGCGGGAGGAGAGAAGCATCTCACGAAAGGAGAGAAGTATCTCTCTTTTTTTTTCTCATCTGCGAGAGAAGCAACATCACAACTCCACACCGAGGGGTGTCTACAAGAGCGAAGAGCAATCAAGAGCAAGTCGAGCCGGTTTCGGTCAAGTATTCATCTTCATTTTGCATTTGAATTTGATTTGTTACCATGACCTTAGAAGATTTGTTACCATGACCTTAGAAGATTTCGAGCCATCTTTGGATACCAATATGGTTGATCTGGATGTTGGTGATCATGGATTTATGGATGTGGATGTACATACTTTGTTAGAATCATGCACACAACATATTGAGCAAAGTTTACTTGTTCTTTCTCAAAGTTTCCAGACCATGCAAGAGACTCTTTAGCAGTTGGTCGCTAGTTTAGGGTTTCAGAGTGTCCCGTTTAATACTCCAAGCGCATCTACTCCTACGGGTGAAGACACCAAAATGCCTAGGAATCAGGAAGTGGCAACTATGCTCAAGAGCATGAAGCCTCCTCTGTTCCATAGGGAAGAGAAGGAGCGTAATAAAGATGCAATGAACACTTTTTTACAAAAGTGGATGGACTTGCACCTTTTGAAACGTTCTCCTGATGTTGTTCGTACACTCGAGGCAAGTCTCATGCTTGAGGGCAAGGCTTACAAGTGGTGGGTGTGGTGAGAGTGATCGACCTATGACATGGGCTGCTTTTGAGGCACTCTTTTGGAAAGAACTCTTACCTGACAATTGTAAGATGGAAGGTCCAACATATTTCCAAGTATCGCAAGATAATTCTCAAGATCGAAGGTTTGGATGATTTGCAGAAAGTATGAGGTTTTCTGCGTGATTTAGATAATGAATATAAAACTAAGGTTAAAACTCAATATCCTAAAACTTTGGAAGAGGCCATAAAAAGTGCACAGATCTTTGATTATAACATTGAGAAGAAAACACGACCAAGACACCTTGGGTTGGAGCATCCGACTTCTGAAGTTCTAAGAGGAACAAACAAAATGGGGCCAAAGAAGGTAATGATGCGGTTAAGAAGGCCAAGGGGCCAAGGGGTCCATTGTCACCGCAAGATTATGAGCGAGCTAAAAAGGAAAAAATATGTTTTATTTACATGGATGCTGATCATAATAAACAGAATTGTCCAAACAACTGTGGCAAAGATGTTGATAAGGGTGGTAGTAAGGTAGTGCACACAGTGCAAGTCTTACCACTTGAAGCTTCTCAGAAGTTTTCTGAAGTTCAAGTATGTCATACCAATGCCACGCATGAGTGTTGTGTAACCTCTATGATGTGGGTACCCTCTTTCGGGCCTTATGATTTGGTTCGAATGCAGAGACACATCAATGGACAAAGAGTTCATGTCATGATTGACGATGGGGCTACACATAAGGTTTTGAATTATCATTTGGTTACAAAATTAAAATTACCACAAAGCCCTAGTGATCATAAATACATGGTATCTCTTGCTAATGGGCATGATAAGCATGTATGGGAAACAGTGGTTTAAGCAAGTACCACTTAGTATTTAGGGACATGAAATGTACTATTTTGGGTTGTGAATGGTTATTTTAGTTAGGACCATCTCTTTCTCGTAGTTATCTAGATAATACTTTGCAAGGTGAACGTGATATGCCCCCATCTCCACTCATTTGTTCTGTTGAAATGGATCGCCTTGTACATGCTCATGAAATAGAAAATCTATTTTGTGTTACATGTCTCCTTCAGTTTTGTCTCATGATGATGCTAGTGGTGGGATTTTAATTCCAGTTTCAATATTGAATCTCTCAATTATGTCATATGTGAACATGTTAATGCTATGCATAATAATGAACAAACTCAAATTTTTCCTAAGCTCACTTAACAAGTTTCTAATTCTTTGCAAAGTCTTTTGCATGAATTTGATGATGTGTTTCCAAGCTAGCTTTCCTCTTGAGTTCAATGCCCAGCATACCAGTGAAGTGCTCAAGGATGCAAAGCCAGCTTGCAAGCCTCCATATGGGCTTAATGCTAGTGAAGCCAGTGAGGTAGAGCACCAGCTTGCTGACTACCTTGGCAGAGGCTTCATTAGGCTTAGCAATTCACCATGGACATCAGCAGTTTTATTGATGAAGAAGAAAGGTGGGTCTATGCGTTTATGCGTGGACTATCGTGGTTTGAATACAATCACGACGATAAAGAATAAGTATCCATTACCGCGAGTTGATGATCTTTTTGATCAACTGCAAGATGTGCGATACTTTAGCAAGATTTACTTAAGGTCAAGCTCTCATCAAGTTCGCATCCGCATGGAGGATGTGCCTAAGATAACTTTTCATACTAGATTTGGACATTATGAGTTTTTAGTTATGTCGTTTGGTCTAACTAATGCTCCAGCTACGTTTATGACCTTATGGATAGTGTCTTATGCCCGTATCGTGGTCGATTCGTTGTAGTATTTCTTGATGATATTTTGATCTTTAGTCACACAGAGGAAGGGCATTTGTAACATTTAAGATTAGTGTTCAAATTGCTAAGGCAAAACGCACTTTATGCTAAAGAGAGCAAGTGTGAGTTTTTTGCCTCAGAGATCCATTATTTGGGTCACATAATTTTGGCAGAGGGAATTCAGATGGATCCTCTGAAAGTAGAGGCAATCCTTAAGCGCTCTCATCCAACCAATTTGGAGGAATTACAAATATTCCTTGGGCTAGTAGGGTTCTATTCATCTGAGATTATGCTAAGTTAGCAATTCTTATGACATACCAGCTAAAGGCTAAGGGTCACAACTTTGTTTGGGGTGCTGGCAAATAAGAAAGTTTCAATCGCTCAAGGTTGCCATAGCTACTGCACTTGTGTTGGCAATAGTAGATCCAAATCAACCATTTGTGGTTGAAACAGATGCTAGTGCACTACAAGACAATGCTGCCATACACGCGTTTCATACACGCGATAAATTACGAACGCGTGTATGGTCGCGCTTGTATTTGAATAGAATCGAGCGCGTGTACTTTAGCATTTAAGTTCGCGTGAATATTTGCATTTATCAACGCGTGTATAAATGCGTTTATATACACGCAGTAATACACGCATAAATACACGATAATATTTACGGGGTGATACTCGCTATTATACACGGATAAATACACGCCACTGTACACGGATTAATACACGCATGGCAGAGAAAAACTGAAAAAAAACTGAATTCCTTAACAAAATTAAAAACTATTTTCCTTAAACCATCTCATAGTACATTACAGTATACATCATTACACAATCCCACTACATGCATTTACAACAATGAAATATATTCAAAAATAAATCATGCATATGAGATGATAGAAATGTCATCAATTTAGAACATACAGCGACGGATTGGTTAGGGTTCGATCTCATCTTCAATAAGATCCATCCTTGTCAAACGATCAACATCAATATCCATTTGATCAATTGGTAAGGCTACGATTAAATTTATTCCACTATCGATATTCTGTACTCCATTGATAATGGTATCGATGTCCTGATCATCCTCATCAACATCACCATCATCCTCAATGGTAGGGTCATTCTCATGATCATGAGAAATGGCATGCTCATCCTCATTATCACGATCATCTCTTATTTCTTGATCATCGATCACAACATCTTCAATGGCATGTTCGACGTCATCTTCATTGCGGCTTGTTACATCCTCCATATGCTCCATATCAGTGAATGTATTATACATCACTTTGGAACGTGGTGCAATAGGGATGACGTACCACCATTTGATGTCATGCACCATTGGTAGATAGATAACCTACTCAAATACACACAGTACAGTAATTAATTAGCATATCAAAAGTCAAGGGGTACGCGAGCTTAGATATATATGTACATGAAACACATTAGTAAAAAAATGCATACCTGCTCACATTGTTGTGGCAATACGAGCCTATCTTTCTTTGTTTGCCAGAACTTTGTAGAGTCAATAGTTACATATCCACTTGCATGGCGTTTTATCGTTGCATCAGGCCCTTTTTCCACCACGTTCATTTGCCATTTGACATCCAAAACATACACAAAGAAGCGACGAAAGTCAAGCCTAAATATGTCTTGGATTATGCCACAATAATCATCCATTTTTCCATTAGCTCCCTCAAAGCTACTAATGACACCGCAATCTTGTGTATTTCTCTTTTCATCAATTCTTTGTGTTCGAAAATGCTTGCCTTCACACCATATAGCATTGAACATAGTGCACTGGACCAAAATAGAAGCAATATTTGTGTAAGCAATGTGAATAAATATTAAAAGCAAATCACTTACAACTAATGCAAAACATTAGTTCTATGTACCTTTGACATGCATCCTCATGCATACTCCCATTCTTCCGCCGTGATATGCAGCCCCTCGTCGCTCTCTGCTCTCTCCATTTCCTCATGCAACCAATCAACATGGATATCATTCAGAAGTGTTGCTAGATGCTTAGGGTACGCCTTCCGAGAGCCATGTTGCCTCCAAAAGAGAGCTCTTTCTGCTTGCCTTTTTGTCTTTGCATCCTCATATCTTGTAACCCATCTGCTCATCACATCACTATTAAGGATACAAGTGAAATTGAGATCATCAATCAATGTTCTGTCAATTACTTTACTCTGTCCTTTTCCTTGAGGCACAATAGAGGTCATCCTCAAGTCCTCTTCATTGCTCCATAGTCGTGGCAAAGAGCTGTCCACCTGACCAAGAAATTCTGAAATATATACAAGAGACTCTTGTATCAACCAACCCTCGGCCATGCTTCCTTCAGGCCTTGCACTTTGCCTCACAAAGTCTTTTAAGGTGTTCATGAAGCGCTCTAGGAAGAACATCCAACGTGCATGCACAGTACCACATAAAGCAATTTCGTCCACTAAATGCACAATGAGATGTAGTTGACTCGTGAGAATGGTTCGCGGAAAAGTCTCCTCTACCAAACAAACCACCTCCACTGCCATAACATGCACATCATCCAACGTGGCTGGATCAATTGCTTTGGAACTAACATATCTGAAAAATAAATAAATAGTACGTTATACCTCATGCACGTTCATTTTGCAAGGTATAATGAAGGGTGATCTGAGCATGGGTTTTACATACCTCACAAGCTCGCCCATCTTATAAATACATTTTTTCAAACTCTTATTCGCACAATGGTCGATGCTAGTAGGTAGTATGAACTGCGCACATAAGAGCACATTTATGGTTTATGGCATTACAAAATTTAATTTCAACATATGTACAAGACTTGGAAAACACTTACTTGAAGCATCTTGTGCCAATCGTGGGACTTCAACCCATATAGTTGCTCAACGCCTCTTTTCTTAGTGGTTGTAAAGGCTCCCTTCAATGATCTCATGCATCCAGTGGGAGTACGCAAAGTGGTGATGGCCTGCTTTACCTGCTTCTCCTCTTTCTTTGATATAATCCATGGTGCAGGCGGAAGACGAACGTGCCCACCCACCTCTCGTGGCCAAGCTTGACGCATACGTCCTGCGACCCGCAAGTCCTCACGTACGCTAACATTGTCTCATTTACCAGTAATATGTTCCCAAATACCAGATCCCACATTCTTGAAGATGTGCATGGGATCAAGAAGATGGTTGATCTTAAGATGGGTCCAATATGGCAGCCGGAAAAAAATGGAGTACCTGCACAAGGGATTGCTCTATGTGACCTTTAATCCAATTAGAGACTACACAAAACAAGATTGAAAAAACATCACTATACCTGTTCATGCCATCTGGAGGAAGAATAGTTGTAGACTCCCAAATACGCTTCCAATCTTTTGCACGAAGTGTTTGTGGAGGAATGTTACTCTTACTAGCAACATATTTAGGATGATCTGAGGGGAGAAATCGATGATGATTATCGAATATAGTCTTACACAAACCATCAGCATACTCATGTACTAACGAAGGGCCACAAACAGGACATGCATGTTTACCCGATGTTTTCAAACCTGTTAAAATATAAATAAAAGTTAGAATAATAAAGTCAAACCGTCTAATTAATATATATAGCCAATAGTAATAGAGTAGGGAGGTAATTAGAATTCTTACCAGAACAATCGCTGTATCCTGGAAAGTCATGCATTGTCCACATCAACCCTGCTTCAATTTATCAAATTATATGTTACAACTCTATTAATTTAATTTGGATACCATGAGTCATTTGAATACCATCAATTTACATCTACTCACCTCTAAACCTGTTTGATTCCATTCTCCATACATGGAGATGTGATTCAAGGTAATTCGACGTGCTCGTACAATGCATCCTTGACATCGATTACACATACATTTGATCCGTTGTCCCAACCACACATCGCGATTACGATGACGCATTGTCTCATCTTCCCCAGAACTGCTTGAAGAGGTTGATGACATCCTGTGTACAAATCAGAAAACACAAACTCATTATATATTTTTAATGAAAGCACAAAATCGCGTGTATTCACGCGGCTATCTCCTAAAATTTGCGTGTATTAACGCGGCTACTTCCTAAAAAACGCGTGTATTCACGCAGCTAATTTCTGCAAAACGCGTGTATCAACGCAGCTAAAAGCATATACACGCGAATATACCTGCGTTCATAAACGCGAACATAAACGCGGCGGCATATTTAAACTAAAAATAGCCTGCCTTCCCCAAATATAGATTTTGAACTTAGAAATCAACAGTGCATGCGTTTTCGCCTGTTTTCGCCTCTTCCAACAGCAAGGAGGGAGCAGAGAAAGGAGCACACACACGGGAGAAGGAGGGAGCAGAGAAGGAGCAGAGAGGACTCACTTTTTCAGAGGTGAGTCACTTTGTCCTGTGCCTTGTCTCTTTTTGTCAGATTTGTTTACTTTGCTCTTTGCTCTTTGGGTTTGTCTTTTTGCACACGATTGGGTTGTTGCATCCTGACAGGGGCGACAATGGCTGGTCCTTTTATAAGGACATTCTGTCTTTGTCGGGGGGTCGGTCTTTTCGAGAAAATTTTTTCGCAGGTCGCGTGTACAAACGCGTGTAGAAGCGCGTGTAACCTGTCTGCAGAGTTTTTTCACGCGCATATACACGCGTTTTTGGCCGGGTGTATACACGCGTTTTCTGACGGGTGTATACACGCGTTTCTACAGACAAAAAACTGCGGCGTTTCAGATTTCATGGTTTGCAGGCAATTGACTTGTGTAATGACAATGTGTGAGTCAAGAGACAGCCCATGATGTACATGATGATGTTTGTTGCAGGTTCTTTATGGATATTCCAGGTTCTTCATCCGATCCATTTGCGTACAGCAATTGGTTGATGGAGATGATGAATCACTTTGGGCGCCAACCTGGTCCGGTTGAGCTTACAGAGTATATGTATGCCCATCCCCCTCCTTCCCTGCCTGGTGTCTATACCCCTACCGCGAGTATCCAGGGCACTCCAGTGCCGTCTATTCCTCCGAGTCCGACGAGACGGCATGCAGCTTCTCCTCTTCCACGTCCACCGAGGAGACATACCTCGTCCCAGACACACTCACGTACACCCTCACAGCCACCATCACGTGCTCCCTCAGAGCCACCGTCACGTCAGGGCTCACAGCCACCGTCACGTAGACAATCCCCCAGTCGTGACTCCACCCGCAGCAGTAGGAAGACTGGGAGTGGAGGATGCGGCGGGTGCTTTGGTGGGGGAGGTGGGGGAGGTGGGGGAGGTAGTAGGGCACGGGGTGAGAGAGGAGATAGAGGGAGAAGAGTTAGAGGAGACAGTTCGGAAGAGGAGGAGATGAGAGAGATGGAGAGAGTGGTTTGCTATGATGTGACGGATAGGGGCGGGATAGTGATGGATGCGAGGGGGAGGGAGGTAATGGAGTACATGCGTGGGGTAGTATCAAACTCATATAGAAATTGTTTTATTAAATTTAAAGATCAAAATAGCCGATTAGTTGGGGAGGTGATAGAGGCTGTACATAGTCGGTACCCCAATCCCCCACATGCTACATTCTCGGATGTATGGGGAAGGACGCGAATAAGGGAGATCTTAAGTAATAAAAGATCTCACCTTAAAAAACTCGCGTACGATGACCGGCTAAATGTAGCTGCGGGTGGCTATCCTGCCGAGAAACCTGCCACCCACTGCGCACAAACGCGAGTGGAAGGAGGCAAAGAAACGAGCAGAGGGTGGCGTGAAGAGCAGGCAGCATGTGGAGGCACGACGGATCCAAATGGAGACCGTTGGATCTTCGCATTTCGGATCTGGCGGCGTCGAGTCATGGGAGGCAGAGTTCGTAAGTATCCTGCCACTTTATTTGATTGTTTACTTAATTCATTGATTCTATGAATTGTTTTAATCTTACAAATTGTGTTGATTATGATACAGCGACGGGTTACGGGGAGGAAGCCCACAACCCACGATACTGCGTATGCTTGCCGGCATAGCAGACGTGACACGTGGGCCATCTTCAGAGCCGAGGGACGTATTACGGATGCGCAGTTTGAGTTGGCCATGAGACCATACGGTCGACAGGTACTTGAAAATTCGTAACGAATGGTTTTGGTTTATTGAATTGCATATATATATACTTATATACTATATATTACTTGAACAGGCACAAGCTGCTGATGATCCACCGGCCGCCGCTGCAGAGGGTGGACGTGAGCACTACTCCTCGGACATTCCGACCGATGCGAGCTCATCTGAGCATGGGGGGAGCACCGAGAGTCATCATCTGGGTCTGAGTAGTACTCAGACTTGTAGTATCACATTCCATATTTAGGATGTGATTGTATATATTTTTTTGTAAACTCAAGCCATGGGCTACTTCGAGATATGGACTCCCTTGTATACATGTATGAAATTTTGATAGTAATATTGAATTGATTGATCGATAGTATTACATTCATGGCTGTCTTGAATCATGTAATGACAATGTATGCATTCATGTCGTTCTTGTCTTAATCTCCCTCGTGCATATGTTCTTCGTGGATGGTCTAATGGGATGGTCTAATGCACCAAAAACCCTAAACCAGAGAGTGCTATTGGGTGCTGGAATGCTGGAACAGTATTCAGGCACCAAATAGCACTCTCTGGATTTTTTTTTTTGCTCTCTGTTCGCGTGTATAAACGCGTCAACACTGCTCAAACTCGCGTGTATCTACGCGGATACCCTGGAAATTACGCGTGTATTGAAGCGTATAAACTGGCAGTAACGCGTGTATAAGCGCATCTAAATTAAAGAAACGCGTGTATAGACGCAAGTAAAAACGCGTCTGGGACATGGGAACTGAGCAGGATGCGGCTATACACCCGTGTATAAGCGCGTCTAATATAATAAGAAGCGTGTATAGCCGCGTGTATTAACGCGTCTGTGTAAAAAAACACGGCTACATACCCGTGTATACGCGCGTCTGAGAGGTACTGTACACGCGGTTTTACACGCATGTCTCTGGCCACGATTATACACGCGCTGATACACGGGCCCGCTACTTTTTTTCACAAGTCATTTTTAGCGGCTAAGAGCGCGGGTATGAGCCCAATCCCTTGTAGTGGTGACCATGCTAGTGACATGCAGTTGGTGTTGTGCTTCTACAGGGAGGAAGACCAATAGCTTTTGAGAGCAAGAAGTTAGATAGAGTTCATCAAAATAATTCTGCGTGTATGAGCATGAGCTTTATGCCATCATTTATGCTCTAGGCAAGTGGAGACATTATCTCTACGGTGGTAAGTTTGAGATTGTTTTTGATCATGAGAGCATCAAATGGTTGATAGCTCAAACTGATTTCAAAGGTCATAAAGCTCGTTGGGTAGAAATCCTCTAGGAATTCGACTTTCAACTAAGGTATCGCAAAGGGCGACACAATGTCGTGGGGGCTGATGCCTTAAGTTGCATTCCTCAATTCAACTCGTTGAGGCAAGTGCGAACATGATCAGTCATATGCACAGGTGTGAAAATTTGTTACACGTAGGGATCCCTCCCACTCCGCAGTAGTAGTAGCGAGTGCAGATGATAGTTCCACACCCTGCTCTTCTCTTTCTAGGGATGAGCTTAATCGTTGGAAGAATTTTTCCATTGATAATGGGTACTTATTACACAAAGGAAGAGTGTGTGTACCCTCAGACTCCGACACTAGGCGCCAAATACTTTATGGGTGTTATGATAGTCCAAGTATAGGTTTTCTTGGAATTAGGAAGACCTATGCCTTAGTGAGAAGGCAATTCTAATGGCCTGGACTTCACAGGGATGTCCAAGAATATGTTTTGCATTGTCAAAAATGCCAGGTCAATAAGGTCGAGCATCTTAAGATAGGCAACCATTAGAGATCCCTGATGGTAAGTGGGAAAGCATCTCTATGGATTTTATTGTACATAGGCAATCTGTTACAACCATTAGAGATCCCTGATGGTAAGTGGGAAAGCATCTCTATGGATTTTATTGTACATAGGTCTACCTACAACCATTAGAGATCCCTGATGGTAAGTGGGAAAGCATCTCTATGGATTTTATTGTACATAGGTCTACCTACAACTAGCAGAGGTCATCATGCCATTTGGGTTGTAGTGGACAGGTTGACCAAGATGTCTCGGTTTATTCCGACTAAAACCACAGTGAAAATGCCACAATTAGCGTGGCTTTTCATTAAGAATATCTATCGACTTTATGGGCTGCCTGCCAATATAGTTAGTGAAAGAGATCAGAAGTTTAATAGTCCCTTCTACGAGTAGTGTTCAAAAGGTTGGACACAATGCTCAGTATGAGCACTGTGCTCAGTATGAGCAGTGCTGACCAACCTCAGAGTGATGGTCACAAAGATAAAGGGTTAACCAAGTACACGAGGATATGCTACGGGCATATGTGAGTAAACGAAAAACTAATTGGACAGATTACTTACCAATTTTGGAATTTGCCTACAATAGTGCGAAGCATGTCGTACAGGTTTTAGTCCTTTCATGCTTATGTATGAGTTTCAATCCCAATCCCCAGTAGTTGTGGGGATAGGTACTGAAAGAATTTAAAAGGTTAAATATTCTTTGCAAGATCATCATGATATGCTGAAAATCGCTAAGGAAAATGTTAAACAGACCCAAGATCGTTTATAAGCATTATGTGGATGAGGACCGCAGAGTGGTCACATTTGAAAAAGGTGACCAAGTATTTCTCAAAGGTTCCCCCCCCTGAGTTTAGAAACTTTGAAGATGAGAAAAGCACCAAAGTTGTCACCTAGGTATTGTGGACCTTTCACAATACTTAAGCATGTAGGTGAAATTGCCTACAAGTTAGCACTGCTAGAACATTCGAAGGTTCACCGAATTTTTCATGTTAGTCATCTATGAAAATGACTAGGCGAAGATGCCAATGTGGTGGGTGGATACAAGTGTTCTTGTAGATTCAATTGGCCCTCCGATGTTACCACACAAGCCAGAGCACATCTTGGATTTCAAAGAGAAGTGAACTCATCATAGCATTAGACAACAATGTCTAATTAACTGGAAGGATAGACCGGATGAAGGTACAACTTGAGAGGATGTTAGTACTCTCAAGGCCCGATTTCCTACCTTTGTTTTCGAGGACGAAAACTCTTCCAAAAGGGGGAAGTAGTGTCAGGACACCGATAGGACTAGGCGGGAGTCGGGCGGTTTAGGGGAGTCCAGACATGTGTGAACGGCCAGAGCTATTTTAGCTGGCTAGGGTTCCTATATCTGGCGGTTGGGTGGAGAGTTTCCCTATTCTCTTCTAGCAGTTTTCATGGAGGTCTCATGGTTGGGGATCTCACAGTAACACTAATAGATGGCGATGCCTCTACTCTTCCACGAACTGGCACTTTGGATTATGATGGTTGTGATCTTCCACAAATCTTTCCCTTGTTTTCTCATCTCATTGATGTGGGCAAAGGGTGTAGAGGGCATTGAAGAAGGGGCATAAAGCATTTCTTTACTCACCACGTGGCAGGCACTCCTACCCCTACCATATGGCAAGCCAAAAATAAGATATGTAATAGATTGAGTGTCAACATAAGTGCATAACATATCTATTTATAGTAGAAATTATTCCATAACTTATCTATTTATAGTAGAAACTATTCCATAAGTAGTCATCTATAGCTTCTTTTGACGAATAGAGCTATGGAGGGTGTGTGCACGATGAGAAACTTGGTGTTGTGTTTGTGTAGAAGGATCATGGATGAGAGAGGTAGATATAGAAATCCAGTACAGAGAGAAATACACTAAAAAGACAAGGTTTGGGTAAGTGTGGTTGATTGATTTGATTGAAGTACAAAGACCCCTTTTAGGGGCATTTGTAACATGGCACTGCACGTGCCATGCTTTATTTTAAAGTACTTAGAGGTGCTTCACACACACATACCCTTTAGGGTAACACACACTAGAGAGGATTCACATGTAGCACATAGATAATCTTTCATAGCTCGTCACATGAACATAATGGTACATTTCGTTAGGTTTGTGTTTGGGGACCCAAAATTGCAAGGACGCGGTTTTTTGTATTCCAAGATGGAGATTGAAACACACGCAGTAGTGAGGGGAAGCGTTGGGTGACAAATGCACAACTTGCATCGTTGAGCTCTGACCCACGAAGGGTGTCCCTGGAATGTCATGCAGCACAGAGATTAATTAGCTCATGAAAGAAGAAGAAGAAGTGGCAGGGATCGAATGGCTAATAGTAGCATACTTGACAATCTGCATGATGGGAGCTGAGGATGGGAATAGATGAGTTGACGATGGGAGGGGAGTCAATGACAATGGCTCCGAGGTGGGGAGTGGAACTGAAGGGGTGGCCTTGTGTTGGAGCACTGCTAGATCCACTAGCCTACTTGCAATTGTCACAGCGTGACACAACCTTGATGGAGAAGTCGTCCCTAGACTTGAGGTTCACCATTTGCATAGCATACGTGTAGTTGGCTGTCTGCACTACAAGAGAATGAGAACATAGATGCGTAACATAGGTGCACAAACTAGAGAGAGATGGAAGTGAGAGAGGCGCCATGGGAGAATTTACAATTTGGTGAGATTTACGCGGCTATTTATGCGTGTCTATAGGCGCGTCTATATGTGCTTCTATAAGCACGTCTATAGCACATCTATACTGGTATAGACACGCTTATAGACATGCCTATAGACGCACCTATAGATGCAATTATAGACGCTCTGTTTAAAAAAATTGAATAATCCTGCCCACGTCGACGGCGCAACTATTTTCGCTTCCCTCCCCTTTGCTCCCTGTGCTGTACCTCTTCCTCATGATGGCTGCACCTCACCCTTTTTCCTCTCCTAACAAAGTCTCCTCTTAAGTCTCCTCCCAAGTCTCCTCCCAAGGACGATTCCTCACAAGGTAATCTCTATCTCCCACCTCTTCATATATTCATATATTCATGGTTTTTGATTGGTATTCTCTTCTCTCTCTCTCTCTCTCTCTCTCTCTCTCTCTCTTATGCATAAGCCTCTTATGCATAAGAGGCTTATACTTAAACCTCCTTATGCATAAGGCTTAAACCTCCTTGTGTATCCATGCTATTCACACTTTTAGGGTTTTGTATTACTAATTCTTTTCTCAACTTTTTGTTTTGTTTTGTAGGTCTTATAATCCTCTCTTTCAACTTCACCAAAAAGAGGTAAATGCTTTTCTCTCTTTCCTCTCTTTTCGATTTTGTATGTATGCATTAGGTTCATAGGGCTTTTGTATGTATACATTACTAATCCTTTCCTCACCCTTTTGTTGGTTTTGTAGGTCTTCTAATCTTCTCTTTCAACATCACCAAAAAGAGGTAAGTGCTTTCCTATCTTTTCTGTCTTTCCTATCTTTTTATCCTCTCTTTCCTCTATTTTTATCTACCAAAAAGAGAGGTTTTGTTTTGGAGGTCCTCTATGCATAGAGCTTAATCTATGAATAGATCTCTAATCATAGAGCTTAATCTATGAATAGAGCTCTAATCATAGAGCTTAATCTATGCATTAAGATCTATTCGTAGAGCTTAATGCATAGATTAAGCTCTATGCATGCATTCATAATGCATAGAGATCTATGCATAGATTAAGCTGTATGCATAGAGCTCTATGCATACATTAAGCTCTATGCATAGAGCTTAATCTTTTTAATTTTGTATGTATGCATTAGGTTCTTAGGGCTTTTGTATGTATGCATTACTAATCCTTTCCTCACCCTTTTGTTGGTTTTGTAGGTCTTCTAATCTTCTCTTTCAACATCACCAAAAAGAGGTAAGTGCTTTCCTATCTTTTTTCTCTTTCATATCTTTTTATCCTCTCTTTCCTCTATTTTTATCTACCAAAAAGAGGGGTTCTATTTTATGCATACTTTATGCATAAGCCTTATGCATAATGCTTTATGCATAAGCCTTATGCATAGTGCCTCATGCATAGCTTTATGCATAAGGCCTTATGCATGCTTTATGCATAAGCTTTAGCATAGCTTGCAAAAGGCTTGCATAGCGGCATAGTTTGTATAAGGCTTGCGTAGTGGCATAGCTTGCATAAGCTTTAGCATAGCTTGCATAAGCTTTTGTATGTATACATTACTAATCCTTTCCTCACCCTTTTGTTGGTTTTGTAGGTCCTCTAGTCCTCTCTTTAAACATCACGAAAAAGAGGTAAGTGCTTTTCTATCTTTTCTCTATTATTATTGCACCCTTGGGTGCTGGGGATTTGTTTTGTAGGTTTGCGTATAAGCTTTATGCATAATGCTTTATGCATAAGGCCTCATGTATAGCTTTATGCATAAGGCCTCATGCATAGTTTTATGCTTAAGGCCTTATGCATAGTGCTTTATGCATAAGCCTTATGCTTTAAGCTTTATGCAGCATAAGCCTTGTAGGTTTGCGCATAAGCCTTATGCATAAGCTTTATGCATAAGCCTTATGCATAAGGTCTCATGCATAATCTTTATGTATGAGCTCTCATGCATAAGGCCTCATGCATAGTTTTATGCTTAAGGCCTCATGCATAGCATAAGGCCCCATGCATAGCTTTATGCATAAGCCTTATGCTTTAAGCTTTATGCATAAGCATTAATAAGCTTTATATATATATTTTTTAAATAATAAACATAAAAGGTATATATATGGGTGTAAGCAAGTTAACGTAGTATGTTATTTATGCTTGTTAGCACATTTCAAAAGCTTCTTTAACTTGCATAGAATATAGTAGTTGTGTGGGGTGATATTATAATAGCCTAAAATGTGATAAATCTTAATAGTATATTTACCATGTGTGAAATGTCAAGTCAAGTTTTCTACCACTATTCTTAATGATGACGAGGAGTAAAGGAATCGAAATGTGAATCATAAGTCTTACTCGTGTAAAAGTAACGTTTTGAAATTTTTGTCGGCACCACTCGCGTTGCTTACGTTCTGTTTGTGAAAGCAGCAGAGGAAAAGAGCAGGCTCTCCAAAACTAAGTAGAGAACACCAAAGAAGCGAGTGAAAAAATTTGAAACAGAAGGCTCTCCAGCAGAGTTAAGAACACCAAAGCAACCGAAGAAATTTGAAACAGTAGGCTCTTCCAGTAGAGTAAAGAACAACAAAGCAAGCTCGAGTAACCCCTCCAATCGAGGTGGAGTCAGACAGAGAAGAGGAGAAGATGCTGAAGGAAAGACAAGTTGTCCTCAGGAAGTAGGTTTCTAACTCATAGAATGTGTTCTCTTTCTTTCTTCTCATTTATATAATTCTGATATTCATGTTTCTTGCATGTCATTTCTACAACAAGATGGAAGGCCCCTAAGGTATATTATCCACTTCAAACCGCTTTCTGCTAACAAAAGAGGATTTCCACACACAGTACGGCCTAGACATAGAAGGCAAGGACCCAAGGCTCTTAAGGGATTCAGATGTCTCCAAATCTGATTGGTTGTCAGTATATTCAAGCACACTAGGGAGACAGGTGCATATCGGATTAAGTGTAGTAGTATTCAAACAGAGCAGTTCCAGGACGTTTTGATATTTTACGACAAGATATATCAGAAGTGTCCTACAAACATGGAGTTTAACGTCTCATTTGCTCGAGCATATGTGTTGCAGTTCAGTCCAAGTGTTGTCGGCGTAGGAAAGGCAATGTCTTTTGCTTAGGCTGTTTGTTGCCGAAGATCACAATAATGATCTTCGAAAAGGCAGCTACTTTGACAGCCATTTCCTCCATTGTTGGAAGGTAAACAATGGTGGCGTGGATAGTGCTGTGTGGAGGACAACAAAGGGGAACAACTCCAAATTGAAGAAACTCCTAACTCTCAAGACAGGTAGGAGCTTAAGTTTCCTGCATGCAGATTATATGTCTGAGGCCTTGAAGATGAAAGCATTAATTGAAGATGTAGAAATAAGAATGAGAGAGGCCAAGGATGCATATGCAATTCGTGAGAAGAAATTGGAGGCTGCAAAAGTTGAGAAATTGAATGAGGAGAAATTTGCCAAAGCCCTCAAGTTGTTGGCAAATTGGAAACTACACAATCCAAGATGGCTTCCTTGCTGCGCCTCTGCTGAAGACTCCATCACAAGAACCACACTTAGTGTGAGAAGCTAGCAACACAAGAGTCGATGTTGCAGGTTCTTGGAGGAGGATCAATAGATTTTGTGGACCTATCTGTGATTGAGGTGAATTTATTAGTTTTTCTATTTTTTATATTTATTGTATGTGTGTACATTTTGATTGACTGTCTTATGTGTGTTTTCTATATGGATATTGATTGACTACAGGTTGATATGGAGCTGTAGGCTGATGTAATCAAGGAGCTAGAAGTGCAGCATTCTTTTCTTGTAGAGATGCTTAGTAGAGTCGAAGCGGGCCAGCAAGTGTGCCTCTTCCCATCTCCACCTTGTCCGGTCTCCCACACCATGTAGACAACCTTACTATAGCAGGAAAGTGTGCTGGGTGTGGGTAGGGTTTCAACGTCAATGAAACCCAAATGTTAGTGGTACTTTCATGCAAGCACACATATCACTCAATGTGCTTTGCATCATTATGCACTCTTAGGGATCGATGTATATTTCTCTATTATACTATGGTGATTCCACGTAGTGCTCATTTGAGTGTGGTTTGGAGAGTAGATAAAGACCTTTGTTTCATTTTTACATGTATATAATTTGTCACCAATATGCTAGTTAACACTTACATGTATGGCAGTTTGATAGGATCCAGTATGCATTAACAGTCACTAACATGCTAGTCAACAGTCACCTATGTTAATTAGCACTCAACATTTTCTAGTTAGCAGTCACCTATTCAATAGTATGCTAGTCAACAGTCACCTATATGCTAATTTGTAGTCCCCAATATGCCAGTTAACACTTACCAATATGTTAGTTAACACTTACCAGTATGCTAGTTAATAGTGCCAAGTATGCTTGTTAACAATCACCTGTTTAACAAGCATGATAGTTAATAATGCCTAGTATGCTTGTTAATAGTCACCTATTAACAACCATAATAGTTAACAGTGCCCAATATGCTAGTTTATAGTCCCCACTATGCTATTTATAGTCCCCAGTATGCTAGTTAACACTTATCAGTATGCTAGTTACAATGCCCACTATGCTTGTTAACAGTCAACAGTACCCAGTATGCTAGTTAACACTCCCTAGTATGCTTGTTAACAGTTTCCAACATATTATTTAACAATCACCTATTCACTAGCATGCTAGCCAACAACCACCCATGTTAGCTAGCACTTAAATATATTTAGTTAACAGTCACCTATTCATTAGTATGCTAGAAAACAGTCAGCTATGTTAGTTAGCACTCGAGTATGTTTTTGTTAACAATTACACTAGTATTTGACTAGGTCTGTTAGCTAGCACTCATATGTAGATAGCACCCATACACTAGTGCAGTCAACTACTCCCTAGACTCATATGTTAGATAGCAAATGCTTTCCAGTTTGTACTTATGTTTTCCAATTGGTTTATCTATTTTTGTAACTTCGTTGACATGCAGCTCATCAAGACGAACAAATGCCCAAAATATGTTTTCACGTGGGAAAATGGAGAGCAGCGTAACAACGGGTCATATGCAATGCAGGATAAGGGTGGTGAAGACAATGGCTCTTCTACAGATTTGGCCAATTTGAAGAATGCTACTGACTCGTGTCGGTGTTGACATACACCCTATTTACAACATGTCAAATTTGGAGCAGAAAGGTTACATACAGGACGTGAATTATAGTGAGACACAAGAGTTGGAGGAGGAAGATGTACAGGACCTGAACTATAGTGAGACACAAGAGTTGGAGGAGGAAAA
Organism: Cibotium barometz; assembly: GCF_041138505.1. Classification (NCBI taxonomy): domain Eukaryota; kingdom Viridiplantae; phylum Streptophyta; class Polypodiopsida; order Cyatheales; family Cibotiaceae; genus Cibotium; species Cibotium barometz. The sequence continues at coordinate 17,064,589 of NC_141059.1, forward strand.
GGTACAGGATGAATCAGGACGCACTACTGTCTGCCCCATATGAAGAAATTGCTTATGTCCTCGAGTTGGAAAGTCAAGGGTATGATCCAAAGATTGTGATGTAGGAGATGACTCTCCCTTGGCCACCTTGTAGGTCAGATTGCAAGGAAGAAGGGTCATGAGCATATTGTGAGCCAAGCATCTCCTGCAAAGAAATGGAAGGTCACAGCAAGTACAACAAAATCCCAGAAACCAAAATCACCTAGTGTAAAAGTTGGCAAAACTCGTGCATGCAAGAAGCTGTGAGGTCACAAGGCTAGGTCTTTCTTTTTTCCATCCTAGTAGTGCACACCTCATGGAGGTGGTGTATTTTGTAGTTCTCAATTATATTGGAACTATGTTTTGTAAACCAATGATATAATAAAAAATGTCATTTTTTAATCCATGAGTTCCAATTTTGTGTATGAGTGCCTAAGTAGTACAACTTTGTTTGCAGGATACTTTGTCCTAGTGATGTGGGTGCCCCCATGTTTATGTATTGCACTTGACTTGTCAGTAGGGGGTTTAATGCATGTTCTTTGGGTGCCTCAAGTTTTGTGTTTGGATGCAAGTTTTCAAGCTTGCAATCACTTTAGTGAGGTGTTTACACATCTAAACATACCGATCATAGTTGATGAGATGAACAGTTAAAGCCATTGTTGGCCCCTGGGCCACAACCAGTAAAGAAACGATAAGAAAAGGAAAGAAAATAGGTAGTCAAGCAAGTGGAAGAAATAGTGAATAGATTCTTTAAACTGTTGTGCTTGCCACCGGGCAACATAATTGTGAGTAATGAAGAAACGTAGCTTGGATTTCAAAAGTGCAAGAAACGCCCAACACTGCATCTCTTTGTTTAAAAGATCTTTCCTCTTCCTTTTGTTTCCTTCTTTGTCCATAGTCTCCACAAATGCAAATACCTTCACAATCATAGAATTCCCTCCATTTCTTGTCTCTCCAAAGGGTAGCATGCTAAATTCTTCACACCATAGTTTTTGCATTATCCCACCAAGCACTTTTTGTTATGGAAGGACTCATCTTCTTGCTTCAGGCAGACTATTGACTCCCACAACTATGTGACACCATTGAAGGTATGCCCTATGGATGAGCATGTTTTGTTTGGTACCATCTCCAACACAAATCTCACAACTGCATGGACATCCACACCCATGGAGACCAAAATTCTAAGAGCACATGTGATTGAGTGCATCTTTCAAGAAAGACATCTGCACGTGATATTCACAACAACATGTATATATTTCCTTCACTCGACAAACAAAGAAAGGCTTCAAATACTCAAATGAACACAATTGAAATTTGCATTCTGGATGACAAGCTTTGAATCTACGAAACAACTCAACCTACAGATAAATAAACCAAAAAGATACATTACTTAGCATGAAAGATGTGCTACTTGGGTTGAAAGATATGCTAACAACATGATAGATATGCTACTTAGCATGACCTGAAGTAGGAAGATATGCTAACTAACATGAAAGATATGTTAATTAGCATGAAAGATATGTTGTTCAGAATGAAAAATATGCTAACTAGCATATATGATATGCTACTTATCATAAAAGATACATTACTTAGCATGACTTGAAACTAGCAAGATCAAATAGATGTGCTACTTAGCAAGAAATATATGCTAACTAGCATGCAGCATATGCTACTTAAGATGCAAGATATGCTAACATCATGATTTTCATGCTACTTAGCATGAAAAATATGCTACTTAAGATGCAAGATATGCTAACATCATGTATATTCAAATATGTTACTTATAGTAGTAAATATGCTAACTAGCATGTACAATATGCTACTTAGCATGAAAGAAATGCTAACTAAATTGAAATATATGCTACTTAACATGTTACTTTACATGAAAGATATACTTTTTAGCATGATAGATATATTACTTAGCATGATAGATATGCTAACTAGCATGAGAAATATGCTACCTAGCGTATATGAATTTTTATGCCAGTTAGTTAGTATCATTTAGGCTAATCAAGATGATAAATATGCTAATTAGGCATTTAAGAATATGCCCATAAAATGAATTAGTAAGTTGGTTAACACTTGAAACTAGAACAATTAAGCATAATATACCTACGGCTCATCGAGTAGATGGACTGGGTGTTTGATGTAACTTTTCTTTCCTAATCTTTTTCTACAAACATCCTTCTTATTGAGAGAAACACGTGACTCAGATTCTCCAAATGAGTAAACTAGTTCTTTCAATTCTTCAGTTATGGTACTGCCATGTTGATGCTTCCAACATGCCACCAATGAGAATAAGCCATTACCATCATCTGAAGTGGCTTGGACACGAGACCTTAACTTGTACAAGGATGGCTTGGAAACTTGCAAAACCCTTGCCACCTTAGCAATGGGCACGTCTTCAGCGTTGAGTTCATCAACATGGTCAAAGTAATTTTCTTTAAGAACAACTCTTCTTTGTTTGTTGGCTGCTTAACAATCACCAATGTGTGCAATGGCTACTAGCGCTGCTTGCACTTGCAACTCCTCTCTAGATGATTTATCTTGTAATCTTAGCACTACAGGGTGTTGTAGAATTCGATTGAAGATTTCACACTTTAGTTTCTTTTCCATGCTTTAGGTCCTGTCATTGAAGAACTTTACTGTCTCAAAGACGATTCGTTGCTTATTGATTCATCAATCTCCATCAAGTTAGTCTCGCTCTTGCGCTTGCTTCGTACTCCCTGATGATGGCACGTGATTCAAGTTGTTTCTCCCAAAGGGTATGATTGATTGAATCTTCATGTCTTTGAAATCCTACAGTTAGTGAAAGTGAGCTTTACAATCCAGTCAAGTGACTTGGTAACAATACAAAAATGTAGCATGTACCATCTTCTTCCATGAACATTGCAATCATAATACAAAAATTTATCTTCTTCCATCACTACTAGGAATGCACCTCTGTTGTCCCCTTAACAATAATCAACCCTGTAATCTTGCCTCTAATGTCCACGTTTGGGAGAGAGAGAGAGAGAGAGAGAGAGAGAGAGAGAGAGAGAGAGAGAGAGAGAGAGAGGGAGAATGAGACAGGGTATTCTGAGTGTGTGTGTCCACCAAAATATTTGTGTGTAGTATCAACAAATCAGCCCTTCCATCACTACTTCTTCCATCACTACTGAGAATGCACCTCTGTTGTCCTCAAACAATCAGCCCTGTAATATTGCCTGTAATGCCCACGTTTGGAGAGAGAGAGAGAGAGAGAGAGAGAGAGAGGACTTTCTTGTAGGTGTTGTTACAGAGAGGGAGAGTGGGAGGAAAGACACGGGAGTAACTATTGAGGGTTCTTTTTTAAATTGTATTAAAAAACGTCTCGTTAAAAAAAAAACTCTTTTTCAAAAGGCACCTTTTTAAATAAATAGAAAGACAAATAGCATATGCTAGCAAGCAATGTCCATGGACATGCTATTTAGTAAATGTTAACATGCTTACACCCATATATATATATATGTATGTATATGTGTGTGTGTGTGTGTGTGTGTGTGTGTGTGTGTATTTAAATATTCTCTCACTCTCTCTCTCTCCTCTATAGATATATACACAGTATACTCTTTATATTATATATATATATATATTTGCACACACACATGCATATACATACATACATACATACATACATACATACATACATACATACATACATATATATATACATACATCTATATCATAGTATATTATATAGAGAGTATAATGTATATATGTCTATCTAGGAGAGTGAGAGAGAGAGAGAGAGAGAGAAAGAAAGAAAGAAAGAAAAGTTATATTAATGTCTAGGGAAGACCCTAAGAGCCTATGAGACCAAAAGTAATATAATGGTACCATGGATATACTAGGCTATGGAAAATTGAAAGAAAAAGTAAAATGAAAACATATGATAGTACATGTGATCAATAGAGCTCAGTGAAATAATTCTGCATATGAGCGTGAGATTTATGCCATCATTTATGCTCTAGGCAAATGAAGACATTATCTCTACGGTGCTAAGTTTGAGATTGTTTTTTATCATGATGAAATGGTTGACAACTCAAACTGATTTGAAAGGTCGTAAAGCTTGGTGGGCACAAATCCTTCAGGAATTTGACTTTTAACTAAGCTATCGCAAGGGCCAACACAATATCGTGGGGCTGATGCCTTAAGTCTCATGTCTCAAGTCAACTCGTTGAGTTTCACGAAGTTGAAAAGTGAATTTTTAGATTCGCTCAAAGGCAAGTGCGAACATGATTAGTCATATGCACAAGTGTGGAAAGTTGTTGTACACGCAGGGATCCCTCCCACTCCGCAATAGTAGGGAGTGTAGATGAAAGTTCCACACCCAGCTCTTCTCTTTCTAGTGATGAGCTTAATCGTTTGGAAGCATTTTTCCATCGATAATGGGTACTTGTTACGCAAAGGAAGAGTGTGTGTTCCCTCGGACTCTAACACTAGCTGCCAAATACTTTATGAGTGTTATGATAGTCCAAGTGCAGGTCATCGTGGAATTAGGAAGACCTATGCCTTAGTGAGAAGGCAATTCTATTGGCCTGGACTTCATATAGGGACGTCCAAGAATATGTTTTGCATCGTCAAAAATGCCAGGTCAATAAGGCTGAGTGTCTTAAGATAGGCAGGCTATTACAACCATTAGAGATCCCTGATGGTAAGTGGGAAAGCATCTCTTTGGATTTTATTATAGGTCTACCTACAACTAGCAGAGGTCATGATGTCATTTGGGTTGTAGTGGACAGATTGACCAAGATGTCTCGGTTTATTCTAACTAAAACCACAGTGAAAATGCAAGAGTTAGCTTGGATTTTCATAAAGAATATTTATTGACTTTATGGGCTGCTAGAGCCAATATAGTCAATGAAAGAGACCAGAAGTTTAATAGTCACTTCTGGCAAGCAGTGTTCAAAAGGTTGGACACAATTCTCAGTATGAGCAATGCTAGACCACCCTCAGAGTGATGGTCATACAGAAAGGGTCAACCAAGTACTCAAGGATATGCTAAGGCATATGTGAGTAAATGGCAAACGAATTGGGAAGATTACTTACCAATTTTAGAATTTGTCTACAATCGTGCGAAGCATTTCTCTATAGGCTTTAGTCCTTTCATGCTTATGTATGGGTTTCAACCGTGATCTCCAGTAGTTGTGGGTTTAGCTACTTAAAGAAATTCAAAGGTTAAATATTTTCTACAAGATCATCATGATATGCTGAAAATCACTGAGGAAAATGTTAAACGGGTCCAATTAGATTGTTACAAGCATTATGTGGATGAAGACCACAGAGTGGTCACATTTGAAAAAAGGTGACCAAGTATTTCTCAAAGTTTCCCCGAGTTCAGAAACTTTGAAGATGGTAAAGGTGCCAAAGTTGTCGCCTAGGTATTGTGGACCTTTCACAATACTTAAGTGTGTAGGTGAAGTTGCCTACAAGTTACCTCTGCTAGAACATTCCAAAGTTCACCTAGTTTTTCATGTTAGTCGTCTGCGCCATGGAAACAAATAACAGGATTAAGTGAGTTTAATGTTTTCTTAGATTAAGTTGTATGATTAAGATATGGTTAGGTCACAATATGTATATATGTGTGTGTGTGTGTGTATTTAAATGTTCTCTCTCTCTCTCTCTCTCTCTCTAGATATATACACAATATACTCTTTATATAATATATATATATATATATTTATGAATTTATATATTTGCACACACATACATAAATAAATATATCTATATCATGTTATATTATATAAAGAGTATAATGTATACATATACACAAACATACACTCCACATACATACATACACACACACACACACACACACACACACACATAATGTATGTGTGTGTGTGTGTGTAATATATATATATATATATATGTATGTATCTTTCTATAATAAATATTTAATTATTATAAAAAATAAGCATATTTAATATATAAAACAACACACACACCCATGCACTTGTACACACACATATACACACACATATATATTATAAATACATATGTATTTAAATAATAAACATAAAAAGTATACATATACATGTATATATATATGTGTGTGTGTGTATTTAAATATTCTCTCTCTCTCTCTCTCTCTCTCTCTCTCTCTCTCTCTCTCTCTCTCGTGGGGAGTGTTCATAGGACAGCTCATGCAGCAAAGCTGTTGCCCAGGTCTTGACCAGCCCACGGTATGGTAAAAATGGTGCGCTTTCGGGTACGATGGACAAGGGGCGACAAAGCAGTTCCGTGAGTGAAGTGCCAAGACACCTAAGGAGGATCCTGGAGGGTTATGACCAGGCGATGCACGGGCTGGCGGTGCCGAGGACATCCATGCGTATGTCATGGAAGATATATATGTATGATGACGAGAAACTTATTGTAATCTGTTACTGGATCTCGTTGTTGACCTACTGGTCTCAATGGAGAGTCCAGAGTGATATTGTTTTGTGAGAAACAAGGAATGAATGGAAATTTCGAGTTGTGACATTTGTACCCATTGTTAATGGATTGTTTTATAAATTAAGTTTAAAGAAGAGTGTGTGAGTATCTGTTTTCTAAAGCAAAAGTTAAGAAAGACTTTCAATTATGGGTGGGTGAGTACTTGTCTGGTTCTACTATTCCAGTGGTGGCTAACCCATGGGCCAGGCTGGAATCAGGAGAGTTTTAATAATGAAATTGATTAATAGGATTACGCTTAGAACTCGACTAGTTAATTAAAGCCTGAAGACTTCTCAAATGAATAGATCAACGGCTGTGCCTAATTCAATTAGGAAAAAAGCATTGATTTCTTCAAGTTAAGTCTGTTATAGTTTCCCTTCTATCTGGTTTATTTAGATAAAGGTTAGATTAGCCTTGACTTTAGAAAAATTCGTTAACAAATTCAAAATGGTGGAATCGCCCCCGCTTTACGGGCATGAAAATTTCTCGATTTCGGTTTTCGGAATGACCACCAGCTTAGTCTCGTGCCCGGACATTCGAGGGTGAGGCCCCGAGTGAGAAACCTTGCCCGCGCAAGAGGAAGTTACTTCCGCTCTGCCAGCAATCGGGAATCCGCTGCATGAAGGGGGCAGTGGGATCTCACACATTAAATCAAGCATATTTTTCTATGATTATTAGTTCATCAAAAATATTCAATAAAATATATACCTATAACAGTCCTCCCATTTGAGGAAGCAACTGTCCTCAGTTGTGGTAAAAGAAAAATGCTGTAACAACAAGATTATGCTCGTATAGGTATCGATGTCATAAAAGTCAATATTAGGTGATTTGGGAAAAATCTCACATTTTGGGAATCAATTACTCCATGTAGTTTTGGACATATCTTAAACATACTAACTCCAAATTTGTCGGAGATCATAGATTTAGATTCTACTCTTCAAGATCTTTCCGATGATATGTCACATGAGGGGGTTTGGACAAACTTTTGGACAAGTTCACCATGCTCCCATTTTTCAAATGGGAATGGGATTTTTCCCAAATTATCTAATATGGTGTTATAACTTGCAAGGTAAACTTAGAGGTTCCTATGGAATACCATAAACAGACTCAGAGGTTCATTAACCAAGCATGGCTCAAGGGTACAAAGGCATGGCTTAGAGGCTCGGATGAACATGGACTGCAACAACAATAAAAACTCGTGCGACACCTAAACTGGTGGTCCTCGCACTTATCATCAAATCATAAGTTATATGCACAAAACAACATGAAACGATATAGATGACATAAAATTCTAATAATGTTTAACAAAAAATGATCACCATCTTCACACCACCGCTCAATCCACTAGCCCTACAACACCTCAATCGGTACCCTTGTATAGTGCGACATCTCAATCAGTACCCATTGGTGTGGAAGACTAGATCCACACATAATGCATATGCAATGAACCAATTAAATGAACATATGTAAAACGAGTCTAAGTGCCCATACCACATAGGCGCGTTGCACATACACACATGGGATGGTAAAAGATAGAAGACATAAATGTGTCTAGAGTAAGTCTATGAAACCAATCTGATGTCCCATACCACCATATTAATTCTATACATCACTTCCTTCATAATAGAAGTTTGAGGCGGAGTGGCCAGTTCCCTCTGAAACTTAAATTCTGACATAAATTTTCTCTATCTTAAAAATTAATTTAAGTTACTAAATCTCAAATAATCTTAATGTTGAATCTATGGTTTATTAATTAGGTTTTTAGATTGTTAAAATATTATAGAAGGTTTTTGAAAAAGTTTTACAAAATGAAATGAATATATACATACCCCCATCATTATGGTGTAATTGAAATAATCTATCAAAAACAATATTAACACTCGAAAGAGATGTGAATTGTTATTGATAATATAGATAGAATAGGGTATATAAAGTTATCAAAAAGAATGAGAAACTTAACATTATAAGAATAAAAGGTAAATTGATTAGCGGTATAAGGGTAGATAATACTAACCTTGAGTTGAAAAGCTGTTTGAGAGGGTGTCAGATTGTAAATAACAATGGATAGAATTAATTGTAAATAAACAAGTCTGGATGATGTAAAGATTAAGTTGCATTTCAAGATGAAATAAACTTGAATAATAAATATGAAACTTATTAATCATAAGGTTGAATCAAGCATAAGAGAGAGTCATACCTTTTATAAATTCAATTGCAATGATGTTCTACATTGAGAAAAATGAGAAACCAATGCAAATGGATTAAAATATAATTATTCTTCCAAATCTAAATAGGGTTATATTAAATTACGACCTTATAAGAAATAAAACTTATAGTAATATGGTTTGAAGTTCTATTAATAAATATTTAATAATTATAATCACTTTTGTAAGGTTAGAAATGAGAAGCTTACTTGGAAAGTGTTCGAATCACTGTCTGAAAGATAAAGTATACATAGAATTATTAAAATAATTATTTACTAAGTTATGGAGGATAGCAACTTACTTGCAAGTGTCAAATAGCAGCTTTGCTACAAAATACATCATTGAAAGGACACAAATATTGCAAGCATATGTGACGTTTTAATTTGTCGTGATGATTAAAAATATGGAAATGGAGAAACTTACTTGGGTTAGTTTACAAAATATCAGTTAGAAGAAAACGAATCAACAAATAAAATTTTTTTTAATGCAAATAATCAAATTGCACAAGGTGAATACTTAACTGGTAAATCATCAGAGATTCTGCATATACTAGTCTGCAAGTTAGTTCAATTCATAATACAATATCAAACTTCAATTGATAATTTATAAAGTGTAATTTTACTTAGCTTTTACCCGTAATTCATAAGAAGTCGAAAGCTCATATGTCGAAGAGTAAGTAGTGTCATTAGAAAGCCTTGATTTAATCTGCAAAAAGTAAGTCTTAACAAAAGTATGAGACATTATTGATAGAGTTTTGATGTTAAGCCTCGGATAATGCTTTTAAGATTTTGAGTTTGCTCAAATTTTCTCTTCCTTGTAATACTTGGTGTTGAATTCTCTTGAAGTTTGTGCTTAAGTGGTATGGGCCTCTTGTACATATGCTTTAAGTTATAAGTTTTTAAGATTTTTATAATAATTTAAGATTAATCAAGTCTTGTTTAAGCTTTCATAAAAGATTCCCAAATAAAGGAGTGCATAAGTCTCTCTCTTTTTCTTAAAAACACCCAAAAAATTAAAGCTTTTTAAAGTTTTAACTAAAGTTTCATGTAGGATTTAAACTAAGCTCTAAGCTCTAATCTCTTCTCTTTCTCTATAAAGATAAAAGTTTTAGTAAAGCTTTTTATTACAAAGCTTAATTTTAAAGCTTTATATATATATATATATATATATATATATATATATATTTATAACTCTAGAAGAATAGATTTAATAGCTAGAGATACCCATATTATGTTTTCTAGCATCATTGCCAACTAGAAATTTCATGCATATTTTCTTGGTGAAATTGACTGTCATAAGAATCATTACAACATGGAGATACATATGTGACAGACGTCTTGGAGACATTAAAAAAGAGCCTCTTATACTCTTGATGGCAAACAATTACAAAGGATCAATACCTTGTTTAGGTCAATCATGAAACCATTTTGTATTTCTGAGAGCAATACGAGAAAAATCAATACATTTTTACATTGTCAAATATTTTACATTTTGACATTGAATCATAGCTTTGTTCAAAAAATTAGGAGCATGCTATGTGGCTTGGGAAGAAGTGGGAGGTGAAACTTGTTGTTCTTTGGGAGGGAAAGCTTGGTCTTCTTGGGGTGGTGAAGCTTGATGTTCTTGGGAAGCGAGCTTGTATTTGTCAAGGAGGGGAAGATTTTGTTTGTTGTCTTTCTACCATTTGTTGCGTTTCTTCTATTTGTTGCATTTCTTCTGTTTGTTGTGTTTCTTCTGTTTATTGTGTTTCTTTCGTTTGTTGTGTTTCTTCTCTTTGCGCAGTTTGCCAATCGGTGGTGCCGATTCAGTGATGGCCATAGACATGGCCATGGTGGAGGTGTTGAGAAAAACAATGTGTGAGGGGGAAACATGAGTAGAGCAAGGGGAGGAGCATGCACATTAGAAAAGGATAGACTAAGGGTACATTGGCAAAGGTTGATTTGTATGGTCATTTGGAAAAGGTGAAGTCAAAGGTCAAAAAGGTAGCACATGGAAAATGCAAGGAGGCACATGTAGTGTGAGCATTTTATGAACACATGTTTGGCACAAGGGTGCACACATCTTGTAAGTTGGGAGCTCCATGAGAGCTATAAAAGGATGTACTTGGATCAACTCTAATGAAATGAAATTATCTTGGTTTGTGCTAAATCATCATCATTAGTGTAGCCTAATCTTATCTTGCTTATTATCTTAATTACTACGATTAATCATGATTATCAGTGTTTGATTCTCCATGAGCTCAATCATACTTGGTTTCTCATCATGGTCTTAGAGCCATATCCCTTCATTAATCTCCTAAGCTAGTAGTTAAGTAGGATGTACTAATCTTTCACAACACTAATTGTTTTCCCTCCTAAAGCTTGGAAATGCTAGTTCTCCTTGCACACTTGACCATTTGCAACAAAACTTTCTGGGCAGCTAGAGCACATCAAGGCATTGCTAAATCTAAGAGGAATTGATCCCATTCACATTGTTCTTCTTGCAAACTACACCGTCATGCCGACTATAAAATCAAACCATTTGTCGTCTATAAAAGGAAGTAGCCTGATTCCTTTCAGGGGTGTTTGGAGCATAGTATGAAGATCCCACATATCAAATATTACCATGATTAGTCCACGGTACGAGCTACAACAACCAAAAATACATGCGGCAAAAATATGAGTTGAAAGGTGAAAAATCAAGATACTCACTCATTAATATTATAAATTGAGCTTATCATTGTCTAATTGAGCTCATTTATGTTATGTCTAGTAAGCCTTACATCATTGGGTGAGCTAATTATGCTGTAAATCAAGTTTCAAAATTGGCTTGCTCTCCATAACAGCCTCTGTTAACGAGCTATTAACAAGCCTATATCTTACTCATCTTTTGGTGATTTTGGAAAAGTGACAGTGCAAATCACAAATTTGGGAGTTGCTATATGAGGATGTATCATCACATTCAATTTTTCCCTTGATTTGAAAGGTCAATTGTTCACTTGAGCACTGATAGTTTTTTGCATAAAAATAGTGAGCTTGCTCTTGAGGGCTCATGTGGTTAATTCCTTGCATTAGCACTAATCCCTTCATTCAAGTAATCAAGTGTTAAGACCTTCTCAAACAAAAAATGACCACTTCATTTGTGCTTGATAAGTTCAAAGGGGAGTCCTTCTACACATGGCACGTTAAAATCAAATTCATGTTAATGAAGTATGTGCTATGTGGGATTGTAAATGAAAGGGAAAAATGTCCAAAAGATGAAGGGGATGAAGACAACAAACAGTTAAATAAGCAAGAATGAAATGGAATTAGCTATCATTGCATTAGGATTGGGAGATGGATTTATCCATCACATTACATCACAAGATACATGGGTTCTTGGGATGAGCTAGAGAAATTGTTTGGGGAAAAGAAAAAGAATTAAAAAATAAGCTTGAAAATATAATATTTTGACTTGGACATTAAAGATAGTGATTCACTTTCAGCACACCACCTTAACAAAATGAAAAGCATATCACAACAATTGGCTCACATTGGGGCACACATAGAAGAAGAGGATGCTATAGCCATATTATTAAAAAGTATGACGCTTGATGACTATGGGCCCCTAGTGGCTACCTTGAAGAACCTCCTAGATCCACCAACCATTGCAGGAGTGGAAGCGAAACTCATAGAAGAAAAGAAGATTTGAGGCGAGACAACTCAAGCTACATCAAGTGAGGAGAAAGCACTCTTCTCAAGAGAACTTGGACCGACGGCTAGAGAAGGACCAAGAACAAAGATAAGCTATCATCATTGTGGAAAAATTGGTCACAAAGCAAAGAATTATTGGCATAAAAAGAGAGCCGAAGAAGCCAATGTAATGTCAAAGAAGGAAGACAGTGATGAGGCCTCGCAGGATGGAGGCAACACCGATCATCTCTTATAGATGATATGAGGATCATGGCTTCTAACTCCTGGTTGTAACCCCACTTTCCTGGTGTGTAAAGTGTCAAGACAAAGCCAACATTATAGGTCATAGAGCAACATAGATGGACCGTTCCAACCATATGAGTATGGATTGTAGGTCAGATCAATACGTGTTAGAAACTAGACCCTTATCACATTGAGGGGAGGTGTTGAGAAAAACAATGTGTGAGGGTGCAACATGAGTAGATCAACAAGGGGAGGAGCATGCACATTAGAAAAGGATATACTAAGGGTACATTGGGTAGCAAAGGTTGATTTGTATGGTCATTTGTAAAAGGTGAAGTCAATGGTCAAAAAGTAGCACATGGAAAGTGCAAGGAGGCATATGTAGTGTGAGAATTTATGGTGGACACATGGTTGGCACAAGGGTGCACACATCTTGTGAGTTGGGAGCTCCATGAGAGCTATAAAGGATGTACTTTGGATCAACTCTAACGCAATGAGATTATCTTTTCTTGTGCTAAATCATCATCATTTTAGTGTAGCCTAATATTATCTTGCTTATTATCTTAATTACTATGATTATCATGGTGTTTGATCATCCATGAGATCAACCATACTTGGTTTCTCATCAAGAGGCAAGAGATGAATGCAACTGGGACATGAGGAGGATGATCTTGAATATTGACTATAAAGTTCTCAATTTTTTGTGCTCTAAATAAGTGCAAATCCAAATCTGTGTAGCCTAACAATGCTGGATTCTACACAAAAACAAAAAATCAGATACGTACCATCAGAGAATAAAGAAGGAAAGAAACTAAGATATCATTTCCAAAAAATCAGATACGTACCATCAGAGAATGAAGAAGGAAAGAAACTAAGATATCATTTCCAAAAAAACGTGCATCCTTACCGATCCTAAGGGTAGTTCAAAAATAGAGTGTAGCAACAACATTGTGTTGTAGCACACTCTTCACCTACAGCTATGGCCATTAGATTGCTTAGGGACTTTGCATTTCATGAATGATGTCCCATATAATAGCTTGGTGTCTTGGGTGATGGCCTCAAGACTGCTTATAAACTTTCTAATTGAACTACACAAAATTGAACTACACACAACTTCATAGGTATAAATACTGAAAGCTTCTCTCTCTCTCTCTCTCTCTCTCTCTCTCTCTCTCCTTGATATATCAAAAATGATTGTGTAGACTTAATATCTAATGGGGACATTAGTATATAATGGTGCCATTAGCATCTAACAGTGCCATGATAGCCTTCAGGTGAATTGGCTAAATAACAATGCTTCTATTCCATATCGTAAGTGATTAAACTCCAGTGCGAACGATAGAAGGCAATTAAGCATATGAGAAGTAAGGGAAGGGAAAAAGACATAAAATATACAAAGTAAATCAATATCACCATACTAAGATTGCATACCACTTACTCTTGATGATATGCCATTAGGAGAAATTGAGCTATGTCAAAATTAATGGAGCTAAACCACGGACATACATCCATAAGAGAAGTCTGCTGCTGCTGCTGTGAAGTCAGAATAGTGGAAAGGAGGGAATCTACAATATAAACTTTCTCTTGAACTTGTTACTTGAGATTTGTTAAAACCAAGCTACATAACAAAATAACATTATATCAGTCACTTTAAGTAAGAAAAATACTTTAGAATTAAGATGATGATAAGGATTTAGCAAACCTTAAAGCAGACAACAAAACTTTATTGTTGACCTCCTTGTGTGGATTTGATAGAATCCAAATCTCCTCTATGTCGAAAGGAAAGTATTACGGATCATTTTGTATTAGAAGTCTGACATAAAAGGAGGGGCATAAGATATGCAGTGATTATTATGATTAATGACCCAACATGCATCTTTAATAGTAGCATCCCTCCTCCACCTCTCTTTTAGCTCTTGATCCCTAGCTTGATTTCCTCTAGCTTGTGAATTGAGCCGTGTTTCATGAGAATGAGTGACATCTATCACATCTATGACCTTAACTTTTCCCCTTAAAGGAGAGATTTCAAGAATTTATTTCATCTTTGTGTTGGAAAGAAGCACACGCTCAAAGTCTTATCATATCAAAATCTAACAAGCCGAAGGGACTTGATATCCCTCGGCATCACTGTGACTTTGTGCACATGAGTAGCGAGGACATAACTATCCTGAAAGAATTTGACAACAAAGTCCTCCGCAGTTTCCTATAGGCAATCTATGGCAAAAGTATTGCCAATGCATATCGATCCTGAATCTATCGCAAATGGATCTTCGAGGTGCTAGAAAGGGAGCTTTGAGATGGCACTTTGCATGTATCTCTACATCTTTCTCAACTCAAGGAGGACGGATCTAAGCTACTTCTTGTACCTCTGTTTCCTCATTGCCGAGAGTGCGGACATTCCTAAGACCAACCTTCTTAGCTTTTGAAGCTATTTTCCCTACTTTAGGATTTTTGTTTGATGAGCGCCTTGGAGTTTATTTCATATGCGCCATCTAAAAATTTAACGGGCATTTAAGTTACAAGTCCTCTTAAAAAATATTAAAATTAAGAAAGTAACACCAAATCACTACAATGCGAAATTGGAACATCAGACACAATCTTGATCCCCCTTGTGTTGTAGTGATTTTCATGCAGAGCTCTTTATTCCGCAAAATGACTAATCAAAAGCTTAAATAAATTGACAAACAATCATGAAAGTATAATGCATGCACAAACTTGAACAACTCACAACTTGAAGACCATCTTCAAGAAAATTGTAAGGCCTTGTGTCTCTCATTGTAGTGATTGGTCATGTATTACTAATTTTTGACATGGGGACATTAGAAAAAACCACCATACAATCCTAAAAATGTAGCCATTTCTCACAAAGAAGAGTTCAAACGAACTAACGCACAAATGCAAGAAACAAATATCTACCACTTTGTGTGGTAATTGGTAATACCTACCGCTCTGTGGAAATTGGTAATATAAGATAAAAACAATTAGAGGATGCAAGTTAGGTGGAATCATGCCACTCACTTTGCACTGTAGTGATCGGCACTTAAGGATATATCACAAATGTATTAAATGTATCACAAATTTATCAAAAGTGCATCACAAACGTATCACAAATTATAAAATGAATCATAATGTATCACAAATGATGGGAAGAGAAAACTGTACTAGAGAAAAATTTATCGGAATGCATAAGACGAATGGACACACTATAACGCAAAAAGGAAATTCAAAAAACATTGAAAGTCTTATCTCGCGTTGTTGGTGATTTTTCTATAGTTACCCTGATCAAAGTGCTAAGGATGAAGAGGTGGAGCCTACAAAGCATAGATAGAACATAGACAAGATTGTAGAATAGTCAAAGTACTGAAAGCTAGAAGTAGAATGACATGTGTACGCATTAAATAGTTATGACGTGAAATGATTACAACCAATGCATGTGACATGTGTCCACAATGCATGGTTAAGACACGGCTCCAACACATGTAGAAGATTATGTGAGGCAACGGCCAGTGCCACATATAAAGACCGTTACATAAAGCGAGCCCACATCCATTACCGATTGCATGAACTAAGGTCATTCTTGCTCTCATTGAATTTTTTAATGCATTCTTTAGATCATTGTTGTTATACCACTTTTTGGTTTGGAAGTACATTTTCGAAATCTTTAACGTTTGATTCGGTAAAATTTTTAAATATTTTAAAATTTTCTTTGTATCGTTGCCATTATCACTTTTCAGCAAGGTTGAATGATGGCTGTGTCAAATCACTTTTCAGCAAGGTTGAATGATGGCTGTGTCAAATCACTACAACGCAAGAAGGACATGATGATTTTGTTGGATGGCCTTATATTGCGTTATTAATGATCTTTCTTTTTTTTGGTAGTTTCAATGTCCCTTGTCTCACCAATTAATTCATTATTGTGCTATTGGGGTACTTTTCTATTCAAATCACTACAATGCAATATGCTACCTCTCAAGGATCTCATAGACCTCGTATCACATTGTATTGATTTGTCTTTTTTTCTTTTCCTTTAATGTTTCTCATCTCATGGATTCCTACCTGTTGATGCATTTTTTGCCTTTCTATATTTTAGATGGATTCTTTTAGCTATACGTCTCTGGATACTTACTGATTCATAAATTTGCATAATTTTAGCAAATAATTAGAACACAGGGTTTACTAATGGCTGTGTTTGATGTCTCGATATGAGAAATCACTACAATGCGAGAAGGACATGCTGATTTTGTTTGATGGCCTCAACTCGTTGAGTTTCACGGAGTTGAAAAGTGAATTTTTAGATTCACTCAAAGGCAAGTGCGAACATGATCAGTCATATGCACGTGTGGAAAGTTGTTGTACACGTAGGGATCCCTCCCACTCCGCAGTAGCGAGTGTAGATGAAAGTTCCACACACCTAGCTCTTCTCTTTCTAGCAATGAGCTTAATCGTTGGAAGCATTTTTCCATCGATAATGGGTACTTGTTACACAAAGGAAGAGTGTGTGTTCCCTCGGACTCCAACACTAGGTGCCAAATACTTTATGAGTGTTATGATAGTCCAAGTGTAGGTCATCCTGGAATTAGGAAGACCTATGCCTTAGTGAGAAGGCAATTCTATTGGCCAGGGGCTCATATAGGAACGTCCAAGAATATGTTTTGCATTATCATGCAAAGCATTTCTCTATAGGCTTTAGTCCTTTCATGCTTATGTATGGGTTTCAACGCTGATCTCCAGTAGCTATGGGTTTAGCTACTTAAACAAAGGTTAAAGAATTTCTACAAGATCATCATAATATGCTGAAAATCGTCGAGGAAAATGTTAAACACTACAAGGGATCGGGCTCATACCCGCGCTCCTAGCCGCTAAAAATGACTTGTGAAAAAAGTAGCGGGCCCGTGTATCAGCACGTGTATCATCGCGGCCACAGACATGCGTGTAAAAGCGCGTGTATAGCACCTCTCAGACGCGCTTATACACGGGTGTGTAGCCACGTTCTTTTCACAGACGCGTTGATACATGCAGCTATACACGCTTTTTTTTAATTTAGACGCGCTTATACACGGGTGTATAGCCACGTTCTGTTCAGTTCAGATGTCTCAGACGCGTTGATACCTGCGTCTATACACGCGTTTCTTTAATTTAGATGCGCTTATACACGCATAATTGCCAGTTTTGACGCATTAATACACGTGTATTTTACAGAGTATCCGCGTAGATACACGCGAGTTTTAGCAGTTCTGACGCGTTTATACACGCGAACAGAGAGCAAAAAAAAAATCCAGAGAGTGCTATTTGGTGCCTGAATACTGTTCCAGCATTCCAGCACCCAATAGCACTCTCTGGAATTTTTTTTTTGTGCATTAGACCATCCCATTAGACCATCCACGAAGAACATATGCACGAGGGAGATTAAGACAAGAATGACATGAATGCATACATTGTCAATACACGATTCAAGACACACATGAATGTAATACTATCGATCAATCAATTCAATATTACTATCAAAATTTCATACATGTATACAAGGGAGTCCATATCTCGAAGTAGCCCATGGCTTCAGTTTACAAAAAATTATATACAATCACATCCTCAATATGGAATGTGATACTATAAGTCTGAGTACTACTCAGACCCAGATGATGACTCGGTGCTCCCTCCATGCTCAGATGAGCTCACATCGGTCGGAATGTCCGATGAGTAGTGCTCACATCCACCCTCTGCAGTGGCGGCCGGTGGATCATCAGCAGAGCTTGTGCCTGTTCAAGTAATATATAGTATATAAGTATATATATATGTAATTCAATAAACCAAAATCATTCGTTTAGAATTTTCAAGTACGACCGTATGGTCTCATGGCCATCTCAAACTGCGCGTCCGTAATACGTCCCTCGTCTCTGAAGATGGCCCACGTGTCACGTCTGCTATGCCGGCGAGCATACGCAGTATCGTGGGTTGTGGGCTTCCTCCCCGTAACCCGTCGCTGTATCATAATCAACACAATTTGTAAGATTAAAACAATCATAGAATGAATGAATTAAGTAAACAATCAAATAAAGTGGCAAGATACTTACGAACTCTGCCTCCCATGACTCGACGCCGCCAGATCCGAAATGCGAAGATCCAATGGTCTCCATCTGGATCCGTCGTGCCTCCACATGCTGCCTGCTCTTCACGCCACCCTCTGCTTGTTTCTTTGCATCCTTCCACTCGCGTTTGTGCGCGGCAGGTTTCTCGGCAGGATAGCCACCCCGCAGCTACATTTAGCCGGTCATCGTACGCGAGTTTTTTAAGGTGAGATCTTTTATTACTTAAGATCTCCCTTATTCGCATCCTTCCCCATACATCCGAGAATGTAGCATGTGGGGGATTGGGGTACCGACTATGTACAGCCTCTATCACCTCCCCAACTAATCAGCTATTTTGATCTTTAAATTTAATAAAACAATTTCTATATGAGTTTGATACTACCCCATGCATGTACTCCATTACCTCCCTCCCCCTCGCATCCATCACTATCCCGCCCCTATCCGTCACATCATAGCAGACCACTCTCTCCATCTCTCTCATCACCTCCTCTTTCGAACTGTCTCCTCTAACTCTTCTCCCTCTATCTCCTCTCTCACCGCGTGCCCTACTACCTCCCCCACCTCCCCCACCAAAGCACCCGCCGCATCCTCCACTTCCACTCTTCCTACTGCGGGTGGAGTCACGACTGGGGGATTGTCTACGTGATGGTGGCTGTGAGCCCTGACAAGACGGTGGCTCTGAGGGAGCACGTGATGGTGGCTGTGAGGGTGTACGTGAGTGTGTCTGGGACGAGGTATGTCTCCTCGGTGGACGTGGAAGAAGAGAAGCTGCATGCCGTCTCGTCGGACTCAGAGGAATAGATGGCACTGGAGTGCCCTGGATACTCGCGATAGAGGTATAGACACCAGGCAGGGAAGGAGGGGGATGGGCATACATATACTCTGTAAGCTCAACCGGACCAGGATGGCACCCAAAATGATTCAGCATCTCCATCAGCCAATTGCTGTACGCAAATGGATCGGATGAAGAACCTGGAATATCCATAAAGAACCTGCAACAAACATCTTCATGTACATCATGGGCTGTCTCTTGACTCACACAAATATCATCATTCAAGTCAGTTGTGTTGCCTGCAAATAATGAATTCTGAAACGTAGTCTCGTGTATACACCCGTGCAGAAACGCGTGTATACACCCATCACAAAACGCGTGTATACACCCGTCCAGAAACGCGTGTATATCCCCGTGAACAGACTCTACAGACAGATTACACGCGTTTCTACACGCGACCTGCGAAAAAAAAATTTCAAAAGGACCGACCCCCAACAAAGACAAAGTGTCCTTATAAAAGGACCATTGTCACCCCTGTCAGAATCATTCACCCAATTGTGTGCACAGAAGCAAAAGGACGGAGACAAACCCAAAAAGCAAAGAGCAAATAGCATAAACAAATCTAAGGAAAGAGACAAGGCACAGGACAAACTGACTCACCTCTGAAAAAGTGAGTCTTCTCTGCTCCTTCTCTGCTCCCTCCTTCTCCCGTGTGTGCTCCTTTCTCTGCTCCCTCCTTGCTGTTGGAAGAGGCGAAAACAGGCAAAAATGCAAGTAGTGTTGATATGTTAGTTCAAAATCTATATTTGGGGAAGGCGGGCTATTTTTAGTTTAAACATACCGTCGCGTTTATAAACGCATGTATATTCGCGTGTATGATATTTTAGCTGCGTTTATACACGCGTTTTGCAGAAATTACCTGCGTTAATACACGCGATTTTTAGGAAGTAGCCGCGTTAATACACGTAATTTTTAGGAAATAGCCGCGTCAATACACGCGATTTTTATACTTTCATTAAAAACATATTATGATTTTGTGTTTTCTGGTTTGTACACAGGATGTCATCAACCTCTTCAAGCAGTTCTGGGGAAGATGAGACAATGCATCATCGTAATCGTGATGTGTGGTTGGGACAACGGATCAAATGTATGTGTAATCGATGTCAAGGATGCATTGTACGAGCACGTCGAATTACCTTGAATCACATCTCCATGTATGGAGAATGGAATCAAACAGGTTTAGAGGTGAGTAGATGTAAATTGATGGTATTCAAATGACTCATGGTATCCAAATTAAATTAATAGAGTTGTAATATATAAACTCTAATTGAAGCAGGATGCAGTACCACACCCTAACATGGTACCCTACGTGCGACGAGAGCACGTAAAGCGTCGACGAGATGATGCTGGAGCTTCGGGATCTATTGTGAGAGATGAGTGGGAAAGGGATGACAATAGCCCTGCACCCCACGAAGTTGTGGAAGAGGAGGTGCTTGATGATATGGTGCGGAATCTTTTTAAGGATGATCCCAAAGGTATGGACGACGATGATATGGAACAAGAGCATCTTTATAAGGCTTCATCGACATCGGTGTTTGAAGGGTGCACATTCTCTGTTTTACGTGCTTCACTTGAACTACTTAATATACAAACAGTTTATGGATGGAGCAATGCAAGTCTTGACGCATTGTTGAAGTAAGCATTCTAACTTACAAATTTGAATTAGTGGTTTAAGGTTTAGGATTTAAGACTAATTATAATTGATGATATTGGATGCAGGCTATTATCAAACATGCTTCCAAAGGAAAATAGACTACCCACCTCAAGAGACATAGCGAGGCGCTATGTGACATCTCTTGGAGGACTGGATTATGATAAAATACATGCATGCGTCAATGATTGCATTCTCTTTCGTGGGATGCATAAGGAGGCTCTACATTGTCCCACTTGTGGTGAAGCAAGGTACAGAACAGATATGAAGAGTTTTGATGTACCTCGTAAAGTCTTGCAACACTTTCCTATAATTCCTCGCATCAAACACATGTTCAAGTGCAAATCCATAGCAGAGCTCATGTCATGGCATTCCTCACATCGATCGGATGATGGCATGTGGAGAATTCCCGCAGACACTCCTGCTTGGAAGCATATTGAAGATGAGTGGCCCAGCTTTAAAACAGAGCCCAGAAACTTGAGACTTGGCCTGGGTATGGATGGAGTGAATCCATTTGGTTTCAAAAGCACCGCATACAGCGTGTGGCCAGTTGTGTTGGTGAATTACAACCTTCCACCATCAATGGCGATCAAGAAGGGACATCTTATGTTATCCCTTCTAATTCCAGGGAAACATAAAGTCAAGCATATGGATGTTTATCTTGAACCATTGATTGATGAGTTGGAGGAACTATGGAGAGGTGTTGCGGTGGTGGACATTAGTAGGCCTCCCTCCTCTCGACACTTCGACTTAAAAGCAGTGTTGATGTGGACAATGCATGACTTTCCAGGATACAGCGATTGTTCTGGTAAGAATTCTAATTACCTCCCTACTCTATTACTATTGGCTATATATATTAATTAGACGGTTTGGCTTTATTATTCTAACTTTTATTTATATTTTAACAGGTTTGAAAACATCAGGTAAACATGCATGTCCTGTTTGTGGCCCTTCGTTAGTACATGAGTATGCTGACGGTTTGTGTAAGACTATATTCGATAATCATCATCGATTTCTCCCCTCAGATCATCCTAAATATGTTGCTAGTAAGAGTAACACTCCTCCACCACAAACACTTCGTGCAAAAGATTGGAAGCGTATTTGGGAGTCTACATCTATTCTTCCTCCAGATGGCATGAACAGGTATAGTGATGTTTTTTCAATCTTGTTTTGTGTAGTCTCTAATTGGATTAAAGGTCACATAGAGCAATCCCTTGTGTAGGTACTCCATTTTTGTTCGGCTGCCATATTGGACCCATCGTAAGATCAACCATCTTCTTGATCCCATGCACATCTTCAAGAATGTGGAATCTGGTATTTGGGAACATATTATTGGTAAACGAGACAATGTTAGCGTACGTGAGGACTTGCGGGTTGCAGGACGTATGCGTCAAGCTTGGCCACGAGAGGTGGGTGGGCACGTTCATCTTCCGCCTACACCATGGATTATATCAAAGAAAGAGGAGAAGCAGGTAAAGCAGGCCATCACCACTTTGCGTACTCCCACTGGATGCATGAGATCATTGAAGGGAGCCTTTACAACCACTAAGAAAAGAGGCATTGAGCAACTATATGGGTTGAAATCCCACGATTGGCACAAGATGCTTCAAGTAAGTGTTTTCCAAGTCTTGTACGTACGTTGAAATTAAATTTTGTAATGCCATAAACCATACATACATGTGCTCTTATGTGCGCAGTTCATACTACCTACTAGCATTGACCATTGTGCAAATAAGAGTTTGAAAAAATGTATTTATAAGATGGGCGAGCTTGTGAGGTATGTAAAACCCATGCTCAGATCACCCTTCATTATACCTTGCAAAATGAACGTGCATGAGGTATAACGTACTATTTATTTATTTTTCAGATATGTTAGTTCCAAAGCAATTGATCCAGCCACGTTGGATGATGCGCGTGTTATGGCAGTGGAGGTGGTTTGTTTGGTAGAGGAGACTTTTCCGCGAACCATTCTCACAAGTCAACTACATCTCATTGTGCATTTAGTGGATGAAATTGCTTTATGTGGTACTGTGCATGCACGCTGGATGTTCTTCCTAGAGCGCTTCATGAAGACCTTAAAAGACTTTGTGAGGCAAAGTGCAAGGCTTGAAGGAAGCATGGCCGAGGGTTGGTTGATACAAGAGTCTCTTGTATATATTTCATAATTTCTTGGTCAGGTGGACAGCTCTTTGCCACGACTATGGAGCAATGAAGAGGACTTGAGGATGACCTCTATTGTGCCTCAAGGAAAAGGACAGAGTAAAGTAATTGACAGAACATTGATTGATGATCTCAATTTCACTTGTATCCTTAATAGTGATGTGATGAGCAGATGGGTTACAAGATATGAGGATGCAAAGACAAAAAGGCAAGCAAAAAGAGCTCTCTTTCGGAGGCAACATGGCTCTCGAAAGGCGTACCCTAAGCATCTAGCAACACTTCCGAATGATATCCATGTTGATTGGTTGCATGAGGAAATGGAGAGCAGAGAGTGACGAGGGGCTGCATATCACGCCGGAAGAATGGGAGTATGCACGAGGATGCATGTCAAAGGTACATAGAACTAATGTTTTGCATTAGTTGTAAGTGATTTGCTTTTAATATTTATTCACATTGCTTACACAAATATTGCTTCTATTTTGGTCCAGTGCACTATGTTCAATGCTATATGGTGTGAAGGCAAGCATTTTCGAACACAAAGAATTGATGAAAAGAGAAATACACAAGATTGCGGTGTCATTAGTAGCTTTGAGGGAGCTAATGGAAAAATGGATGATTATTGTGGCATAATCCAAGACATATTTAGGCTTGACTTTCGTCGCTTCTTTGTGTATGTTTTGGATGTCAAATGGCAAATGAACATGGTGGAAAAAGGGCCTGATGCAACGATAAAACACCATGCAAGTGGATATGTAACTATTGACTCTACAAAGTTCTGGCAAACAAAGAAAGATAGGCTCGTATTGCCACAACAATGTAAGCAGGTATGCATTTTTTTACTAATGTGTTTCATGTACATATATATCTAAGCTCGCGTACCCCTTGACTTTTGATATGCTAATTAATTACTGTACTATGTGTATTTGAGTAGGTGGTACGTCATCCCTATTGCACCACGTTCCAAAGTGATGTATAATACATTCATTGATATGGAGCATATGGAGGATGTAACAAGCCGCAATGAAGATGATGTCGAACATGCCATTGAAGATGTTGTGATCGATGATCAAGAAATAAGAGATGATCATGATAATGAGGATGAGCATGCCATTTCTCATGATCATGAGAATGACCCTACCATTGAGGACGATGGTGATGTTGATGAGGATGATCAGGACATCGATACCATTATCAATGGAGT
The DNA here is from genome assembly GCF_041138505.1 of Cibotium barometz. Classification (NCBI taxonomy): domain Eukaryota; kingdom Viridiplantae; phylum Streptophyta; class Polypodiopsida; order Cyatheales; family Cibotiaceae; genus Cibotium; species Cibotium barometz. The sequence continues at coordinate 17,089,090 of NC_141059.1, forward strand.
ACAGAATATCGATAGTGAAATAAATTTAATCGTAGCCTTACAAATTGATCAAATGGATATTGATGTTGATCATTTGGCAAGGATGGATCTTATTGAAGATGAGATCGAACCCTAACCAATCCGTCACTGTACGTTCTAAATTGATGACATTTCTATCATCTCATATGCATGATTTATTTTTTAATATATTTCATTGTTGTAAATGCATGTAGTGGGATTGTGTAATGATGTATACTGTAATGTACTATGAGATGGTTTAAAGAAAATAGTTTTTAATTTTGTAAAGGAATTCAGTTTTTCTCTGCCATGCGTGTATTAATCCATGTATAGTGGCGTGTATTAATCCGTGTATAATAGCGTGTATTAATCCGTGAATATTACCGTGTATAGATGCGTGTATTACTGCGTGTATATAAACGCATTTATACATGCGTTGATAAATGCAAACATATACGCGAACTTAAATGCTAAAATACACGCGCCCGATTCTATTCAAATACAGGCGCGACCATACACGCGTTCGTAATTTATTGCGTGTATGAAACGCGTGTATGGCAGCATTGTCTTGTAGTGAAACGGGTCCAATTAGACTGTTACAAGTATTATGCAGATGAAGACAACAGAGTGGTCACATTTGAAAAAGGTGACCAAGTATTTCTCAAAGTTCCCTCGAGTGCAGAAACTTTGAAGATGGGAAAGGTGCCAAAGTTGTCGCCTAGGTATTGTGGACCTTTCACAATGCTTAAGTGTGTAGGTGAAGTTGCCTACAAGTTAGCTCTGCCAGAACATTCCAAGGTTCACCTAGTTTTACATGTTAGTCGTCTGCGCGGAAACAAATAGCAGGATTAAGTGAGTTTAATGTTTTCTTAGATTAAGTTGTACGATTAAGATATGGTTAGATTCAAGACCGTCACAATATGTGTATATGTGTGTGTGTGTGTGTATTTAAATGTTCTCTCTCTCTCTCTCTCTCTCTCTAGATATATACACAATATACTCTTTATATAATATTATATATATATATATATATATATGAATTTATATATTTACATATATTTGCACACACACATACACTCCACATACATACATACATACACACACACACACACACACACACATATATACATACATAAATACATATATCTATATCATGTTATATTATATAAAGAGTATAATGTATACATATACACAAACATACACTCCACATACATACATACACACGTGTGCACACACACACACACACACACACACATATAATGTATGTGTGTGTGTGTGTGTGTGTGTGATATATATATATATATATATATCTTTCTATAATAAATATTTAATTATTATTAAAAATAAGCATATTTAATATATAAAAACACACACACCCATGCACTTGTACATGCACATATACACGCATATATATATTATAAATATATATGTATTTAAATAATAAACATAAAAAGTATACATATACATGTATATATATATATGTGTGTGTGTGTATTTAAATACTCTCTCTCTCTCTCTCTCTCTCTCTCTCTCTCTCTCTCTCTCTCTCTCTCTCTCTCCGCTAGATATACACACACTATACACTTTGGTTAGCCTAATGATGATACCCGCCTCTCGGTCAGAATCGATCTGATGGTGGGAGCGTGTCATGTCGATGGAGAACCTCACGAATCTGTCTATGTGTGGTGGAGAGTCTTGATGCTCTAGGTCGGGGGCATCTGGCTGGCATAATGGATCAAGCTCTCTCGCTAAGAAATCCTCTAGGGCATGGAGCCGGAGCGTGGGTACGGGTGGTGGGCTTTGATGTCATAGTAGAGGAACTCTTGTAGGCAGCTGATTGCGACGTGGATATGTGTACCACAAAGAAATTTGTGATGGTTGTGTGTTTGTGTGTGTGTGTGTGTGTGTGTGTGTGTGAGAGAGAGAGAGAGAGAGAGAGAGAGAGAGAGAGAATATTGCAATACATACATATATATATATATATATATATAATTATTTAAAAAAATAACATATCTATCGTAATAAAACACACACACACACATGCATAAACACATTATATATATATATATTTATATGATTATATTACAAAAAAGTTATCTTTATATATGTATTATCTTAATTATAAAACCCTATTTTGGCTCTTGATGAGAGTAGTATTAAAATCCATTTTGAAGCTCTTGAGTCATTAGGGGAAGGTTGAGGTCTATAGGGGCTCTTTAAGCTGCCATATTATGATTTTAATGACTTTTTGTTAAAATGTTAAGTTTCTTTGACTTTAGATACCTTCTTATTCTTCAAATGGCTAGAAGTATGAATTTCAAAGTTTTCCGCCAAAATTGAATTTAAAATTGAGTGGGTAAAACCATATCATGTGACATATCTATGGAAAGAACTCAACGAGTAGATTCTGGATCTCTAATCTCCGACAAATTTTGAGCTTATATATAGAAGTTATGGATGTCCGAAATTTCAAAAACTTTTCCCTCCACTTTTTGGGAATGAAAAGTACAAAAAGGCATCTTCTAGAGAATCTTTTGATGACCTTTAATCACCCAATATTTTTGTATACATGGCATCACATGATTGGTCCTTTTTCTTAATAACCTTTTAATCACATGGCATCTTAAAGGGCCCCTATAGACCTCAACCTTCCCCTAGTGATTAGAATTTCTTAATTGATAATATATGCTTTTTTAAAAAGAGTTCGTTACATACAGATGAAATTTAAAATATCATGAATACTATTTAAAAGTTATCTAATTTTAAAAAATAATTACACACTCATTTTTAAAGAAGATGTGTCCTTGATGTGACAAAAGGAATTAAATGGTAATTTTAGTTATTAAATGAGTTTGGAAAGCATGAAAAAGCTCACTTTAAGAAACAAATTTTATACTTTTCAAAATACTTTTTTATAAAATATCAGGTAGAGACTTAGGTTCAAATCCTTTTGGTTACTACACATGGTAAGGATATTTTTAGCTACAGAATTTGCGGCCAAATTAATGCTGAGTAAGAACTTCTCAGCCAAGAGTTGATGTTTTTCATCAACTTGATACAAAACATCAACTTTTATGAAAATTTGATATTTTGCAACATTAACTTTATATGCAAAACATCAACTTTCTATGCAAAAGATCAACTTTTTTACAACACTTGATGTTTTTTAGCAACGTTATGCAAAACATCAACTTTTCACAAAACTGAATGTTTTGCATCAACTTTGATGCAAAACATCAAGTTTTGTGGAAAAGTTGATGTTTTGCATCAACTCGATGTAAAACATCAACTTTTCCATACAACTCGATGTTTTGGATCAAAGTTGATGCAAAACATCAACTCTACCACAAAACTTGATGTTTTGCATCAAGTTTCAACAGATGCTCCGGAGAAGAAAGTTGGAGAATCGGAGGTCGATTTTCAAAAATGGCCTATTTCAGCGATTGTGTCTACAATGGCATGCTTAGATGACCTATTTCACAAATTTTGATTACCAACACAACTATATTTCGATGTGATGTGTGTAGACGTCACACAAAGCAATTTGCTACATTAGCAAATGGCTTTGTGATATCTGCATATCGCATTGAAACATAGTCGTGTTGGTACTCAAAATTTGTGGACTCGGTCGTCTGAGTATGCCATCATGGACGGAATCGCTAAAACAGGCCGTTTTTGAAAATCGACCTCCGATCCTCCAATTTTCTTCTCTAGAGCGCATCTGAAACTTGATGCAAAACATCAAGTTTTGTGGTAGAGTTGATGTTTTGCATCAACTTTGATGCAAAACATCGAGTTGTGTGGAAAAGTTGATGTTTTGCATCAACTTTGATGTAAAACATCAACTTTAGGGAACTATTTTTCTTAACTTTGAAATATTTTTACATTTTTTATGAGAATTATTTTTATTTTTATCACTAATAAATTTGTAAAATCTCATTCTAAATAGTAGATAGTAGCCAATAAAATCTCAAAAAATTAAAAAAATCTTATAAATCATAGAATTAAAGAAAAAATATACGTAGGATAAGGTGATATAGGTAGAACATAGGTTTAGGGCTAAGGACTTGAAAAACACATATGGTCACAACCTTTGACTACAAATTTGAGAGGAGGTCATTAAAAAAATTACTTGCCTACGTAACTGTGTAAACTTTGTATCATAATTAATATCACTACATAGTAGATGTCAAAAATCCATGATAGCAGAAGAGCTAGATGAGATAATCCATGATGACCTATAATCCATTGGTTTTAATCCAGATGTGCAAGGCTCCATTGATTTAGAAAACCATAAGTCGATCTATTCGCCAATCCTAATTTTTGTTTTACAATTCACTTTTAAAGCTGAAGAACTATAAGCAAATACACGTGGTGGGACCATCTATGTCGAGGAGGGGGGTGCATGTGAGCCTGGACTCTGCCATGCCTATGTGCAATAGTATGCTGTCCAGCATAGGGAGCCTTGAATCTACTGTCATCGTGAAAGCTCCAAGCTCTTCTCTACCACCATTCTAGAAGCCCTAAGCTCCTCTCTTTTCTCTTTGTACACAAAGATAATGTTGCGAGCGAAGATTGCATCTCTCAGCATTCTTCACATGTTCCCCAAATAATTATGACCAGAGTTCATTCTACACTACCCTTAGACATACCATCTCTCAACATCCTTTACATGTACTTTAAATAATTATAACTAGAGCTCATTCCTACACTACTCTTAGATATATCATCACCTACATTCATGATAATGGCTATCTAGATCAAACATCAACATATGCATACTATGAATTTTTGCCACCACCACATATGTACATGATATAGGTTACAATTTCTTCCCACCACCCTTATCCAATTTGCATAACAAGAATTTCCTTCATGAAAACAAATGCCTACGTGGGTCAAAATTTACACCCATAGGCTATATGATGTCTGCCTCTAAAATTGTCCCGCTGAAAAAATATTTCAATTTTCTACTCTTTTAACATGCTTAGGTTTACTCAGAGTCTCCATAGTTACCATCTTCTACATATATATATGAATAGAAGTCTACCTTTGCACACCTATAAGTTGACCTCTTTCAACTCTTAGCATTGGTCGTATATCATGTCCACTATCTGCTTATAAATAATAGAGCAAATAATTATGGCATGCAAACTGTCAAGGTAAGTATATACTAAAGGCTTTGCTATTTGGGTCTAGAAATAGACTCAAGGATGTTTGTAGAATTTTTCATAAATTATGGAGCTTATATTGTTATGTATTCTAATATTAGTCAAATAATGTGCATATTTATGCATAGTGGTAGAATTTATCCCAAGGAAGTCCATTAAGAAAAGTGTCTTACATTCATGAAATTTATAAAATAAAATTTTATTTGAAAAAGATTGATATTTCTTTAAGTTATGTAGACTCCTATGTCATTTTATAAGTCAAGTTTATTTTTATGTCACAAACAACAACAGTTTATAAATCTACAAAGGTCATACGTGTTCTCAATCTTGAAAAAAATAGCAAAATTTATGTAATTTTTAAATTTATACATGAAATTCTAGATGTGTTTTTAAAAAGCCATTTTTGAGATTTCACACATTTTGGGAGGGAATCTTTTTAGGTAACCCTTGTCAGTTACCTATTTTGTTCGCAACAGTATTTATATACACATTATACTCTTTATATAATATAATATAATATATATATGTATATTATACACACACACACACACACACACACATGAACGTGTGTGCATATATGAATATATATGTGTGTGTGTGGGCATGTGAATTTTTTCTATGGGTATTTTTGTGTCTATGTGTGGACATGCACGCACATATGCGTGTGAGAGTGTGTGCATGTACACGTGCAAATGTATGTGCACATGTGCATCTATGTATACATGTGTGCATGCATGTGTGCCTATAGATGTGTGTGCACATGTATTTTTGAATGTGAGTGTGTGTTTGTGTGTATATATATGTAAGTTATATGCATGTATGTGTATGTGCGAGGTTGAGTAAGTGTGTGCAGGTAAGTGTGCATATTTATGTATGTGCATGTGCGTGCGAGTGTGTGTATATGCTTTTTTTGTGTGCATGTGTGTGTGTTTTTTTGTGTGCATGTGTGTGTGCGTGTTCTGCATTGTGTGCATGTACATGCGTGTGTTTATGTTGGCATACATGTAGATCTATTTATATATACACATATACATACCTATAAATATATGTGTGTGTGTGTGTGTGCGCTCTCTCTCACACATGTGCACATAATATAATATTATATGTGTGTGTATGTGTATGTGTATGCACACATGTCTGAGTGTGTCTATGTGTGCTAGGGGGAACAAATGAGCAAATGAGAAACTCTCATATGTGTGTGTATGTGTGTAATATAATATATATATGTGTGTGTGTGTGTGTCTGTGTGTGAGCACTTATATATATGAGAAACTCATTCAATGAGCAAATGACTTAATGGTGACAACTAATTGTGAGCCCCAATGCATGACATAGGCTTGTGGAAACGAACCGTTCCTTTTAAAAAGTTTAAAAATGTGAAACTCTCTTACACACACACACACACACACACACACACACAAGACTCATTCAACGAGCAAATGACTCATTAAAAAATTATACTTTCTCATTTATATGAAGGGCTCTCCTCCTCTTGCAAAGTGGGGCTCTCCTTTGCTTACCACATAGCAGGTCACAAATAAGTGATATATAGATGACAATCATCATCTATAATGGTCAGTTTTTGCATGAAAAGCTCCCCATTGAAAATTTAAACACCTTTGAGATTGCACTTTTAGTAAATTGCATGAAGCTCACCACATCACAATTTTAAACACCTTTGAGATTGCACTTTTAGAAAGTTGCATGAAGCTCACCACATCACAAATTTAAACACCTTGAGATTGCACTTTAAGTGATCAATATTTATGGTAATTTGTTATAGTTTCAAAAGTCCCAAAGCTAACTAGATTTCTAAATCCACATATCAAGCACCATATTTTTTATGTTGAAGGGGTATAAGGTAAGTGTGTAAAAGAAATTTATAGAGAACAGAATATTTTACAAGCTAATAAAGAAATTTCTAGAGTGTTTATATTTCTAATATACATAATTTCTAGAGTGTATAATTTCTAATATACATAATTTCTCATCAAACTACATTTGAAAGTGGAACTAGTGTACTTTTGGTCGATCCCCACATAAGTTTTAAGCTACAGTAGAAAGTGGAACTAGTGCACTTTTGGTCCCCCACATAAGTTTTAAGGTATAGACAAATAGAACCCAAAGCTAAGTTTGACTTAGATACGTTTCTCATTTTTGTCTGAGAGATGTAAGGAAACTCTATAAAAAGAAGTTTCTAGAGTACATAATATTTTTATCAACAAGGTAATAAAGAAATTTTTAAAGTACATAATTTCTCATCAAGGTACATTAGACAGTGGAACTAGTGCACTTTTGGTTTACCCCCACATAAATTTTAAGCTACATTAAGCGCATGTTCAGTCTATCCCCCACATAAATTTTAAGATATAGATGAATAGAATGCAAACCTAAGTTTGACTTAACTATGTTTCTCATTTGATTGAATAGAGTGATGTCTTATTTTAAGATATAGATGAATAGAACCCAAACCTAAGTTTGACATAACTATGTTTCTCATTTGATTGAATAGAGTGATGTCTTATTTAAGGCACATTACTCTTTAAAATAGTTTAAGCTTTGGCTCATTTTCATGAGCTTTAACACCTCAAGCATTTTTCAAAAAGTGGTCTCCCCAAACCTAAGTTTGACTTAACTATATTTCTCATTTGATTGAATGGAGTGATGTCTTATACAAGGCACATTACTCTTAAAAATAGTTTAAGCTTTGGCTTATTTTTATGAGATTTAACACCTCAAGTATTTTGCAAAAAGTATCTCCCATAGGACTACATGTAATACACTCATCTTGAATTTGATCGAAGTCAATGATCATGGTTCTACTTTTGTGGGCCATGTGGTGATGTTCACCTTCTCTAGGGCTATGCATGATGGATAGACTACAAATCATGTTGTTATGTGCTTTAGACCAATATGAAAATTGTAATAATCTATAACTTTAGGTTGGGTTTCATGAAACTTCACATCATAAACTTAAACATATTGACATTACACTTTTACTAAATAATAAGTTTTTATGGTGATTTACTAGAGTTTCCAAACTACATATATACAATGATCATTTAAGTTTTACGACTTTATCATATGGAATTTTAAGCAAAGGTGGAGAACCTCTTACCCATTCCACAATGAAAGATTGGAATGCCACCACCACCTTGCTGAATTTTCTAGTGTTCTTGTCTAAACTTTGGCCTTTCCAGCTAGTGCATTGGTGTTTACAGCATGGCACATGGGAGTGTTTTGGGGAGTGTTATGGGATGTTGGTGACCCCTTTGAGCCTAGGAGCTACTTGGTGGTGCCAAGGGAGTGTTTTCATGGGGGATTGGCACCAAGGGTGGCTCTTTTACATAGGCTCCTTTGGCTGCTTCAGTTGTGGTGTCAACACATAAGTCAAGGTGACAACCAAGGGTGGCTCTTCTACATAGGCTCCTCTGACAACCAAGGGTTGCTCTTCTACATAGGCTTCATTTGTGGTGTCAGCACATGAGTCAAGGTGACAATCACTTCTCTCAGGCTCCTCTCCACTCCTACTTACCTTTGGGGGGTGCTAGAGGCATGACGTTGAGTCTTCACACTAACTTGGATTTGACATTTGAGGGTGTGTTTGTAGAGACCCAGGGCATGGTTTTCTCTGGCCTTAAAACCCAAACGTAGGGGTTCCCTTTGTAGAAGCCTTGAGCTTCCAGCACCTTTGTTGATATCCATTAAAGTGTTGCTTGCTTGGGTGGCATTGGTGGGTGCTAAGTCCATCACTTAAACAAAAGGGTTTCTCTCATAGAAGCCTTAAGATCTTCTAACACCACCTTGACTCTAGGATCCAATAGGGGGATTGGGTTGAGAGTGCATCACCTTTCCTTGAGGGTTTTTCTTAGCATAATTGTTCTTATAGGTAGGATTTGGACCAAATGGTGAATGCCCAAGTCTTTTCTTTAGTATCATACCTACCTTGGCTAGCTAGGGTACTTTTGCACACTCCTTAGTGACCTCCCCAAAAGTCTATCAACTTCTTTGTGAGGTTTTGATGACCTAAACAAAAGGGTTTCCCTTATAGTGATTACATTAAGCTCAAATTCAAGCTAAAAAAGTGTGCTATTAACAACCACCTTATAGGCAGTGTGGTAGGCCCATAGAGCAGAGTGCAACTAGTTTCCCAATCACTTCTCGATGCCTCTATCATCTTGGTGAGATGGTACTCTCTTGAGTAACATTTTAATAAGGGATTCTTATGTAATATAGTATATCTTATTCACCCAAAATCAATCAAGAGAAATTATATTGATAGCATGATTTGAAGGATGAATTATAATTAACAATAAGAACATGTCCATCTTTAACATTCTTTAATAACTAGTCTTGGAATTGAGCCACAAAAGTGGCTCAGGGTCTCATTTAGGTTATCAAAAGTAGGAATAGGTAACCATATTAAAACTTAGCAATAAGTAGCACATAGATGAGCTCCCCTAAAAAAGTGCATTATATGGGAATTTTGTTTTACCTAAAAAAGTGAAATTTTAAAACTAAGACTTTACTAAAAATAGTAAAAGCCACAAAAGTGGCTGAAATATTTAGTAGCATGCTCTAATTAGAGGGCCAAAAAATGTTGTCAACTTTGATTCTATCATTACTCTAGGTAGACCCAAAACTCCTCCAACAAACCTCACATTGCCTACTTCTCAAAAAACAAAGGGATTCCAATAGCAAGCTATCTCAGAAATGCTTCACCACAAAACACCTTGGGTGTCACACGACTCTCCTCCCTGCCAAAAAACCCTCCTCACACACCATGCAGTCCAATTCTTCTATGTACTGCTACTCGCTGCCATGCACTGTTCTCCTACCTCTTCTGTGCATGCAAGTACTCTTTCTTCTGTTTAGCTAGAGTGACAACGGCTAGTCCCCTTTTAGTAAGTGTCCACACAAAATCCCTTGTTTAGCTAGAGTGACAACGGTGATGGCACGGAAGCGGTAAAGCTGTTTACGCCCTTATAGCATGCCACACTTCCACACACGCATGCAAACACACCAGAACACCAGACCAAAGAGCATGAACAAGACTCATATTTCAGAAAAGACCTTGACCTTTACAGAGGTGGATATCCCAAAATATCCCAGACACGAGCTACACCAAGTACCCGCTCGCAATCAGCCCGCTCCAGCTCCTGGTCGATCCGAATTCCTTCGTTCCTTGCTTCTCTGCAGCAGCCCTTCTCACTCTCTGCTCTGCACCTTAGCTGTAGGCCACTCTCTACTACACCACCACCAATCACTTTCTTCTCCTTCACTCTGCTCTCTCCCCTCGCTACCAACCACACACACAAAAACCAGCTCTTTTGGGCGATCCCTTTGCACTATCAGGCTTATTCCCTCTCTCTTTGCTTCTGCTACCACTGGCGGTCCAAAACAGTCTGAGCCCGTCGATGTTGCCCACCTGTTGCCAACAGCCACAGCTAGCACCCAACACCCAAGGTACTCTCTCTTGTTAGCATCCAGCTATTGTCGAAACCAAAATAGTGACCCAATCTTCGCTTCCTCTCTTTCATTAGCTCTCCCAGTTCACAAGAGAAGCATCCCCCCTCCATTGAGACGGCTACCATCACCGGAGCCTCCTAGACGGCTCTGCCCTTTTGTTTGCTACTAGCCACACCCACAAAAACTAGCAACAGCCACATGCTTGTCATCGCCAGCAGCAATCACGGCAGCAACACCCAACGCAACTCCTCCTATGCGCATCCAGCCCCTCGCCAGGCAACTCCTCTGGCGGACCAAAACCAAAACCAACCCACCCCTTCGCTTCCTCGCGTGTGCACTACAGGTGGCTGGCGGCTCTCTTTTCTCTGGTTACACCCACCGCCGCCAATACGACCACCACTAGTCTTCGCTTCCTCTCTCAGTCGCCACCAGCCTCAGCCATTGTAGCTACTATTGCGTACCCAGCGACGCCCCCTTCACAACCCGTTTACTTTTTTCTCTGCAGACAGTTCCCTCACCTCGTCGCCCACCACCTCATGTTAATATAACCAGTCTTCTCGTCATCGCCAGCATAGCTGCGCCAGTCACCACCTCCCTCTCCCTTTGCTTCCGTCAGTGAGACTGCGTGCTACCAGCTCTCTTTGCTTTATTGCCAACTCCCTTTTGCAGCAAAACAACATACCCTCCTGTTCTTTCACGACCCGCCTCCCCTGCAGAGCCGCCCACCTCTCTTGGCCTCTTCGCTGCTCCTCACAAAAGAGAGAGGCCCCCTCACAATAACCAGGTGACCTTTTTTCTCCTCCTGCCTGCGCTCTCCCTACAACGCCTGGTCGACTCATCCGCCACCTCTTCACTCCTTCGCCATGCTTCTAGACATCAAGCTGGCAGCTGGCTAAAGCTCCACGTGGTTATCCTTTTTGGGCCACGTTATTCATCATTTTATTTTATTAAAGCCACCAGTTTTTCATTTCACACCAAATGCCCAAGGCATCTTTGGCCCCTTCATTACCTTTTCCTGCCCATGCCCTGATGCTTCCTCTCTTTCATTGTGACCTTCCAAGTGCCTATTGTACTTTTGACGCGCCCACACATACTCAGACATCCGAGCAGCTGACATCTTCTCCAGCCGACCACGCTTCGGGCAAGCTTGTGCTTCCAGAATCTCAACATTGTCCCCGCGCATACACTCCCATCAAAACCAAAAGCCTGACTGCTACATCCACGACGCCCACACTAAGTCAATGGGTACTCCCACGACTTCACCACAACACGAACAGCACTCATGTACACATGTACAAGTTGAGTCTGAGGTTCTCAAAAAACTACACACAACGGCTAGTCCCCTTGGCTAGTCCCCTTTTAGTAAGTGTCCACACAAAATCCCTTGTTTTCCTAAGGATTCAAACCATACTGTATACTTTATTTCTTATTCCTGAGGTCGGGGTGGACACCTTTATTGGGTATATTTCTTGAGCATAAATAAACCTATCAGTGCACCCACCTAGACACACTTACCCCCCATGCTAGCACTCTCTCCAGATGGTGCCCCGACCCGAATACACTTGCCCCCTTGCTAGCACTCCATCAGTGCTGCGTAGGCACCCCCTCCCATAGCTATATATACCCCCTCCCCTCCCCCTTTGCGAGGAAGAACTGCCTTAGAGGCTAGGAACTAGCTCTCCATCAGTGCATAGGCACCCCCTCTCCACAGTTATATATACCCCCTCCCCCTTTGGGAGGAAGAATTGCCTTATAGGCTAGGATCTAGCTCTAAGATATGTCCTACAACTCTTCTCCCCCTGTGTGAATAGACTTAAAGTCACCCTCTTAGCCTCTCCTAGCCAAGGCTAGAAGTACCCAAGCCTCACTCTCTCTTATGAGCCCTTTGGCTAGGGACACTCTCTCGAACCCCCCCATGTGAAGAGACTTAAAGGTGAGCTTAAGCCTTATTCTCATTAGGATTTTAGGCAAGATTTTCGAAGCCTAAACGGTGTCATTTCCAAATCCGTTCAATCAGTTGGAATCCTTGTCTCACTATGGGACCCTTTTGTACTTCTTGAAGAAATAATTAAAAACCAACAAAATACATCAAAAATAAAACAAAGACTTAAATTAAATTGATATCAAAGAGCATAGCATAGCATAAGATAAGAGAAATAGAATAACATCACGATCAAGACAAGATTGGGTGCAATCTCTCCCCCCCCATGCCGTGTAGCTCCACTTCCACCACACGACATGAGTATTTAGAGAATTATATTCATAAAAATAGCCCAAGGAGCTAATAATAGATGTGCGTACAAATTGGGCTTTCTTTTCCCTCTTTTGGGTATTTCTTTACGTATTATTAACCATATGAAAGCTCCTAAGGTTTATACATATAAAAACCTTTGCCCAAATATAATTGATAATGGGCCTTCTTACATAAAATAACTTTGTGCACATTTGCACACATAATAATATTGTGCACATTCACACATTTCATTAAGCCGATTCTTGCACACATTAAATCAAGCATATTTTTCTATGATTATTAATTCATCAAAAATATTCAATAAAATATATACCTATAACAGTCCTCCCATTTGAGGAAGCAACTGTCCTCAGTTGTGTAAAAGAAAAATGCTGTAACAACAAGATTATGCTCGTATAGGTATCGATGTCATAACCTATAAGGTAAACTCAGAAGTTCCTATGGAATACCATAAACAAACTCAGAGGTTCATTAACCAAGCATGGCTCAAGGGTACAAGGGATGGCTTAGAGGCTCGGATGAACATGGACTGCAACAACAATAAAAACTCGTGCGACACCTAAACTGGTGGTCCTCGCACTTATCATCAAATCATAAGTTATATGCACAAAACAACATGAAAGGATATAGATGACATAAAATTCTAATAATGTTTAACAAAAAATGATCACCATCTTCACACCACCGCTCAATCCACTAGCCATACGACACCTCAATCGGTACCCTTGTATAGTGCGACATCTCAATCGGTACCCTCGCACATCTCGTTGGCTATACTCATAGACATTGTCTATGTTAGTTAAACAATTAATTGAACACATCAATTAATCCTAACGTCGTCTTGAGATATAGACAACCCATAAGTATTCAGATAATAGCCACACACATGTTTCCCAAGCGTAAGTAACTCGGGAATCACCCCTCCATACAAACCAATTGAAACAAATAGTGGAGGCCCACATGCATGCTATATACAAGCATCCCTGATATACATCTACATAAATGCATGATAGGATGGCTTCATGATTGGTGTGGAAGACTAGATCCACACATAATGCATATACAATGAACCAATTAAATGAACATATGTAAAACGAGTCTAAGTGTCCCATACCACATAGGCGTGTTGCACATACACACATAGGATGGTAAAAGATAGAAGACATAAATGTGTCTAGAGTAAGTCTATGAAACCAATCTGATGTCCCATACAACCATATTAATTCTATACATCACTTCCTTCAGAATAGAAGTTTGAGGACGGAGTGGCCAGTTCCCTCTGAAACTTAAATTCCAACATAAATTTTCTCTATCTTAAAAATTTATTTAAGTTACTAAATCTCAAATAATCTTAATTTTGAATCTATGGTTTATTAATTAGGTTTTTAGTTTGTTAAAATATTATAGAAGGTTTTTTAAAAAGTTTTACAAAATAAAATGAATATATACATACCCCCATCATTATGGTGTAATTAAAATAATTTATCAAAAACAATATTAACACTCGAAAGAGATGTGAATTGTTGTTGATAATATAGATAGAATCATTAGGAAAAAAGGGAGCTCATTTTGGGGCCTTTTACGGTTTGGAAAAATAAGCTCTGAACCAATCAACAGAGGGCCAACGTAACGTTGGAAATTCACAAAAATAAGAGAAAATAGATAAAAGAAACAATACTTTATGTAGGTACAAGCGTGCTACATTAATGTGGAGATTGGTTTTTTATTCTCACAAGATCTTTGAAGATAGAATCTAGTCTGACATTTTCTCTGACAAGGGCCTTCTCGCTTCCACCTTCCTTTGAACTTTGAAATGTTGTGCTGCCTTTCCTTCAAAAGGTCTACCATTCTACACCACTGCCTCATTGTGCAGCAGCCTCTTCTTTTTCAAAACTGCTCCCTTGATCCTATTTGGCTTAGAGTAAGATGTTTCTTGTCAACTGTTTGTCTGCCCACTTTCTCTTTCTTGAAACTTCACTTTGTTATCTTGTTTACATTACTTTGCTGTTGTTACAGATTCACAAGGTCTCCATGGTGAATAAAAACTATGGCCGTTCTTGTGGAAGACGCTCTGTGGATGATAATGCTATGAAGGCAGAATTATACCACACATCATTACCCCGTCGACTTGCTTCTTCTATTTCTTCGGTAGAGAATTCAAGTACAGTCAAAACGGAAGGAACTTGGGAAAGGTTTAGTGTTTTGAAAGGAGCATGGGTGCTCATGCAACCTAGCAAAAGAAAGAGACCCCAGACAAAAAACATTTTCTTGGCGTCATAGAGTACGAGATTTTAAAATCACCAGAGGGAAGATATCGGTGAAAGAAGTTTTGATTAAGCATGTGTACATGCATAAAGAACTTGTCTTGTGAGACTATCCAAATGATCTTCCGCAACACAGGCCTAATTGTATATTTTTCTATTGTGGTTTTGTTCTTTATGAGGTGTATGGATTTTTAAGATGAAGCTTTCTTTCTTTGCTTATTGACATTCTTGTGTTATTTTATTTCAGATTTATACCCTTCATCGTATGAGACATGGCAAAACATCGATTGTATTCTGGGATTTATAGATGTTTTGCATGGATCGATAGGAGAACAACAATACCAAGGTCGATGTGCAACAGAGCTAGCTCAATCGGGTATATTTTTTACTGATCATTTTTATCAGTTGACTGGACAATGCTAACACACATGGTGTGTTAAGAAAACAAGATCATCTGACTTATCCTAGTCTCATTAAGCACTGCTATTAGTTTACTTTACCCTATTGATTCATATTGCTTTTTTGCAGGTGCTCACTGTTGCCTCCACATATGCAAACAATTTTACAAAGATATTCTTACCTGGGCTTTGTGTCTCTAAGCAGCATGTTTCTAGCTTTTTCACACCACATTTCTTACATTCACCCATCAAACACTCACTATTGTGGTAACCAGCATCTATCTACTTTGGGCAGAGAACTGTCTCCCATAGATGTGTGACACCTTTGAAAGTTTGACATAAAGCCATGCAACCCCTGCTAGTTTCATCACCTCTGACGCAAACGCTGCATGTACATCTGCATTGGGCTCCATGCAGCCCGAATGACTGAGATCGCATATGGTTAAGTGTGTCCTTCAAAAAGGACATCTGCACATGATATTCACAACAGCATGTATATCTATCGCGTACAAAAAATGGCTTCATCATCTCAGACATTCTCATACCTATTTTGCAATCTGGATGCTTTTCTTTGAATCTGTAGAAGAGCTCAACCTGCAATTATGAGAGTTAGAAGGCGGTTATTATGCTAGTTATGCTAATTAGTATACATGCCATGCACGGAAGCATACTGTATGTAACCAGCACTTACAGTATGCTAACTAGCACTTACAGTATGCTTCCATGCATGTGCAGTATGTTAACTAGCACTCACAGTATGCTAACTAGCACTTGCAGATTGCTAACTAGCACTGACAATATGCTAACTAACACATTCAATAGGCTAATTGGTACATTCAGTATGCTAAGTAGCACATTCAGTTCGCTAATTGGTACATTCAGTGTGCTAACTAGCACAAATAGTGCTAAATTAGCACAAACAATATGCTAACAAGCACATTCATTATGCTAACTAGCACATTCAGTATGCTAACCAGCACTTAAAGTATGCTAATTAACACTCACAGTATGCTAATAAGCACATACAGAGTGCTAACTATCACTAATCATATGCTAACTACTTACAGTATGCTAAGATGCACCTATATTATGCTAACTAGCACCTTGAGTATGCTAACTAGCACTTAGAATATGCTAACTAGCACTTAGAGTATGCTAACTAGCACTTACAGTATGCTAATCAGCACCTACCATATGCGAACTAGCACTCACAGCATGCTTACTAGCATTTACATGTGTAGAGTGTGCTAATCAGCACATAGAGTATGCTAACTAGCATACACAGTCTGCTAACTAGCATTTACAGTGTGCCTCCAGGTATGGCTTGTATACTAACTAGCATGTAGAGTGTACTAATTAGCACATAGAGTATGCTAACTAGCATACACAGTCTGCTAACTAGCATTTACAGTGTGCCTCCAGGTATGGCTTGTATACTAATTAGCATTACTTATATGATAAATAACGCACTCTGTAAGGTGATCAACATATTGAAGATTTGAACTAGCATATACAGTATAGCATGTTCTAGCATGTAGAGTGTGCTAATTAGCACATAGAGTATGCTAAATAGCATACACTGTCTGCTAACTAGCATTTACAGTGTGCCTCCAGGTATGGCTTATATATTAATTAGCATTACTAATATGATAAATAACACACTCTGTAAGGTGATCAACATATTGAAGATTTGAACTAGCATATACAGTATAGCATGTTCTAGCTAGAATAAACCATAAACAACCACAGTGTAAATAACAACCAGTATGCTAACTGTAAAGTTTCACATGCTTTTTAGTGTACTCGAATAATGGTGCTTTGGTTAGATCAATTACATGAGGTTCATCAAGGAGGTGTACAGGGTGCTTTATGTAATTTTTTCTCCCCATCCTCTTTCGACAAACATCTTTTTTGTTAGGGGATACACGTGTCTCATCCCTCCAAAATGTGTAAACCAACTCTTTCATTTCATCTGTGATTGTGCTACGACGGGCATGTTTTTGACATGCAACCAATGAAAACATTCCACCGTCAACATTCGATGTCACCCGCAATTTAGCCTTGTACAAGGATCGACGCGGAACTTTAAGGAGTCTCGAGACTTTTGACATTTGCATGTTCTCCTTTGAATTCAACATCATGGACAATGCTGTATGCTTCAAATACAACTCCTCATTTATAGCTTGGCTGCTTTACAAGTGCCAAGGTGTTACGAACATTGCACATGATTGCACTTTGAATAGTAGACTCCTCTAGACACACTGCTTGCACGACAGGATGATGAGATACTAGATTCCGAATTTCTTGCTTGTCTTCTGTACTAATTCCTTCAGTCCTCCTCTTGAACAGTGCCACAATCTCAGACGAGATTTTCTTCTTCTTTTCCTCCTCAAAGGCAAGCTCTCGAACCTCAACCTGCTTAAGTTTTTTCTTCTCTCGTTGTTTCCTCTTTCTTTGTCTCACATAATCCCTAATGGCAGTACAAGTTGGGTCCTCCAAGTTTGGATTCATTGTCTGTAAAGGATCCCTTCTCCTGCCTTCATTTGCTGCCCTTGAACGCGCAAGTAAACCTACCAGATCAGATTGCAAGGTATGGTTTGCCATAACTCTATGAGATGGGGAGGAAGTGGGCTACACGGAGAGAATGCGAGGCAAAGGGAGAGGGTGAGACTGTTTGAGCAGCATCACACACACACACACACACACACACACACACACACACACACACAGAGAGAGAGAGAGAGCTTGGCTTACACAGATCATGGAGAACCTCGAGAGAGCGAGAGAGAGAGAGAGAGACAGAGACAGAGACAGAAAGATAGAGAGAGAGAGACAGAGAGAGAGAGAGAGAGAGAGAGAGAGAGAGAGAGAGAGAGCTCATCCACTACACCATGACTTCAGTAATTGAAAAGATGCTACATTTGAATTTGGCGCCGAGTAAATTTAACATTAATTATGGAAAGTTTATTTCAAAATGGACATATTCTTGGCTCTCGAATGTATGCTAACAAGCACTACTAACTAGCATTGTCTGGGACAGCATTTTTTGTGCACGTTAACATGCTTCTACCCAAAGAATTATTGGCATAAAAAGAGAGCCAAAGAAGCAATGTAATTGCAAAGAAGGAAGGCAGTGATGAGGCCTCGCAAGATGGAGGTAACACCGATCATTTCTTATAGATGATATGAGGATCATGGCTCCTAACTCCTGGTTGTAACCCCACTTTCCTGGTGTGTAAAGTGTCAAGACAAAGCCAACATTATAGGTCATAGAACAACCTAGATGGACCGCTCCAACCATATGAGTATGGATTGTAGGTCAGATCAATACGTGTTAGAAGTTAGACCCTTATCACATTGAGGGGAGGTGTGAGGGTGTAAAGTGTCAAGACAAAGCCAACATTATAGGTCATAGAGCAACCTAGATGGACCGCTCCAACCATATGAGTATGGATTGTAGGTCAAATCAATACGTGTTAGAAGTTAGACCCTTATCACATTGAGGGGAGGTGTTGAGAAAAACAATGTGTGAGGGTGCAACATGAGTAGATCAAGGGGAGGAGCATGCACATTAGAAAAGGATATACTAAGGGTACATTGGCAGCAAAGGTTGATTTGTATGGTCATTTGTAAAAGGTGAAGTCAATGGTCAAAAAGTAGCACATGGAAAGTGCAAGGAGGCATATGTAGTGTGAGAATTTATGGTGGACACATGGTTGGCACAAGGTTGCACACATGGTTGGCACAAGGGTGCACACATCTTATGAGTTGGGAGCTCCATGAGAGCTATAAAAGGATGTACTTTGGATCAACTCTAATGCAATGAGATTATCTTTTCTTGTGCTAAATCATCATCATCATTTTAGTGTAGCCTAATATTATCTTGCTTATTATCTTAATTACTATGATTATCATGGTGTTTGATCATCCATGAGATCAACCATACTTGGTTTCTCATCAAGAGGCAGGAGATGAATGCAACTGGGACATGAGGAGGATGATCTTGAATATTGTTTATAAAGTTCTCAATTTTTTGGGCTCTAAATAAGTGCAAATCCAAATCTGTGTAGCCTAACAATGCTGGATTCTACACAAAAACAAAAAATCAGATACGTACTATCAGGGAATGAAGAAGGAAAGAAACTAAGATATCATTTCCAAAAAAAGGTGCATCCTTACCGATACTAAGGGTAATTCAAAAATAGAGTGTAGCAACAACATTGTGTTGTAGCACACTCTTCACCTACAGCTATGGCCATTAGATTGCTTAGGGACTTTGCATTTCATGAATGATGTCCCATATAATAGCTTGGTGTCTTGGGTGATGGCCTCAAGAATGCTTATAAACTTTCTACTTGAACTACACACAACTTCATAGGTATAAATACTGAAAGCTTCTCTCTCTCTCTCTCTCTCTCTCTCTCTCTCTCTCTCTCTCTCTCTCTCTCTCTCTCTCTCTCTCTCTCTCTCTCTCTCTTTGATATATCAAAAATGATTGTGTAGACTTAATATCTAATGGGGACATTAATATATAATGGTGCCATTAGCATCTAACGGTGCCATGATAGCGTTCAGGTGAATTGGCTAAATAACAATGCTTCTATTCCATATCGTAAGTGATTAAACTCTAGTGCGAATGATAGAAGGCAATTAAGCATATGAGAAGTAAGGGAAGGGAAAAAGACATAAAATATACAAAGTAAATCAATATCACCATACTAAGATTGCATAATACCACTTACTCTTGATGATATGCCATTAGGAGAAATTGAGCTATGTCAAAATTAATGGAGCTAAACCACGGACATACATCCACAAGAGAAGTCGGATGCTGCTGCTGTGAAGGCAGAATAGTGGAAAGGAGGGAATCTACAATATAAACTTTCTCTTGAACTTGTTACTTGAGATTTGATAAAACCAAGCTGCATAACAAAATAACATTATATCAGTCACTTTAAGTAAGAAAAATACTTTAGAATTAAGATGATGATAAGGATTTATCAAACCTTAAAGCAGCCAACAAAACTTTATTGTTGACCTCCTTGTGCGGATTTGATAGAATCCAAATCTCCTCTATGTCGAAAGGAAAGTATTATGAATCGTTTTGTATTAGAAGATTGACATAAAAGGAGGGGCCTAACATATGCAGCAATTCAAAATTATTATGATTAATCACCCAACATGCATCTTTAATAGCAGCATCCCTCCTCCAACTCTCTTTTAGCTCCTGATCCCTAGCTTGATTGCCTCTAGCTTGTGAATTGAGCCGTGTTTCATGAGAATGAGTGACATCTATCACATCTATGACAACTTTTCCCCTTAAAGGAGGGATTTCAAGAATTTATTTCATCTTTGTGTTGGAAAGAAGCACACGCTCAAAGTCTTATCATATCGAAATCTAACAAGCCGAAGGGAGTTAATATCCCTCGGCATCACTGTGACTTTGTGAACATGAGTAGCGAGGACATAACTATCCTAAAAGAATTTGACAACAAAGTCCTCCGCAGTTTCCTATAGGCAATCTATGGCAAAAGTATTGCCAATGCATATCGATCACAAATGGATCTTTGAGGTGTTGGAAAGGGAGCTTTGAGATGGCACTTTGCATGTATCTCTACATCTTTCTCAACTCAAGGAGGATGGATCTAAGCTACTTCTTGTACCTCTGTCTCCTCATTGCCGAGAGTGCGGACATTCTTCCTAAGACCAATCTTCTTAGCTTTTGAAGTTATTTTCCCTACTTTAGGATTATCGTTTGATGAGCGCCTTGCAGTTTGTTTCATATGCGCCATCTGAAAATTTAATGGGCATTTAAGTTACAAGTCCTCTTAACAAATATCAAAATTAAGAAAGTAACACCAAATCACTACAATGCAAAATTGGAACATCAGACACAATCTTGATCCCCCCCTTGTGTTGTAGTGATTTTCATGTAGAGCTCTTTATTCCGCAAAATGACTAATCAAAAGCTTAAATAAATTGACAAACAATCATGAAAGTATAATGCATGCACAAACTTGAACAACTCACTACAACTTGAAGACCATCTTCAAAAAAATTGTAAGGCCTTGTCTCTCATTGTAGTGATTTGTCACGTATTACTAATTTTTGACATGGGGACATTAGAAAAAACCACCATACAATCCTAAAAACGTAGCCATTTCTCACAAAGAAGAGTTCAAACGAATTAACTTACAAACGCAAGAAACAAATATCTACCACTTTGTGTGGTAATTGGTAATACCTACGGCTCTGTGGAAATTGGTAATATAAGATAAAAACAATTAGAGGGTGCAAGTTAGGTGGAATCATGCCACTCACTTTGCACTGTAGTGATCGACACTTAAGGATATATCACAAATGTATTAAATGTATCACAAATTTATCAAAAGTGCATCACAAACGTATCACAAATGCATAAAATGAATCATAATGTATCACAAATGATGGGAAGAAAACTGTACTAGAGAAAAATTTATCGGAATGCATAAGATGAATGGACACACTATAACGTGAAAAGGAAATTCAAAAACATTGAAAGTCTTATCTCGCGTTGTTGGTGATTTTTCTATAGTTACCCTGATCAAAGTGCTAAGGATGAAGAGGTGGAGCCTACAAAGCGTAGATAGAACGTAGACAAGATTGTAGAATAGTCAAAGTAGTGAAAGCTAGAAGTAGAATGACTTGTGTACGAATTAAATAGTTATGACGTGAAATGATTACAACCAATGCATGTGACATGTGTCCACAATGCATGGTTAAGACATAGCTCCAACACATGTAGAAGATTATGTGAGGCAACGGCCAATGCATGAGTGCCACATATAAAGACCGTTACTACATAAAGCAAACCCACATCCATTACCGATTGCATGAACTGAGGTCATTCTTGCTCTCATTGAATTTTTTAATGCATTGTTTAGATCATTGTCGTTATACCACTTTTTGGTCTGGAGGTACATTTTCAAAATCTTTAACAAAATCTTTAACGTTTGATTCGGTAAAATTTTTAAATATTTTAAAATTTTCTTTGTATCGTTGTCATTATCACTTTTCAGCAAGGTTGAATGATGGCTGTGTCAAATCACTACAACGTAAGAAGGACATGATGATTTTGTTGGATGGCCTTATATTGTGTTGTTAATGATATTTCTTTTTTTTTGGTAGTTTCAATGTCCCTTTTCTCACCAATTAATTCATTATTGTGCTATTGGGGTGCTTTTCTATTCAAATCACTACAACGCAATATGCTACCTCTCAAGGATCTCATAGACCTCATATCACATTGTATTGATTTGTCTTTTTTTCTTTTCCTTTAATGTTGCTCATCTCATGGATTCCTACGTGTTGATGCATTTTTTTGCCTTTCTATATTTTAGATGGATTCTTTTAGTTATATGTCTCTGGATACTTACTGATTCATAAATTTGCATATTTTAACAAATAATTAGAACACAGGGTTTACTAATGGCTGTGTTTGATGTCTCGAGATGAGAAATCACTACAATGCGAGAAGCTGATTTTGTTTGATGGCCTCATATCTTGTTGTTATTTTCTTTTTTTCGGTAGTTTCAATGTCATTTGTCACCAATTAATGCAGTATTGTGCTATTGGGGTCCTTTTCTATTCAAATCACTGGAATGCGATATGCTACCTCTCAAGGATCTGGAAGACCTTGTATCGTGTTGTATTGATTTGTCTTTTTTTCTTGTCCTTCAATGTTGCTCAAACGGATTCTTGCATGTTGATGCATTTTTCTAACTTTCTATCTTTTAGATGGCTCCATTGGAAATTAAGATCAAGCCTAATGTTGATGTTGAAGAAACCCCTAAGGAGAAATTGTTCAGCTTCTTGCACAAAGTTTGCCAGCATCATTGCCAACCAAAAATTTCATGCATGTTTGACTACAAGTTTCTCATCAAAGATATGCTCTCCACGCTTTCATCTCCAAGAAAAAGAGCATCAATTTTGGGAAATCACTTCAACCAATGCAATCTTTTATGAAAATGTTCAATATGTGCATGTCGATGATCTTTTGGTTTCAACATCCCAAAGGAAGAAGTTTAACATGGATATCTTAAAGGTGCCCAAGGATAAGAAGAAGACAAAAAAATAAGTGCCCCGCTCATGATAAAAAATGTCATCTCCTAAACTATCACTATGGTTTTATTTGTTATTTTCATGTGCTGCTTGAGTATGAGCAAGTTGGGAAGGAAGATGTTGAGGAGTGAGAAGAGGGAGCTCCAAGGGTAGAAGATGGTGTTCAAGAGATTGCACAAGAGATGAAATTGGATGCAGAGAGGGAGTTCAGTGGACAAGTTGATATTGACACTCTTAGAAGAGAAAACACTGAAGTGGTAGGTAATGAGGAGGCCTCTGTGATGACAGAGGAAACATACAGCCTTCCACTCCTGCTCCTCCCAAAATTTCCCATTGGTGATAATGAATATGTTTTAACTATAGATATTCAAGTTGTGTTTAACATAAGGGAGGACTATTGTCTCGCCCATTGCACAGAATCTTGAGATATTCAAGTTGTGTTTGACATAAGGGAGGACTACTGTCTTGCCCATTGCACAAAAACTTGAGGAAGATGAGGATTTTGTCGATCCAAATCTTGATAAATATCTCTTACTAGTTCAAGTTGTGTTTAACATAAGGGAGGACTAATATCTTGCCCCCATTGCATAGAATCTTGAGGAAGATGAGGATTTTGTTGATCCAAATCTTGATAAATATCTGTTACTAAATTTAAATGTCAAGGATGGCTAGTTCCATTTTGCTGCTCTACCGAGACATAGCTATGATGTAGATGGATGCAGTTCAGTATGAGCCAACCTTCCTATTGAAGATGAGTTTCAAGCTATTCAGCAAGAGTGAATATTTCTCATATGGGAAATGAAGGGGAGTCTTCAACGGTCCATGACACCAACTCAACAATCAACATATAGATAGATGATTTACTTGTTAATGATGAGAAAGAATCAGAAGGTATGTCTGTAGTAATGTTTATTATCGTGTTGAAGCTCCTTATTACATTTGTTTTGTTGGCTCATGGATGGCATTATTTTGCAGCTTATGGTGTTCGAGGATGATTTTATTGCACGTAATGCAGGTAAATGTGTGGGAGGACTGATAAAGGACTCAGCATTGGGAGAATACAATAGTCGACTGAAATTTGGGAAAGGACTCAACATTGGGAGAGTACATTAGTCGACTGAAATTTCCACAACTCATCATTTTCCACAAGAAATTCTCAAAGGAAAATGTAGAATTCTCTTTTTTTGTAATGAAGACATTATCTAGATACCTTGGAGGACATCCCATCACGTGGAATGCAAAGAAAGTCATGCTTTTGGAGAAAGTCATTCTGCAGGTTCTAGGCTGCTTATCGCTCTCTAAACTTTGAGTTTCACTATACTATAATACACATTATGGATAAGCTAACCCTTCCTCCTCACTACACTCACATTGATAGGGGATGGAATAGGGACAAATACTTGTGCCATGGATCATTCTATTTCATCATTTGGGTAGACCTTGTTGGAAATCTTTCCATCGACCTAAGGCAAAGTTGCTATATTGAGATGTTGTGAATGGTTTACTTGTTTTGGTTCTCAACACTCCTCGAAATGATACCCATGTAACCATCAATGGAACTCATATGCTATAGAATCAATGGGTCTATGACATAGTGGCCGAGGTTTTGCCTTCCGATAGAGTAATGGTCTCAGTGGAAGCTTAGCTCATAGCTTACCTTACTTGCTATAGAGACTTCTCGAGTTTTAGAAACCTTAGTAGATCCCCCTCACTTTTTCAATGCTAATGCCTCATAGTCTTACTAGAAGCTTACATGTAAATAAATACAAATTGAGTTGTATAACTTAATCCTTGTAATGAACTAGTTTACTTGTAAATATTAAATCTCCTAAATAAAGGATTTGGAATTCTTACACTTAGTGTTCTTGTGATTATTATAAGACAAGGTAGCCTAAGTGTTATAATTCTAAACTTAATCTCGCATTGATAACCAGGGTTGCCGGCTTCTTGGTCCCAATGCATTATACATGGATACACAGGAGAAGAAGCTCCTCCTCAAACAAATGCAGCCTCCCTCATTCAATGGGGTAGGATCAAAGATTGAAAGGGATGTAGAAGTTTGGATTGAGGCTATGGATGACTATTTCTTAGCTTCCTACATAAGAGCATAGGAGCATAGGAGTTGGAAATCAATCCATTATTGTTGCGAGGTTTCGCCTCACCAAAGATGCTAAACTCTAGTGGAAACAATGGTGTCAAGACAAGGGGGTCACCAAAGTTTCCCAGACCTAAAGTGACATTAAACAAGTTGTGAAGGACCTCTACCTTCCCTGATCTCATGAATCCATTATGATAAATGAGTTCTTCAGCCTCAATCAGCTCAACTTAACTCTAAAGGAATACTACTCAAAATTTGTCACACTTTGCAAGTATGCTCTGCCTATGACAACCACCCACAGGTGGCCCGTTTTTGCCAAGGGTTGGATGAGCCCCTAGACTCTCTCCTTGAAGCAATGAGATTGACCACTTGGCAAGATGCCCTTACCCAAGCCAAGCCATAGGTAAAAGAAGTAAAGAATGGTAAAGTTTGATAGAATGCACAACGGAAGGAGAGAGAGATGGAGAGAAAACACAGGTGTATACCTGATCTCAATATTACCAAACAAGAATACAAGTCTTGAGCAAGAGGCAAAGGAGACCTCATAAGTGAGGAACTACAACAAGACAATATGCAGAGGCACTAAGGCATGCAACTTAAACTAGCCTTGTGCCAAATATAAACTTCATTGGACATCCTGGGGTAGGTTCTGTCCTAATAGCCCCTTACACTTACAACCAAATTTTGCAAAATGACTAAAATTAGTGAATATATGGTTCTGTGCCTGGCACATGTCAGATTCACATGAGATCTCACAGTTTTGTTCTTCCCCAATGCAGGGAGATGCCTCATATCAGTTTTTGGTCATAGTGGATATGCTTAGATGCTATTTTTAACCAGTCACCACCAACAGATAAAAAGATGTTCCCACTTGGTAGTTTGTTGTCCTTAATACTAATGGAATTAGGTAAAATCTTACACAAAGCATCTACCAAGTACATACAAGCCCATACTCCCATCTTGAGTCATTTGGACAGGTGTAAGATGCTAAAATAGAAAGATCAGTTTTTGAGCCAGTAAAAAAGGGAAGTTTCTTAAAATTGGGTTGTAGGAAGCCTCATGATGACTTGTATCTATTGTAAACAACTAGACACCTTCTACAATAGGTATACAATGTGGATATCAAATCTTGTCCAATTTGGACAACCCTATATATGTCAAAGTTTCACTGCTATGTGAATTTTGACAAAAACTGCAATCATGGCTAACTGTTCCACGAGAACACTCACGGGAACACGGATTATGGAAGGAGGCCGGAAGCAATTAATGCGAGAGAGCGGGATTGTAGCCATGGGAACATAAAGACGCACATAATTTTTCCATATTTTTGTGCCGAAGTGCAATGTAAATCGTTTTAGGCCAATGTGGGTTCTAAATGAGAGTTCTAAGTGTATTAAGCAAGGCTCACTTATGGGGTTGTCCGCCCATGTGTGAAAGAGGCCTAGGGTTAGGGTTACTGACATCTCTATAAAAGAGATGTTAGCTAAAGAAAGAGGACGTTTTTTGGCCATTCTCATAAGATATTGAGTGAAGCTCTTGAGCTCTCAAGCTATGGCAACTCTCTAACTCTCTCTCTATTGTACTCTAACGAGCATCAAGCTCCAATGAGTATAGCTCCACTTCTTTCTCTTAATCTGTTTTAGCATCATTGAAGTAGATTAATCTATGATTAGTTGAATGCTTCTTTCTTTCTCTTGTGTATGCATGCTTGTAGTGTGTGTGTGTGTAGTCTCCATTGATGCAAGCTCTTGCCCACTTCATTGGCCAATGAGTTATTCATGGATAGACTCTCTCTATGAGCTTGTGGGTTTCTAAATGTTACATTCTATGCTTGCTTAAGCTTGTGGGTTAGTAGATGCCTGCTTATGGGTTTGTTGGCATTAAGGAAAGCTAAGATTTAATCAATGTTTGAATGGGATTAAGAGATTGCCATGCATTGCTTGTTCTCTTGATTAGTATAGTGGATTTAAGGGATTGAGAGATTGATTGAGATGCTGAATGGTTGAATCGTCAAGTGGTGGTTCGTGTATGCAAGCTCTCTCTCAAGGGATAAGCCTTCATGCACTAATCGGGTCGAGTCCTCGGATTGACATTATGTTTCTTAACACATTTGTTGATCGGTAGTACTCTATGAGCACTATATTGCACGGTAGAGAGAACCGCTCTACAATGGTGCCGCTGCCGGGGAATGAGTGCCTACATTAGTGGAGCACCATACACACACTACCACTCCTTGTTAAGCTCCAATCGGTTGCAAAACCGTTGTGGATAGGAGAGCAGGCTTTGGGACTAATTTTGGTACTTATTTAACACTAATCTTTTATTAAATTCTGTGAGATCCCTGTTCCCACCGTGCAACGGATTCGGGGTACTAGCAGCGGAAGTAGTACTTCTTGCGCGAGGCAGGGTCCCACACTCGGGGCCTCGTCCACGGATATCCGGATAAGAGACTAATCCGTCGGTTTTTCCAAAACCAGACCCGGAAAAACTTCCCTTATCCGGAAAGCACGGGCGATTCCTCCAGGATAATTTTTACTCTAACGTAGTCAAAACCCTTACTGATCAAACAGATCCGACTGCATCTATAAAGATACTTGGTCAGATCAAGGAAGAAACTTGCACTTGGATCATTGGGATCAACGCTTTTTTCCCCACCAAGGAGGCACAGCCGTTGATTCCTATCCATAGAACAATTACTATCCGGGATTTACTTTATCTATCATAATAACAGAAATTGAGTCTCGATTTACGGATCCATCAGTCCAGCCTAACCCCATCCGATCCCATGGGTTAGCCAACCGCCCAACCACTGTAGTGATGGGATCCAATTTGGAATTTGGTTAGGTTTTGTCCCGGGTACCAAGGAAAAGAGTTCCAAGGCCCCCTAGCCGGAAGTTCATGCAAACATAAAACTAGCCACACCACTTACACACCCAATATGAAAATTGCCTTTTTTCTTAGCATCAGCTAACTTTAAAACAATCCTTTAATGAAACCATAATACCACTGATCACAATCTTCCAATTTATCCAGTTGATTCATAATTTCCCATCATTCCTTCATCAGAGTATCTATGGCATCATTGGCAACTAGAACGCTCACCACCTGTCCACACAGGGGCCGTTTCAATAGTTCCTAGCCCATAATACTCAACAATATAATCACTTATCAAGATGGACTCTCGTTGAAGATCAGCAAGATCAACCAACAGATCCATATAAAAGAGCCATGGACTCATCCGTTGAGGACCAACAAGGTCAGTCAACCAGATCCATGCCCGGTTCCAGAAAACAACTCTTACTCCTTGTTCCAATATCTTCCTCGACGCACGAGTGGGTATCCTGGGCGACCCAGAGCCCGAGCACCGTATGGTCAGCACCCTCTAGGATCCTTCGCAGGTGACCTAGCGCTTCACTCATAGGCCGCTTCCTTGGTCCCTCATCCACCGTACCGGAAGCTCACCATTTTAATCGAACCGAGGCTAGTCAAGACCTCGGCCGACCTTGCTACGCGAGACGTCCTCCATTGACTCTCCGTCTCAGCAGTTGCAACTTTATCAGTTAGGTCTCCACGACCTTAATCACAAGACGGTCAAAATGCTTTCCCAGCATTCTTGACATAAAACAGCCATTTACAAACAGCATTTACAAACAGTTTACAAATACAATTTCTATATTAACTCTCATTTTTCCACATTATCCCTCATACAATCCACATTACTTATTCCACATTTCATTTATATGTGTACTCACCCAATCATATCATTTTCCATCTCTTCACTTAGATTCCTTCACATCACATATCATATATTCACATCCATATCCACATCCATACATCCACATCCACATCCACATTCACATCCATACATCCACATCTACATGCTTAACTCCATTTTCACATCCTCATTTATACATCCACATCTCATATCCACATTCATACATACACATCCATATCCACATCCATATCCGCATTCATACATACACATCCATATCCACATCCACATGCATACATTCATTATCACGTCCTCATTCATACATCCACATCCACATACATACATACATACATCCACATCCACATCCACATTCATACATATATCCACATCCACATTCCCATTCACATATATACATCCATATCTACATGCACATTCACATCCATACATCCACATCTATATGCTCATTCACATCCATACATCCACATTCATGCATCCACATCTACATGCATACATCTATACATACACATCCACATTTACATCCATGCATCCACATCTACATGCTTAACTCCATTTTCACATCCTCATTTATACATCCACATCTCATATCCACATTCATACATACGCATCCATATCCACATCCACATGCATACATATATCCACATCCACATTCCCATTCACATATATACATCCATATCTACATGCACATTCACATCCATACATCCACATCTATATGCTCATTCACATCCATACATCCACATTCATGCATCCACATCTACATGCATACCTCCATACATACACATCCACATTTACATCCATGCATCCACATCTACATCCTCATTCACATCCATACATCCACATTCATACATCCATACATCCACATTCATACATCCATATCCACATCCACATTCACATCCATACATCCACATTCATACATCCACATCCACATCCACATTCACATCCATACATCCACATCTACAAGCTTATCTCCATTTTCACATCCTCATTTATACATCCACATCCCATATCCACATTCATACATACACATCCATATCCACATCCACATGCATCTTATCATATTTTATCACTTCCCATATCTTTTATGCATACCTCTATGCATGAAATTCAATTATGCTAATAAAAAAATTATCCTTTATGCATACTTCTATGCATGAAAATTAAAAATGATAAAAGTAACACTTTTGATATAAAAAAATTATCCTTTATGCATGATATTAAAATTCAATTTCTCCTTGATTATAATGAAATTCTTTCAATTAATCTAGGATGATAATTCCTAGAATATGGTAGGAAGTCCTCTTTTTATGCTTTGAATGAATTTATTTTATGCATAATTTTTATAAAAATTTTGCCATAGCTCCGCTGCTATGACTGATAAATCTCAATTTTTTCTAAGGGATAAAGCTTATCATTAAGGAAATAATTAAAATGATCTCTAATTGGATCATTAATCTATAATGGATTGAATCATCAATATGCATAAACTAAAAGCATAGAAAAAAGCCATTAATTTGGCCTCAAGCACAGCTTAATCTTGGATTAAGGAAAAGCTTTATGAAAAGCTTCATTTGGATTGAGAATGGGTCATGAGTATGACCATTTCTTGAGTGAGAGAGAGAAATTACATAAAAACCATTAAAGTTTAAACATAAATAAAAATTATCTTCAATAACAATTATTAAATTATGTAACTCTTCACTACTATTCACCAATTAACTTTAATAGCATTTAAAAAACCATACCAATTAAGCTTCTCAAGCTTGAGAGGGGTTGAGAAGAGAGAAACATTGAGAAATTATAGAAAAGATCAATATTCACTAATTACCTTACAAATTGCTTGATTCTTTGTTCACGGTAGAGGCCCCCAACCAATCAATTGGTTAAGTATGTTGATGGAGCCACTAATGGGGATTGAAGAAAGAGGGAAGCTCCAAAAACTAGTGAATTATTAAATGAATTCACAGTTCTTGGCTTAGGTGGAGTAGAGTAACGATGCATAAACACTATATATTTTTCAACAAGGGGGAGGCTTCTATTTATAGGAAAAATTGAGCTCCTAACCAAACAAACTGATTCTAGAATTTTCTAAATCAGTTTGGTCAATATTTGACCATTTTTAGGTCAGTTAAGCTAACTTTTTGGAACTAGACTTGAATGAGGAGAGAGGAGAGATGAAATATCTCAATTTTTATGAGTTTAAAAATCATTCAAGCATGTGAAATATGCACCTCCTTTAAAGAACTCCCCTTCCTTACATATGTGTCATAATGGAATCATTTTAATATTGCTCATAGTTTTTTTACTAATAAACCTTGTACATTTTCAACTCTTCATCTTATGTGAAATATGCACCTCCTTTAAAGAACTCCCCTTCCTTACATATGTGTCATAATGGAATCATTTTAATATTGCTCATAGCTTTTTACTAATAAACCTTGTACATTTTCAACTCTTCATCTTATGTGAGCATTTACTCATTTTTGGATACCCAAAATATCTCATATTTTTAATATTGCTCATAGTTTTTTACTAATAAACCTCGTACATTTTCGACTCTTCATCTTATGTGAGCATTTAAGGGACTCCCCTTCCTTACATATGTGTCATAATAAAATCATTATACCCAAAATATCTCATATTTTTAATATTGCACATAGTTTTTTACTAATAAACCTTGTACATTTTCAACTCTTCACCTCATGTGAGCATTTACTCATTTTTGGGTATTTTCTTTTTACAAGTTGGATTTATCTCCTTCCTACACATGGATTGATGCTATTGGTCCATAGGAACCTTAATTGGACCATAGTCTAAAGATTTCTGAAAATCTAGACCCTTAGGCTAAGGTTCTTTATACCTATTTTCAATTAATTCCAATTGCACATTGGAAAATTCTTTTTGAATTTCTGTTTCAGGGGAACTCATCTGAATTAGAAGAGATATTTTTCTATCCAAAAATATTCAAAATCTGAATATTCTCTCTCTAGAATATTTTTCTCTCTCTAGGCTAAAACAGATAGAAACAAGGTCTTTATATTTCTGAAGAGGGATTGATTACAGGGAAAGATACTAGACATCAAAAAGGGGGTGGGGGAGGAATCTTACATTCTACCCCACTTAAAAAATGCGAGATGTCCTCATCTCGCAAACTGGGATAATTTCGCAAGATGCACGAATATGAGACTTAGAGAAAAAATTTTCTCAAGATTAACCACCAAGAAACGTCTGAAAGAGAGCAAGATTCAAAATAAGAACAAGATTTAAACTTTATTCATTCTCGGAACTTATACAGTAAAGATAGAAGGACTCTTTACACTTCCATAAGCCCGTCCATCATATGATCACAAAAGCAGTCCTCACAAGCTGCACAAGTATAAGGTAACTCATCTATGGGAATAATTCTGTTGGTTATCGCTGCACCTATCTCAGTGGTATGAGGTGATCTAACAAAAGGACCCCTGAGAGGCAAGCCAAAAACGGGATAAAGGCATATCTTCTCATGAGGAAGAAAACATGCCAGTAAGAAGACCCGCTCAGAAAACCCAAGATGCCTTGATCTCATGACACAGTAGTATCGGGGACCCAAACCCAAAGCTTCAATAACCATGGCCAAGCGGACATTGTTACGAAAGTGCTGCTGACCCCAGGGTGTTACCCTAGTTATGTTTTGATAGGTCCGCCATTTGGTTTGCGCTACAGAAGTTCCCAAGTGAGGGAAAAGTGAGCACTCATACTGCTCTATAAAATCCTTCTTCACAGATTCACTTGCATCTTGAAGGTGAGGAATCATTATGGATAAAACTAGTTCTTGTTGCCAAGCCATGAAGGAGATTAAGAAAGAAAGGAGATCGATGGAAGTAAGATTACTGTGAGCGACAAGTAAAAGTTACGACTTATATAAAGGAAGGAGCTAGCATAACTTAGAAGCCAACGGTAACTTGCCACTGAAGTTTTACCGTCTTTCCATGATTTGGGTTTGACACATTTTTCTATAGAAGGCATTAAGAATTTTGAGATGAAGAGATAAAAGAAGCTTGTAGGCTAAGTCACCTACTTTCATTGAATTCAGATATAAGGCTCACAATATCTGGGGGATAACTTCATATACTCCCCAAGAGATAAAGAACTTCTTTTGGGCCGTACTCGAATGAAGACCAAAACCTTGATATCCAAAACATCGATTCTCACTTCTGAACTCATTGTTCTGAATCCTTAAAACAAGTGGGACTCTTGAGAAGTATTCTAGGAAAAGGGTCTTCCTTTGTTAAACAGAACTTTCTTTTATTTTAGAGAGGGAATAATTATAAGATCAGAAAGGGAGATTCTTACTCCTGTATACCTCGAAGGCTGGGGAGGAATCTTACATTCAACCCCACTTAAAAAGTGCGAGATGTCCTCATCTCGCAAGGTAGAGGACAACTCTTTTTCTTAACATCCAATTTTATTTTGGGGTTCCTTATATTCTGGTCAACCCAACAGAACACTGGGATAAATATCCCTTATATAGAACTCATCATTAATATTCAGATCATATCATTCATATCTTTAACATGATAATGGTCCATTAGACCGAAAAATTTCCTTCTGAACATTCCTCCACGGGAATTTCAGTCAAGCAAGTTCTCAATTTGTCATCCCTTAACTTGATCTACTGATCAAGTGTTAACAGTAACAATTTGATAGCACAACCCACTAATCTCATAGTGATTTGCTGAATTCATTATCATCATTCCAGTTATGAATATCATCACTGGGACTTGTCCCATTCATCCTCATTGTGGTTTTGTTCAGATTTTTATATTTCAACTAATTTCAGAAATCATCATTTTTCAATCAGAATTTTCAATCAGAATCCAATTCAATTCATCAATTCTCAAACAGAATTAAAAATCATATCAACCACATTCGAATTCATCATCTGGATAGCATTAACGCTTATAATTTCAAGTCTTAGATTTACTCGTATATACTGTCAGTAAAGAGCTGCAGTATACTCTCGGTATATACGGATAGTCGTGGCTCTTGGAATTATAAGGTAAATACCATCATGTCTAGGCCTCAAGAAAGTCAGGGATTCTATATAATTGCGGTACTTCTATCTGAAGACCCAATTACGAATTTCAGTTTGAATATCAAATTGTATGAATTATATCACACAATTACAACCTTTTTGTGTTTCTACATAAATTTTTGACATATTTGTCTTCTCAGTTGATCTTTATTAACCAATTCGCTCTGATACCAACTGTGAGATCCCTGTTCCCACC
This sequence comes from Cibotium barometz, assembly GCF_041138505.1. NCBI lineage: Eukaryota > Viridiplantae > Streptophyta > Polypodiopsida > Cyatheales > Cibotiaceae > Cibotium > Cibotium barometz. The sequence goes on from NC_141059.1 coordinate 17,123,838, forward strand.
GCGCAACGGATTCGGGGTACTAGCAGCGGAAGTAGCACTTCTTGCGCGAGGCAGGGTCCCACACTCGGGGCCTCGTCCACGGATATCCGGATAAGAGACTAATCCGTCGGTTTTTCCAAAACCAGACCCGGAAAAACTTCCCTTATCCGGAAAGCACGGGCGATTCCTCCAGGATAATTTTTACTCTAACGTAGTCAAAACCCTTACTGATCAAACAGATCTGACTGCATCTATAAAGATACTTGGTCAGATCAAGGAAGAAACTTGCACTTGGATCATTGGGATCAACGCTTTTTTCCCCACCAAGGAGGCACAGCCGTTGATTCCTATCCATAGAACAATTACTATCCGGGATTTACTTTATCTATCATAATAACATAAATTGAGTCTCGATTTACGGATCCATCAGTCCAGCCTAACCCCATCCGATCCCATGGGTTAGCCAACCGCCCAACCACTGTAGTGATGGGATCCAATTTGGAATTTGGTTAGGTTTTGTCCCGGGTACCAAGGAAAAGAGTTCCAAGGCCCCCTAGCCGGAAGTTCATGCAAACATAAAACTAGCCACACCACTTACACACCCAATATGAAAATTGCCTTTTTTCTTAGCATCAGCTAACTTTAAAACAATCCTTTAATGAAACCATAATACCACTGATCACAATCTTCCAATTTATCCAGTTGATTCATAATTTCCCATCATTCCTTCATCAGAGTATCTATGGCATCATTGGCAACTAGAACGCTCACCACCTGTCCACACAGGGGCCGTTTCAATAGTTCCTAGCCCATAATACTCAACAATATAATCACTTATCAAGATGGACTCTCGTTGAAGATCAGCAAGATCAACCAACAGATCCATATAAAAGAGCCATGGACTCATCCGTTGAGGACCAACAAGGTCAGTCAACCAGATCCATGCCCGGTTCCAGAAAACAACTCTTACTCCTTGTTCCAATATCTTCCTCGACGCACGAGTGGGTATCCTGGGCGACCCAGAGCCCGAGCACCGTATGGTCAGCACCCTCTAGGATCCTTCGCAGGTGACCTAGCGCTTCACTCATAGGCCGCTTCCTTGGTCCCTCATCCACCGTACCAGAAGCTCACCATTTTAATCGCACCGAGGCTGGTCAAGACCTCGGCCGACCTTGCTACGCGAGACGTCCTCCATTGACTCTCCGTCAGCAGTTGCAACTTTATCAGTTAGGTCTCCACGACCTTAATCACAAGACGGTCAAAATGCTTTCCCAGCATTCTTGACATAAAACAGCCATTTACAAACAGCATTTACAAACAGTTTACAAATACAATTTCTATATTAACTCTCATTTTTCCACATTATCCCTCATACAATCCACATTACTTATTCCACATTTCATTTATATGTGTACTCATCCAATCATATCATTTTCCATCTCTTCACTTAGATTCCTTCACATCACATATCATATATTCACATCCATATCCACATCCATACATCCACATCCACATCCACATTCACATCCATACATCCACATCTACATGCTTAACTCCATTTTCACATCCTCATTTATACATCCACATCTCATATCCACATTCATACATACACATCCATATCCACATCCATATCCGCATTCATACATACACATCCATATCCACATCCACATGCATACATTCATTATCACGTCCTCATTCATACATCCACATCCACATACATACATACATACATCCACATCCACATCCACATTCATACATATATCCACATCCACATTCCCATTCACATATATACATCCATATCTACATGCACATTCACATCCATACATCCACATCTATATGCTCATTCACATCCATACATCCACATTCATGCATCCACATCTACATGCATACATCTATACATACACATCCACATTTACATCCATGCATCCACATCTACATGCTTAACTCCATTTTCACATCCTCATTTATATATCCACATCTCATATCCGCATTCATACATACGCATCCATATCCACATCCACATGCATACATATATCCACATCCACATTCCCATTCACATATATACATCCATATCTACATGCACATTCACATTCATACATCCACATCTATATGCTCATTCACATCCATACATCCACATTCATGCATCCACATCTACATGCATACCTCCATACATACACATCCACATTTACATCCATGCATCCACATCTACATCCTCATTCACATCCATACATCCACATTCATACATCCATACATCCACATTCATACATCCATATCCACATCCACATTCACATCCATACATCCACATTCATACATCCACATCCACATCCACATTCACATCCATACATCCACATCTACAAGCTTATCTCCATTTTCACATCCTCATTTATACATCCACATCCCATATCCACATTCATACATACACATCCATATCCACATCCATATGCATATGCATCTTATCATATTTTATCACTTCCCATATCTTTTATGCATACCTCTATGCATGAAATTCAATTATGCTAATAAAAAAATTATCCTTTATGCATACTTCTATGCATGAAAATTAAAAATGATAAAAGTAACACTTTTGATATAAAAAAATTATCCTTTATGCATGATATTAAAATTCAATTTCTCCTTGATTATAATGAAATTCTTTCAATTAATCTAGGATGATAATTCCTAGAATATGGTAGGAAGTCCTCTTTTTATGCTTTGAATGAATTTATTTTATGCATAATTTTTATAAAAATTTTGCCATAGCTCCGCTGCTATGACTGATAAATCTCAATTTTTTCTAAGGGATAAAGCTTATCATTAAGGAAATAATTAAAATGATCTCTAATTGGATCATTAATCTATAATGGATTGAATCATCAATATGCATAAACTAAAAGCATAGAAAAAAGCCATTAATTTGGCCTCAAGCATAGCTTAATCTTGGATTAAGGAAAAGCTTTATGAAAAGCTTCATTTGGATTGAGAATGGGTCATGAGTATGACCATTTCTTGAGTGAGAGAGAGAAATTACATAAAAACCATTAGAGTTTAAACATAAATAAAAATTATCTTCAATAGCAATTATTAAATTATGTAACTCTTCACTACTATTCACCAATTAACTTTAATAGCATTTAAAAAACCATACCAATTAAGCTTCTCAAGCTTGAGAGGGGTTGAGAAGAGAGAAACATTGAGAAATTATAGAAAAGATCAATATTCACTAATTACCTTACAAATTGCTTGATTCTTTGTTCACGGTAGAGGCCCCCAACCAATCAATTGGTTAAGTATGTTGATGGAGCCACTAATGGGGATTGAAGAAAGAGGGAAGCTCCAAAAACTAGTGAATTATTAAATGAATTCACAGTTCTTGGCTTAGGTGGAGTAGAGTAACGATGCATAAACACTATATATTTTTCAACAAGGGGGAGGCTTCTATTTATAGGAAAAATTGAGCTCCTAACCAAACAAACTGATTCTAGAATTTTCTAAATCAGTTTGGTCAATATTTGACCATTTTTAGGTCAGTTAAGCTAACTTTTTGGAACTAGACTTGAATGAGGAGAGAGGAGAGATGAAATATCTCAATTTTTATGAGTTTAAAAATCATTCAAGCATGTGAAATATGCACCTCCTTTAAAGAACTCCCCTTCCTTACATATGTGTCATAATGGAATCATTTTAATATTGCTCATAGTTTTTTTACTAATAAACCTTGTACATTTTCAACTCTTCATCTTATGTGAAATATGCACCTCCTTTAAAGAACTCCCCTTCCTTACATATGTGTCATAATGGAATCATTTTAATATTGCTCATAGCTTTTTACTAATAAACCTTGTACATTTTCAACTCTTCATCTTATGTGAGCATTTACTCATTTTTGGATACCCAAAATATCTCATATTTTTAATATTGCTCATAGTTTTTTACTAATAAACCTCGTACATTTTCGACTCTTCATCTTATGTGAGCATTTAAGGGACTCCCCTTCCTTACATATGTGTCATAATAAAATCATTATACCCAAAATATCTCATATTTTTAATATTGCACATAGTTTTTTACTAATAAACCTTGTACATTTTCAACTCTTCACCTCATGTGAGCATTTACTCATTTTTGGGTATTTTCTTTTTACAAGTTGGATTTATCTCCTTCCTACACATGGATTGATGCTATTGGTCCATAGGAACCTTAATTGGACCATAGTCTAAAGATTTCTGAAAATCTAGACCCTTAGGCTAAGGTTCTTTATACCTATTTTCAATTAATTCCAATTGCACATTGGAAAATTCTTTTTGAATTTCTGTTTCAGGGGAACTCATCTGAATTAGAAGAGATATTTTTCTATCCAAAAATATTCAAAATCTGAATATTCTCTCTCTAGAATATTTTTCTCTCTCTAGGCTAAAACAGATAGAAACAAGGTCTTTATATTTCTGAAGAGGGATTGATTACAGGGAAAGATACTAGACATCAAAAAGGGGGTGGGGGAGGAATCTTACATTCTACCCCACTTAAAAAATGCGAGATGTCCTCATCTCGCAAACTGGGATAATTTCGCAAGATGCACGAATATGAGACTTAGAGAAAAAAATTTCTCAAGATTAACCACCAAGAAACGTCTGAAAGAGAGCAAGATTCAAAATAAGAACAAGATTTAAACTTTATTCATTCTCGGAACTTATACAGTAAAGATAGAAGGACTCTTTACACTTCCATAAGCCCGTCCATCATATGATCACAAAAGCAGTCCTCACAAGCTGCACAAGTATAAGGTAACTCATCTATGGGAATAATTCTGTTGGTTATCGCTGCACCTATCTCAGTGGTATGAGGTGATCTAACAAAAGGACCCCTGAGAGGCAAGCCAAAAACGGGATAAAGGCATATCTTCTCATGAGGAAGAAAACATGCCAGTAAGAAGACCCGCTCAGAAAACCCAAGATGCCTTGATCTCATGACACAGTAGTATCGGGGACCCAAACCCAAAGCTTCAATAACCATGGCCAAGCGGACATTGTTACGAAAGTGCTGCTGACCCCAGGGTGTTACCCTAGTTATGTTTTGATAGGTCCGCCATTTGGTTTGCGCTACAGAAGTTCCCAAGTGAGGGAAAAGTGAGCACTCATACTGCTCTATAAAATCCTTCTTCACAGATTCACTTGCGTCTTGAAGGTGAGGAATCATTATGGATAAAACTAGTTCTTGTTGCCAAGCCATAAAGGAGATTAAGAAAGAAAGGAGATCGATGGAAGTAAGATTACTGTGAGCGACAAGTAAAAGTTACGACTTATATAAAGGAAGGAGCTAGCGTAACTTAGAAGCCAACGGTAACTTGCCACTGAAGTTTTACCGTCTTTCCATGATTTGGGTTTGACACATTTTTCTATAGAAGGCATTAAGAATTTTGAGATGAAGAGATAAAAGAAGCTTGTAGGCTAAGTCACCTACTTTCATTGAATTCAGATATAAGGCTCACAATATCTGGGGGATAACTTCATATACTCCCCAAGAGATAAAGAACTTCTTTTGGGCCGTACTCGAATGAAGACCAAAACCTTGATATCCAAAACATCGATTCTCACTTCTGAACTCATTGTTCTGAATCCTTAAAACAAGTGGGACTCTTGAGAAGTATTCTAGGAAAAGGGTCTTCCTTTGTTAAACAGAACTTTCTTTTATTTTAGAGAGGGAATAATTATAAGATCAGAAAGGGAGATTCTTACTCCTGTATACCTCGAAGGCTGGGGAGGAATCTTACATTCAACCCCACTTAAAAAGTGCGAGATGTCCTCATCTCGCAAGGTAGAGGACAACTCTTTTTCTTAACATCCAATTTTATTTTGGGGTTCCTTATATTCTGGTCAACCCAACAGAACACTGGGATAAATATCCCTTATATAGAACTCATCATTAATATTCAGATCATATCATTCATATCTTTAACATGATAATGGTCCATTAGACCGAAAAATTTCCTTCTGAACATTCCTCCACGGGAATTTCAGTCAAGCAAGTTCTCAATTTGTCATCCCTTAACTTGATCTACTGATCAAGTGTTAACAGTAACAATTTGACAGCACAACCCACTAATCTCATAGTGATTTGCTGAATTCATTATCATCATTCCAGTTATGAATATCATCACTGGGACTTGTCCCATTCATCCTCATTGTGGTTTTGTTCAGATTTTTATATTTCAACTAATTTCAGAAATCATCATTTTTCAATCAGAATTTTCAATCAAAATCCAATTCAATTCATCAATTCTCAAACAGAATTAAAAATCATATCAACCACATTCGAATTCATCATCTGGATAGCATTAACGCTTATAATTTCAAGTCTTAGATTTACTCGTATATACTGTCAGTAAAGAGCTGCAGTATACTCTCGGTATATACGGATAGTCGTGGCTCTTGGAATTATAAGGTAAATACCATCATGTCTAGGCCTCAAGAAAGTCAGGGATTCTATATAATTGCGGTACTTCTATCTGAAGACCCAATTACGAATTTCAGTTTGAATATCAAATTGTATGAATTATATCACACAATTACAACCTTTTTGTGTTTCTACATAAATTTTTGACATATTTGTCTTCTCAGTTGATCTTTATTAACCAATTCGCTCTGATACCAACTGTGAGATCCCTGTTCCCACCGCGCAACGGATTCGGGGTACTAGCAGCGGAAGTAGCACTTCTTGCGCGAGGCAGGGTCCCACACTCGGGGCCTCGTCCACGGATATCCGGATAAGAGACTAATCCGTCGGTTTTTCCAAAACCAGACCCGGAAAAACTTCCCTTATCCGGAAAGCACGGGCGATTCCTCCAGGATAATTTTTACTCTAACGTAGTCAAAACCCTTACTGATCAAACAGATCCGACTGCATCTATAAAGATACTTGGTCAGATCAAGGAAGAAACTTGCACTTGGATCATTGGGATCAACGCTTTTTTCCCCACCAAGGAGGCACAGCCGTTGATTCCTATCCATAGAACAATTACTATCCGGGATTTACTTTATCTATCATAATAACATAAATTGAGTCTCGATTTACGGATCCATCAGTCCAGCCTAACCCCATCCGATCCCATGGGTTAGCCAACCGCCCAACCACTGTAGTGATGGGATCCAATTTGGAATTTGGTTAGGTTTTGTCCCGGGTACCAAGGAAAAGAGTTCCAAGGCCCCCTAGCCGGAAGTTCATGCAAACATAAAACTAGCCACACCACTTACACACCCAATATGAAAATTGCCTTTTTTCTTAGCATCAGCTAACTTTAAAACAATCCTTTAATGAAACCATAATACCACTGATCACAATCTTCCAATTTATCCAGTTGATTCATAATTTCCCATCATTCCTTCATCAGAGTATCTATGGCATCATTGGCAACTAGAACGCTCACCACCTGTCCACACAGGGGCCGTTTCAATAGTTCCTAGCCCATAATACTCAACAATATAATCACTTATCAAGATGGACTCTCGTTGAAGATCAGCAAGATCAACCAACAGATCCATATAAAAGAGCCATGGACTCATCCGTTGAGGACCAACAAGGTCAGTCAACCAGATCCATGCCCGGTTCCAGAAAACAACTCTTACTCCTTGTTCCAATATCTTCCTCGACGCACGAGTGGGTATCCTGGGCGACCCAGAGCCCGAGCACCGTATGGTCAGCACCCTCTAGGATCCTTCGCAGGTGACCTAGCGCTTCACTCATAGGCCGCTTCCTTGGTCCCTCATCCACCGTACCGGAAGCTCACCATTTTAATCGAACCGAGGCTGGTCAAGACCTCGGCCGACCTTGCTACGCGAGACGTCCTCCATTGACTCTCCGTCAGCAGTTGCAACTTTATCAGTTAGGTCTCCACGACCTTAATCACAAGACGGTCAAAATGCTTTCCCAGCATTCTTGACATAAAACAGCCATTTACAAACAGCATTTACAAACAGTTTACAAATACAATTTCTATATTAACTCTCATTTTTCCACATTATCCCTCATACAATCCACATTACTTATTCCACATTTCATTTATATGTGTACTCATCCAATCATATCATTTTTCATCTCTTCACTTAGATTCCTTCACATCACATATCATATATTCACATCCATATCCACATCCATACATCCACATCCACATCCACATTCACATCCATACATCCACATCTACATGCTTAACTCCATTTTCACATCCTCATTTATACATCCACATCTCATATCCACAATTATACATACACATCCATATCCACATCCATATCCGCATTCATACATACACATCCATATCCACATCCACATGCATACATTCATTATCACGTCCTCATTCATACATCCACATCCACATACATACATACATACATCCACATCCATATCCACATTCATACATATATCCACATCCACATTCCCATTCACATATATACATCCATATCTACATGCACATTCACATCCATACATCCACATCTATATGCTCATTCACATCCATACATCCACATTCATGCATCCACATCTACATGCATACATCTATACATACACATCCACATTTACATCCATGCATCCACATCTACATGCTTAACTCCATTTTCACATCCTCATTTATACATCCACATCTCATATCCACATTCATACATACGCATCCATATCCACATCCACATGCATACATATATCCACATCCACATTCCCATTCACATATATACATCCATATCTACATGCACATGCACATTCACATCCATACATCCACATCTATATGCTCATTCACATCCATACATCCACATTCATGCATCCACATCTACATGCATACCTCCATACATACACATCCACATTTACATCCATGCATCCACATCTACATCCTCATTCACATCCATACATCCACATTCATACATCCATACATCCACATTCATACATCCATATCCACATCCACATTCACATCCATACATCCACATTCATACATCCACATCCACTGTGAGATCCCCCTGTTCCCACCGAGCAACGGATTCGGGTACTAGCAGCGGAAGTAGTACTTCTCGCACGGGACAGGGGTCCCACATTCGGGGCCTCGTCCACGGATATCCGGACAAGAGACTAATCCGTCGGTTTTTCCAAAACCGAACCCGGAAAAACTTCCCTTACCCGGAAAGCACGGGCGATTCCACCAGGATAATTTTTTTACTCTAACGTAGTCAAGATCATTACTGATCACGCTGATCCAACTGCACCTATAAAGATACTCGGTCGGATCAAGGAAGAAACTTGCACTTGAATCATTGGGATCAACGCTTTTTTCCCCATCAAGAGGCACAGCCGTTGATTCCTATCCATAGAACAATTACTATCCGGGACTTACTTCATCTATCGTAATAACAGAAATTGAGTCTCGGTTTACGGATCCATCAGTCCAGCCTAACCCCATCCGATCCCATGGGTTAGCCAACCGCCCAACCACTGTAGTGATGGGATCCAATTTGGAATTTGGTTAGGTTTTGTCCCGGGTACCAAGGAAAAGAGTTCCAAGGCCCCCTAGCCGGAATTTCATGCAAACATAAAACTAGCCACACCACTTACACACCCAATATGAAAATTGCCTTTTTCTTAGCATCAGCTAACTTTAAAACAATCCTTTAATGAAACCATAGTACCACTGATCACAATCTCCCAATTTATCCAGTTGATTCATAATTTCCCATCATTCCTTCATCAGAATATCTATGGCATCATTGGCAACTAGAACGCTCACCACCTGTCCACACAGAGGCCGTTTCCATAGTTCCTAGCCCATAATACTCGGCAATATAATCACTTATCAAGATGGACTCTCGTTGAAGATCAGCAAGATCAACCAACAGATCCATATAAAAGAGCCATGGACTCATCCGTTGAGGACCAGCAAGGTCAGTCAACCAGATCCATGCCCGGTTTCACAAAACAACTCTTACTCCTTGTTCCAATATCTTCCTCGACGCACGCGTGGGTATCCTAGGCGACCCAGAGCCCGAGCACCGTATGGTCAGCACCCTCTAGGATCCTTCGCAGGTGACCTAGCGCTTCACTCATAGGCCGCTTCCTTGGTCCCTCATCCACCGTACCGGAAGCTCACCATTTTAATCGAACCGAGGCTGGTCAAGACCTCGGTCGACCTTGCTACGCGAGACGTCCTCCATTGACTCTCCGTCAGCAGTTGCAACTTTATCAGTTAGGTCTCCACGACCTTAATCACAAGACGGTCAAAATGCTTCCCCAGCATTCTTGACATAAAACAGTCATTTACAAACAGCATTTACAAACAGTTTACAAATACAGTTTCTATATTAACTCTCATTTTTCCACATTATCCCTCATTAATCCACATTACTTATTCCACATTCCATGTATATGTGTACTCATCCAATCACCTCCTTTTCCATCTCTTCACTTCAGATTCCTTCACATCACATATCATATATTCACATCCATATCCACATCCATACATCCACATCCACATCCACATTCACATCCATACATCCACATCTACATGCTTATCTCCATTTTCACATCCTCATTTATACATCCACATCCCATATCCACATTCATACATACACATCCATATCCACATCCACATCCACATCCACATTCACATCCATGCATCCACATCTACATGCTTACCTCCATTTTCACATCCTCATTTATATATCCACATCCCATATCCACATTCATACATACACATCCATACATCCACATCTACATCCACATACATACATACATCCACATCCACATTCCACATTCACATCTATACATCCACATCTACATTCACATTCACATACATCCACATCCACATTCCCATACATCCACATCTATACATCCACATTCCACATTCACATCTACATTCACATTCACATACATGCATCCACATCTACATGCTTACCTCCATTTTCACATCCTCATTTATACATCCACATCCCATATCCACATTCATACATACACATCCATACATCCACATCTACATCCACATACATACATACATCCACATCCACATTCCACATTCACATCTATACATCCACATCTACATTCACATTCACATACATCCACATCCACATTCCCATACATCCACATCTATACATCTACATTCCACATTCACATCTACATTCACATTCACATACATCCACATCTACATTCACATTCACATACATCCACATCCCCATTCCCATTCACATCTATACATCCACATTTACATCTATGCATATACATCTTCATGCATATATCCATTTTCATGTTCATACATCCACACTCCCATCTCCATATCCACACATCCACATACATACATCCATTTTCACATTCCCATTTATATAACCCCATATACCTTCACTTCTAATCTTTTACATCACATCCATTCTTGCCCTATCACAACCCATATACATCTTATCCTATCACATACACTTCTTACCTCATCCCCCCATACACATCTTAATTCATCTTATCACATCCTAACTTATTTCATAAGCATCTTATCACCTCTTATCACACCTCTTATCACATCTTATCACATTTCATATCTTTTTTTTTAAAAAAAGAGAATTCTTTTATTTGATATAAGATTTCTCTACACATTTATTTATACATAAATTCCATTTAAGGAGACTAACACTTTCGAAATTAAAATCAATCTTTTATGCATCTTCTTATGCATGATTTCAATTTGGTAGGGAATTATACTTTTAGAATAAAAGAATTTCTCTTATGCATCTAAGTTAAGCATAAAATCCAATTATGAGGAAAATCATACTTTTAGTATAAAAAGAATATCTTTTATGCATACCTATATGCATGAAATCCAATATGATAAAAGTAACACTTTTGATATAAAAATTTTTCCTTTATGCATACTTCTATGCATGAAAATTAAAAATGATAAAAGTAACACTTTTGATATAAAAATTTTCCTTTATGCATACTTCTATGCATGAAAATTAAAAATGATAAAAGTAACACTTTTGATATAAAAATTTTCCTTTATGCATACTTCTATACATGAAAATTAAAAATGATAAAAGTAACACTTTTGATATAAAAATTTATCCATTATGCATACTTCTATGCATGAAAATAAAAATGGTAAAAATAACACTTTTGATATAAAAATTTATCCTTTATGCATAATATTAAAATTCAATTTCTCCATGATTATAATGAAATTCTTTCAATTAATCTAGGATGATGATTCCTAGAATATGGTAGGAAGTCCTCTTTTTATGCTTTGAATGAAAATTTTTTATGCATAATTTTTATAAAAATTTTGCCATAGCTCCGCTGCTATGACTGATAAATCTCAATTTTTCTAAGGGATAAAGCTTATCATTAAGGAAATAATTAAAATGATCTCTAATTGGATCATTAATCTATAGTGGATTGAATCATCAATATGCATAAACTAAAAGCATAGAAAAAAGCCATTAAATTGGCCTCAAGCATAGCTTAATCTTGGGTTAAGGAAAAGCTTTATGAAAAGCTTGATTTGGATTGAGAACGGGTCATGAGTATGACCATTTCTTGAGTGAGAGAGAGAATTTACATAAAAATCATTAGAATTTAAACATAAATGAAAATTAACTTCAATAGCATTTATTAACTTATGTAACTCTTCACTATTATTCAAACTTCAATAGTATTTAAAAACAAAAACCATACCAATTAAACTTCTCAAGCTTGAGAGGGGTTGAGAAGAGAGAAACATTGAGAAATTATAGAAAGATCAATATTCACTAATTACCTTACAACTTGCTTGATTCTTTGTTCACGGTAGAGGCCCCCAACCAATCAATTGGTTAAGTATGTTGATGGAGCCACTAATGGGGATTGAAGAAAGAGGGAAGCTCCAAAAACTAGTGAATTATTAAATGAATTCACTGTTCTTGGCTTAGGTGGAGTAGAGTAACGATGCATAAACACTATATATTTTTCAACAAGGGTGAGGCTTCTATTTATAGGAAAAATTGAGCTCCTAACCAAACAAACTGATTCTAGAATTTTCTAAATCAGTTTGGTCAATATTTGACCATTTTTAGATCAGTTAAGCTAACTTTTTGGAACTAGACTTGAATGAGGAGAGAGGAGAGATGAAATATCTCAATTTTTATGAGTTTAAAACTCATTCAAGCATGTGAAATATGCACCTCCTTTAAAGAACTCCCCTTCCTTACATATGTCATATTTTTAATATTGCTCATAGTTTTTTACTAATAAACCTTGTACATTTTCAACTCTTCATCTTATGTGAAATATGCACCTCCTTTAAAGAACTCCCCTTCCTTACATATGTCATACTTTTAATATTGCTCATAATTTTTTATTAATAAACCTTGTACATTTTCAACTCTTCATCTTATGTGAAATATGCACCTCCTTTAAAGAACTCCTCTTCCTTACATATGTCATACTTTTAATATTGCTCATAATTTTTTACTAATAAACCTTGTACATTTTTAACTCTTCATCTTATGTGAAATATGCACCTCCTTTAAAGAACTCCTCTTCCTTACATATGTCATACTTTTAATATTGCTCATAATTTTTTACTAATAAACCTTGTACATTTTCAACTCTTCATCTTATGTGAAATATGCACCTCCTTTAAAGAACTCCTCTTCCTTACATATGTCATACTTTTAATATTGCTCATAGTTTTTTTTTTTTTTTTTTACTAATAACCTTGTACATTTTCAACTCTTCATCTTATGTGAAATATGCACCTCCTTTAAAGAACTCCTCTTCCTTACATATGTCATACTTTTAATATTGCTCATAATTTTTTACTAATAAACCTTGTACATTTTCAACTCTTCATCTTATGTGAAATATGCACCTCCTTTAAAGAACTCCTCTTCCTTACATATGTCATACTTTTAATATTGCTCATAGTTTTTTTACTAATAAACCTTGTACATTTTCAACTCTTCACCTCATGTGAGCATTTACTCATTTTTGGGTATTTTCTTTTTACAAGTTGGATTTATCTCCTCCCTACACATGGATTGATGCTATTGGTCCATAGGAACCTTAATTGGACCATAGTCTAAAGATTTCTGAAAATCTAGACCCTTAGGCTAAGGTTCTTTATAGCTATTTTCAATTAATTCCAATTGCACATTGGAAAATTCTTTTTGAATTTCTGTTTCAGGGGAACTCATCTGAATTAGAAGAGATATTTTTCTATCCAAAAATATTCAAAATCTGAATATTCTCTCTCTAGAATATTTTTCTCTCTCTAGGCTAAAACAGATAGAAACAAGGTCTTTATATTTCTGAAGAGGGATTGATTACAGGGAGAGATACTAGACATTAAAAAGGGGGTGGGGGAGGAATCTTACATCCACATCCACATTCACATCCATACATCCACATCTACAAGCTTATCTCCATTTTCACATCCTCATTTATACATCCACATCCCATATCCACATTCATACATACACATCCATATCCACATCCACATGCATCTTATCATATTTTATCACTTCCCATATCTTTTATGCATACCTCTATGCATGAAATTCAATTATGCTAATAAAAAAATTATCCTTTATGCATACTTCTATGCATGAAAATTAAAAATGATAAAAGTAACACTTTTGATATAAAAAAATTATCCTTTATGCATGATATTAAAATTCAATTTCTCCTTGATTATAATGAAATTCTTTCAATTAATCTAGGATGATAATTCCTAGAATATGGTAGGAAGTCCTCTTTTTATGCTTTGAATGAATTTATTTTATGCATAATTTTTATAAAAATTTTGCCATAGCTCCGCTGCTATGACTGATAAATCTCAATTTTTTCTAAGGGATAAAGCTTATCATTAAGGAAATAATTAAAATGATCTCTAATTGGATCATTAATCTATAATGGATTGAATCATCAATATGCATAAACTAAAAGCATAGAAAAAAGCCATTAATTTGGCCTCAAGCATAGCTTAATCTTGGATTAAGGAAAAGCTTTATGAAAAGCTTCATTTGGATTGAGAATGGGTCATGAGTATGACCATTTCTTGAGTGAGAGAGAGAAATTACATAAAAACCATTAGAGTTTAAACATAAATAAAAATTATCTTCAATAGCAATTATTAAATTATGTAACTCTTCACTACTATTCACCAATTAACTTTAATAGCATTTAAAAAACCATACCAATTAAGCTTCTCAAGCTTGAGAGGGGTTGAGAAGAGAGAAACATTGAGAAATTATAGAAAAGATCAATATTCACTAATTACCTTACAAATTGCTTGATTCTTTGTTCACGGTAGAGGCCCCCAACCAATCAATTGGTTAAGTATGTTGATGGAGCCACTAATGGGGATTGAAGAAAGAGGGAAGCTCCAAAAACTAGTGAATTATTAAATGAATTCACAGTTCTTGGCTTAGGTGGAGTAGAGTAACGATGCATAAACACTATATATTTTTCAACAAGGAGGAGGCTTCTATTTATAGGAAAAATTGAGCTCCTAACCAAACAAACTGATTCTAGAATTTTCTAAATCAGTTTGGTCAATATTTGACCATTTTTAGGTCAGTTAAGCTAACTTTTTGGAACTAGACTTGAATGAGGAGAGAGGAGAGATGAAATATCTCAATTTTTATGAGTTTAAAACTCATTCAAGCATGTGAAATATGCACCTCCTTTAAAGAACTCCCCTTCCTTACATATGTGTCATAATGGAATCATTTTAATATTGCTCATAGTTTTTTTACTAATAAACCTTGTACATTTTCAACTCTTCATCTTATGTGAAATATGCACCTCCTTTAAAGAACTCCCCTTCCTTACATATGTGTCATAATGGAATCATTTTAATATTGCTCATAGCTTTTTACTAATAAACCTTGTACATTTTCAACTCTTCATCTTATGTGAGCATTTACTCATTTTTGGATACCCAAAATATCTCATATTTTTAATATTGCTCATAGTTTTTTACTAATAAACCTCGTACAGTTTCAACTCTTCATCTTATGTGAGCATTTAAGGGACTCCCCTTCCTTACATATGTGTCATAATAAAATCATTATACCCAAAATATCTCATATTTTTAATATTGCACATAGTTTTTTACTAATAAACCTTGTACATTTTCAACTCTTCACCTCATGTAAGCATTTACTCATTTTTGGGTATTTTCTTTTTACAAGTTGGATTTATCTCCTTCCTACACATGGATTGATGCTATTGGTCCATAGGAACCTTAATTGGACCATAGTCTAAAGATTTCTGAAAATCTAGACCCTTAGGCTAAGGTTCTTTATACCTATTTTCAATTAATTCCAATTGCACATTGGAAAATTCTTTTTGAATTTCTGTTTCAGGGGAACTCATCTGAATTAGAAGAGATATTTTTCTATCCAAAAATATTCAAAATCTGAATATTCTCTCTCTAGAATATTTTTCTCTCTCTAGGCTAAAACAGATAGAAACAAGGTCTTTATATTTCTGAAGAGGGATTGATTACAGGGAAAGATACTAGACATCAAAAAGGGGGTGGGGGAGGAATCTTACAAATTCTCTTTATTGTCTTGCAATTGGAGTGCGATTGGCTAGCTACGCATCTCCCTTGAGGTCACGCGACAAGGATTCAACACACGGGAAGGATTGGAGGTAGGCGCTAAACCAATTTCAATTTATGTGCAAAAGAGGGAGGCCTGATTGGCATTTCTGTCATTCTATTTGAGGATAATTTTTGATATCTGCGGTTAATTCTTACAGTTTCAATTTTCTGTATGTTCGTTTTATTTTCTGTTCTTAGCCTAGTTTTAGGCTGCATCTTTAATTTTGTGCATTTTAGTTCTCTGTTAAACCTGCACCTGTAGAGAAATTGAAATCTGTACACACACATGAAGATTGAACATTTCGAATTCCTTATAAATCTCATAGCTGCACATGCATTGAGTTCCCCGCATTGAATTCGCTGCAAATCTCACAACTGCACACGCATTGAGTTCACTGCACACGCACTTCAAAAAAGAAAGAAAAATAATAATAAAAGAAGGCGGCTATGCGTGAACAGCGCACCGCACGGAGAGACCCACACACCCCGCACCATAAAGATCGCCACCGCACCGGATAAAGAGGTGCAAAAAAATAATAATTAAAAAATAAAAAAAATTCATTTTCAGTCGCAAAAAATTGGGAGGTTATCTAACTTTTCGAGAGGAGTTAGAAAACACCCATCGTCGAAATTTCGGTCCCGGAACCATTTTCCCATAGTGAGTCAGTATGGGAAACTGGTAAATTTTAGGCGATTTTTTATCTTGAAAAATACACTATTTTTTTAGCCTAATGTGTTCGAGGGGGTTCAAAATGGGTTCTGGCAAAGTTTGAGCCAACTTGAAAATTTTTAGATTTTTTTGAAAAAAAATAAAAATAAAAATAAAACCTTAAAATTTGACCTTATGCACTTGTGGTCGGGACGTCATATAGACACTGCCATAGGGTCTAGGGAACCTTCTAGAGTACCTACGCAAGAAAGTGGGACCCAATCGATAGGAAATTTGCCAGATATTGCTGAAACCTTTTCCGAATCCCAATCTGATACCCTTTTTAGGACAACTAGCTCATTGTCTATGGACAATATAGGGCCGTCAAATAGTCATCCCTTAGCCCCAAATAGGACACCCACAAGATCTTTTAATCCATTTGAAGCCGACATCATGGGGTTACCACTCAATGTGAGACTTCAATATGTCTACACGAATGCTCAAGGAGCTGAGATCTTTAGGGATCCACAACAACAGTATCTCGTTAAGATTGCAGACTTTTTCTCAGAGCTTGATAGAGCACCTCTAGTCAATGACCAGGGTAATATGTACATGGGTGGAGATGGTGTTCGCTACTATAAAGTCACCTATCATCCAGAGAATGTAGACAAATTAGGAGAGCTCTCTAAGAGTGAGTTCCTAGACGGAGCAAGGGAGTCTAGAGATGATTGGCTCATTGAGCCGAACATGCCTGGACCATCCAATGCCCAGTCCTCAAAGCCATCCATAGATGATTTACTTTTTGTAGATCTAAATTTAGAAAGGGACAGGAAAGGCAAGAGCAAAATAGATCAGGGGTCTGAGAAACAATGGGAGTTTGTATGACAAATTCCAGTGACAAAGGTCTTTCAGGATGACCCCCACTTCAAGAGGTCTATAAGGACTCTTTAGAAGGATATTATGCCACAACTAGCTAGATCTTCCTCTAGCACTTGTGGTGGTAGTTGAGAAGCTTGCAGGACACAAGAACCGAATCGTTGATAAATGGGCCAATGAATACCGAACCTTAGATTGGAAGGAGATTCATGAGCTCACGTGGAGAGGACAACCATTATTCATGGAAGTGTTCTCAACTATTACAGCTAAACTAGGAGAGATAGCCTTTCTTGGAGAAACTGTTGCTCCTCCCCTACGAGAGTTCACTAGAGAGGGACCCTCAACATCAAAGTGGACCACTACAAGTAGCCCAACTCTAGCACCAAGATATCATCCTACACCAAAAGTGCGACCATAGATCACACCACAACAATGTTTCTCTCACTATGACAATCGAAGAGTAGGGGAGCCAACTCGGCCTCCCATAAATGCACCTCCTGAAATCCGGGTAACAGGATCTTTGGAGAGGGTTGGTGAGGCAGGTAATAGGGGACCCACACCAATTCGGGATGCATATGGACCACCTTACCAAAGAGAGGAACCACAGAGAGTGAGAGGCCGTAGGCCCAATGATGAGTATTCAAGACGAGTAAGGCCATTAACTCTTCAGAAACTGGTAAAGAAGTACGAAGGGTCGTGAGATCCATATGACCATGTAGCAGCATTTAGGCAAGCAGTTTGAGCTGAGCAAGTGACTTGACAAGCATACGCAAATTGAAGGATTTGGGCTCACTCTTGAGGGAAAGGCCCTTGCTTGGTTTCAGGCACTAGAGGCTTCAAACAAATCTTCTTTGCGAGTTTTGGAAGAGAGATTCATTGCTGCTTTTTCCTTGATGGGGATTCAGCATGACACAGTAGCAAACATCTACTCTTTCAAGCAAGGCGAGACTGAGAGTGTTAGAGACTGTGTAAATAGGATGAAGCAGTACATTAATCATTGCCCAAAAGATGAGAAGCCCACCCAAAGTCGATTAATTTCTCTCTTCTTAAAAGGACTCAAAAATTCAACACTGCACACACATCTCTATGCAAAGAAGCATACAAATTTCAATGAGTGTTGCCATGATGCTATGGATTTCACAGATAACTTCAAATTCCAAGATGGTACTGGCTCTGAGGTGCAACCTAGAGATCAGTGGGGTGATGACCAAAGTTCAGGGTCTAGCACGCTAGTAAATCCAAACCAGATAGCTAATCTAGTACTAAGGAGATTGGGACAAACCTATCGCCCACCCATGCAGCCACAACAACAGCAGCAGCAGCGAATGAGGAGTGTACTACCTACACGTCCTCATCTTTGTGGAGCATGTGGCGGTAACCATAAAATCGAAGAATGTAATACCTTTTCTCCTCTAGTCACAAACCAACCCACAAAGAAGTGATGCCAGGCCTGTGCTTGGAATTATACCCACACCACACACAAATGTACTCGCATTGCAAGAATGAGACAAGAGCATGAGCAACAAAGGGGTGCAGTGGCTCCACAAATGCGTCAATAGTATACTAATTTTAAATGTAAGCCACCGCGATGGCACAAGAGCAAGCATGACCTGTACTTGGAGCTCAATCTCCTACTCCTGGGACTACTCCTGTGAGGTTTGTTGACTACGACAATTCAAATATGTGTAGAGACTTGGTAAACCCAAGCTATGTGGAGGAGGAATATGCATCATATTCATCCAAGGAAAATCTCTTTGAAAGTCCCGCATATCCAAGCCAAGCACTAGAGCCTCAACCGGGGGAACAAAATTCTTTGATGTTGCTAGGCAGCTACCAACCTAGGACTCCAGGCCCCTTAGGTCAATGGCAGCAAAGGAAACTAGAAGCCAAACTAATGGGCCCCTGTTATGAGTGTGGAGAACCCCATTGCGCTCGTGATTGTCCACATCACCAAAGGCAAGTAGCTCGATCCAATACAACAGTACCACAGTTTCCACCAATTGAAAGATATTGTCTAGGGTGTTGTTGTGTAGAACACTTTCCAAAGGATTGTTTGCTGAAACCACATGAGGAAGGCACCTCTCAACCAAAGGTCTCACTCGACTTTGTAGAGGCAGTTCCATCGCCACCTTCATCAGAGAATGAGGATGTCATGCCACTTAGAGTCATGACTAGATCACAGACACGAAATGCCGAAATGCAAACTGATGAGACACCTCGAACTAGGGATGCAAAGGCAAATCTAGTGGACAAAACCCTCCATTCCAATAGAAAAAGGACCAATGGGAGGAGAAAGAACCGCAACAAGCAAACTAAGAGTGCATCCACTAGTTCTCAAGAAGTCTCTAAACAAAAGATGAAGGATCTTGAAAGCTTTTACATCCCAAGAAGTGCATGAGGAGCATCAACCCCTAGTGCTAAACAAGATGAGGCTAGTACAACCGAGGATAGTTTTTGTGGATAAGGTGAACGAGACTCTAGATGCCATCATTGATGCTCATAGAAGTCGCATTGCAACTTTATCTGAGCTACCCAAGAAGCTTCAAGAATACCCAAACCCTCGTGAGTGAGAAGAAGATCAATCTAGCTGTACATCAGCAACTCATTAGGGAAGCTCAATCAATACTTGAGGGCCCACCTCCACCTATCCCTCAGGGCCCCACCTCTCTTAAGCCAACCTTAGAAACCATACCAGAAGTGTCATCAAGTTGGGAAATGAAAAGTGAGCTGATCTCACAAGCTCATAGCAAGAAGTCTGCACCAATTGACACCCCATTGAAAGAAGGCATTCTGCCACCACCTACTCTTGCCTTCTTCCCATGCAATGATGAAGTTATTGATGCTAACAAGGACATGGCAAATGAGATGTGGGCAGCAGTTCATGAGAAAGTTAATGAGAATATATCCTCTATTATTTCACCTCCATTCTCTGAAGTGGATTTTACCAAGGGCACAGAAAACAACTTTAAACGCCCAAGCATCTAGGAGGAAGTTCAAACAATTGTTTCTCCTAGAAGTAAGCATACAATGAAAACCTTACCATCTTATTTGGGAGAATATGAGAACTATTCTCAAACCTTGAGGATACCCTCCATGCATAGAAGGTTGACCAAGGAGATGGATATGGGTATCGTGCAAGCTATTTTGTCAGCACCAGTGGCTTATACCTTACCTTTGCTTGATTTGATAAGCTTCGACCAGAGTTGTGGAATGATATTGCCACATGTTTGTCAGAGCAGGTATTGCTACAAAAGGGTCACAATGTACTATACACCCTGAGACAAAGCATGTTATGCCAGTTCCTATCAACAAAGTAGGAAAATTTTGTGAGGACGATCAGGGAAATGCTACCCTCCCATTAGAAGTGCGAAAAGTAGCTTCAACTACAATACTTGATAGTGGTGCAGGAGTGGGCATTGTGACAAGGTCCATTTGGGAAAAGTGGGGCAAACCAACTATTAGGAGTACAAGGATGCGCTTGCAGCTAGCAGATGGAAGCTTAGAGCATCCACTTGGGCTGCTAGAGAACATATTGGTCACCACATGTGGGATTGAATATGAGCACACATTTGCAGTAGTGGATTATGGAAAGCATCCAAACTATGAAGTGATATTGGGTAGATCATTCATGCAACAATTTCAAATGATTCAAGATTGGGGATACAATTATTTGTACCTTCGACATGATTCTGTCATCACTTACAAGGGTCAACCTAAAGAATCACTCATATCGTGATGTAACGCGGTCTCCAATAGATGAGTTTGATTTTGCTTCATCTGAGGGCTCAAGAGTTACATTGTCACATGGGTGAGAAGATCTGTGGATGTGTGGAGCCTCATGTAAGGATTTCAACACTGAGAGACTTAAGGGTAATCGAAGTGTATCAGATGAGGCATACATTCCACAACACTTCCCTGAGCACTTAATTGATCCCCCTAGAATGGAGTCATGTCCTTGCAACATTATCGACATGTGCTTTACCTAAGCCAATTCAATTTTGTGACTCAAATGGATATGACATTATTCCTATACGAATGGTACAACCACATGACCTTCTAGATGATTTATACTATGGGGATGCATCCACACAGCACTGCATGTAGAGGAAGTCTGAGTGGAGGATTTAACACTCAAATCTGCTAATGATGCTGATAAGGAAGATGGATGGGACTCTGCTTTTGATGATGATGTGATAATCCCCAAGGAAGAGTTAGGAAAGGCACGCCTACTCTTGAGAGGAAGGGAGGTTCATATAGAGATCCCTCGAAGCCGACCCAAACGTAAATGCTATAAGAGCCATAAGAGAATCCTTAAACAAGATGATAGAGAACAACGTGAGAGAATACAAAAAGAAAACGAGGATTTTAAGAATGAACACTCTCGACCACCACCTCACTTCTCAGGAAAGAATGGATATATATACTATGTCCAAGCACAAGATAGTATCAAAGACTAAGTAAAACGATCAGATGGATTCCAACCAGGAGAAAAGCTAAAAATTGTTAGCAAAAATCATAAAAAAACAAAGAGACCAAAACAAAAACTCAAGTCTCAAACAAATTCAAAAGAGAGTGTCGGAAGTGCAATGATAACGGTTAAACAAAAAACTCTGATTCAAGATTGCAAAAGAGAGATCAAAACTGCATGGTCTTCAATTAGTGATGACTCAAGTGGACAAGAACAAGGTCTCAATGTTCCCCCCAACTTCACACAGTACACTCTTCAAGATCGGAAGATTGATCTTCAACAGCCCATGCAACAAAAGCCAAGCATGCCAGGGGTTTCATATGATGGTCCAGAAGATGCAAAAAAAATTGATATTGCTGAGCCAGGAAAAGAGCCTCGCTATGTGTGGATTGCCACAGACTTGTCCTTAGATGAGGAGAAGTTATTAATTCAAACAATAAAGGAGTATCGCGATGTTTTTGCTTGGAGTTATAAAGACCTCAAAGGAGTTGATCCAAGCATATGTCAACATACAATTCCATTGCGAGAGGATGCAAAGCCTTCCAAGCAACGTCCTTATACTTACAATGAGAATTTTGCACGAAAGATAAAAGAAGAAATAGATAAGCTCTTAGAGGAAAAATTTATCTATGATATTGAACACACTGAATGGGTCTCCCCTATTGTAGTGGTGCCCAAGAAAAATGGAAAACTTCGAGTATGTGTAATCTCCCTGAGATTAACTTGAATGGTTGCCATAGGTCCACATTAGGACCCGCTAGTTGTATCTGCCCACTTGTCAAAATTTCTAAGATGGGTTCAGACCATTTAGGAGCTGTCTCTACAAGGAAAAGTGTTGAATCTAACATATCATCATCCACACCCATAGGAACTTCTCCAGAGGTGATTCGAGACAAATGATCTGTCCTAAGATGAGTTGTTCCTTTTCGGACTGCCACTTCGGAATCAAACTCAAGAAGGATGACAAACCACCTCACAATCCTTCCAGTTGCACAAGGCTTATTCACCAAATATAGTAGTGCTTAATGGTCCACGAAAAATATAAATTTGTTTGCCAAAAGGTAATGGCGAAACTTTTTCACTACATATATCATGAACAAACCTTTTCTTTCTGTTGTGGTATAATTCTTCTCAGCATTGTTCAACTGTCGACTAGCATATGAGATTGGGAAATCCTTATAATGTTCTCCTGATTGAGCCAAAATACATCCAATTGCAAAGTTTGAAGCATCAATATGGACATGAAAGATTTGGTTCCAATATGGTGCCTGTAAGATGGGTGCAGACACTAATGCTTCTTCAACTTTTCAAAGGATTCCTCACACTCGTAAGTCCAATTAAACTTTACAAGAAGATCATATAATAGTCTGGCTAGGACCTCGCTAGGACATCGTACATGTAGATGAATCGACGATAATAGCCACAATGTCCCATGAATATTTGTATCCCTTTAGGGTTGATGGGTCGAGGTAATGAGACACATCATCAGAGTAATGATGGAGTGTTGCGGCTTATACCTAACCCTGACCGATATGAGGAGATCTTGGAATGGGCACATGAGGGTATTGGTGGAATCCATGCATCAACTACTACTTGTGTGCGACGTATAACCCAGGATGGGCAATGGTGGCCTACCATGCATGCGGATGCTGAAAAATTTATTTGTAACTGTGCTTCATGTCAAATTCAACAACCAATTCATAATGTCACATTATTCCAAATTTCAACTACAGCAAGTTGGAGTAAGTATATTGTGGACTATCTACTAATCGAACAATTTCTAAATATTGAAAGCATGCTATTGAAGTTGAAGAGGCCAACTATATGCTGATAGAGGGCCAACTCTACAAGAGGGGCAAGGATGGCAACTTACGCATATGTGTATGTGAAGCTAACTACTTGAAAATCTTGACTCATGCACATGTGCAGGTGTTGGGGGTGGACACTTTTCGGGCAATACCACAGCTAAGTTGATTAGGTGGTTTGGGCTTTGGTGGCTGAAGAATATGTAAAACGTTGTGATGATTGTGAAAGGACCAAACCTCCCATCACAAAGGACAATATGCTATTGCGGCCTATGTTAAGCACACGTGCTTTTGCCAAATGGGGTATCGATTTTGTGGGTCCCATTAAACCTCCAACTCGTCACACGCATGCCGAATATATTATAGTCGCAACTGACTATTTGACCAAATGGGTAGAGGCAAAGGCTACAGTCAAAAATGATGCCAGAACCACAGCCAAGTTCCTGTATGAGTACGTGTTTATACGCTATGGCTTACCTATTGAAATCGTTAGTGTATCAAGGTGTGCACTTTGTGAATGAGGTCATAGAATTTTTACTTCAAGAATTTATGGTAATTCACAAGCGTTCTGCACCCTATCATCCCCAGACTAATGGTCAAGCTGAGAGTACTAACAAGATTCTCTGCACAGCACTCACAAAGATTGTTGAGGGACATAGGACTGATTGGGAGCAAAAGTTGCACTCGGTTCTTTGGGCATATAGAACAGCCCATTTGAGCTTGCTTTTGGGCTAGATGCAATTCTTCCCATTGAATTTCTTGTACCTACTCTACGAGTTGCTAAACAATTGGACTAGACTGGTCATGAGCTTTCTCAACGCATTGATGAATTGGAAAAGCTTGATGAGAGCCGCTTATTGGCGGTAATGGGGATGTATGCCGAGAAGAGGAGACAAAAGCAATGGTATGATCGAAATGTAATAACTGGCCGATTCAAAAAAGGGGACCTTGTGCTCTTGTACACACTTAAGAAACATAAGCGAAAGCTCAAGAAACGTGGCCTAGGACCATTTGTGATTAATGAGCTTACTCCTAGTGGTGCAGTGCATTTAGAGACACTAGAAGGTGATATGCCTAACTTCATTAATGGAAGTCATCTCAAGAAATACAATGAACCATTAACTGAAGCCATGCTTCAACAAATGCATGCTGCCCACACACAGAAAGAAGCAAATGACCTACTTAAATGCTCAAGAAGGAGCTAAAGATAGAGTTGCAAAAGCCAAGGAGCGTCGCAAGGCTTCTGTGTTGACCTTACAGTTGGCTACTGATGAACAATATGTCGATCCTTTCAATATTCACGTGTGTCTTCATCTTCATGAGACTACCTACTTTGTCTCTACCTTAATTGACTCTGGTGCAGATTATAATGTTCTCTCATTTGACACATGGGTAGCCTTGGGACAACCAACACTTGTGCACATTCCTATTGACTTACGAAGCTTCTCAAGTGAAGATAATCCTATAGAGGAAAAATGTGTCATTATGATATCCATTCAGGATCACCAGATGTCAGTTCCCTTTTATGTGGCTAGTAAGTCCAAGGCACTGGTAGAGGTTGTTCTTGGTCGACCATGGTTAAGTGCTACTAATTGTTCATTAGATTAGAAGAATAGACAATACAAATTGCAAATTGATTCTGATTGCATCTTGGGATCTGCTGCTCCACGAGTTTTATCATGTCAAAAGGGTGGTAGTTCTACCTTACACAACCCACTTTCAACATCTGCTCTTCAAGCTCCAAGACAAATGATGTGGATAATTGATGAGTCCTCAAGTGAGGGCCATGGCTGGCATGTTCCAACTACTCTAGTCACTTCTCAAAGAAGGCCAGGCAAGAAGGAATTGTCCATTTGGCTACCCAAAGATGTGTACAAACTTGTACCATCTAGCCTAGTTGCTAAACATCCTAAAAAGCATATCTTTTCCAAGCCTAAGCCTCAGATTGTTACTCATTGGGTCCTAAAGCATGTTCTTAAAGCACAAGGCTATTATGAGAGTACAACAGCACTTTGGCTTCCCAAATGCAATGGTTTGCTAGAGCCACAAGAGTGTATCAATAAGATTCCAAAAGCCACTCTTGGTTTTTCATATCAGTGGGTGCAAAGGAAATCAACACAACCTCTTCAAGATAGGATAGGTGGTTGTGATAGCACCTACAAATCTCCTTGTGTTGACCTTCCCCAAACATGTATTGAATCACCAGTTGTCCCAACTTCTCCTTGTTACACACTTCCACCATCAACTTGTGTACCTAAGACAAATCCAACTTTACATGAGTCTCCTTTGAGCATAGATTCTAGCACTTCACTGCCTAAATCCTCTTATCTTGCTCAAATTCCTCAACAATTGCTATCCTTCCCACCTCTTAAGGAAGGACATACCCAAAACCAAAGGTAAGGCATTAACACTAGAATTGAAGCTCTTTGGTAGATCAGTGTTTGAATAGTCTCACTTTTACTAATGTGGTTCCTTCTGCCTTTACAGGATTGTGTTCTTTTTGAGATGA
The DNA here is from genome assembly GCF_041138505.1 of Cibotium barometz. Classification (NCBI taxonomy): domain Eukaryota; kingdom Viridiplantae; phylum Streptophyta; class Polypodiopsida; order Cyatheales; family Cibotiaceae; genus Cibotium; species Cibotium barometz. The sequence continues at coordinate 17,150,712 of NC_141059.1, forward strand.
TCTTATCTACATTGTTTTTGATAGGGATTGTAATGATGGATATGAGTGTATAAAGTTTAAAGTTTCTAAATTTCATTGTTCTATGCCCAGATACCTCCTGATGGATACTTGGCGAGATACATGTCCACCATGCATTGACCCTGATAGTACTCAACCTGAACATCGCGGGGATTATAGTGCTCCTCCTTTTCAAACTCATTCTAGGTACTTTTATGCTCCCTTAGGTGAAATTTGCTGTGGGCGTCACTTTGTCACTTTGTTCTATCAACAGCGTCATCCATTTCCACATTGTCAAGAGTGTGCACGACTCGTATTAGGGGAAGCTTCACACATTTGTTGGCTATGCCGCTCTTACTTTCGACGATATGGCACGGGCTTAATGAAAAAAATTGTGGGAATTACACCCCAACGCCATAACCTTCTTGATGTGAGAGTACCAGACCGAGGACCAAATCAACATAGATTACCTGAGGAGGTTGAAGCACAACAATGGAGGGATAAATGCATAAATAACTTGCAACCACCTATCTTGCAAGCCCTTCTTCCCCCAGCCTCAACATGTCAATTTTGGATCACTATGAGCACCTATATTGAGCAATTCCAAAATCGGCATTGTCTGCTTAACCTTCCCATAGAACCAATGCCATATTTTAGCGAGGAAGCACTCCTTCCTCTACCACCTTCTCCAGAGGTTGGCTTTTGTACAGGGTTGTCCTTGCATCCTGAAGTGATTGATACAATCTTTCCAGCAGAAGTGGACACGGATTTACCGCCACTGCAAGGATAAGCTCATCAACTCCACAATAAGATCAACAAGCTAGGGCACTTTTCTCCCACTGGGTTTTTCCCCTCGGCTATATTCGGTGATTGGCACCAATAAAAAATTTTATTCTTTTCTTTTCTTGTTTGTTAATAAGACATTTTGCAGAGATCTCAGCTAAACAAGAGCATACAAACACGCTCCAACAGTCCACCTACCGTGCACACAAATCAGGAAGGGGGGAGACATGCAATGCCTACAAAGAACAAAAGAAGCAATCTGCACATCAACAATGCATCAAGACAAAAGCGCCACATCAACGAGCACTACAACAAGTGTATTCAAATCATAATCTTTTATTCTTTATGTGCTTTTTGCTTTTGCATATATTGTTTGCATGTTCACACACAATTGGCTGGTTTAAGTTTTAAATTAGCTGTTACTATGTGACGAGTGCGTGCTTTCTAGATTCTTAGAGGACTTAGTAGAAGGTATTTCTATTTGAAGACGGTGTAAGACATATACCAACGGAGTATGCCAAGTTCTTATGCTCTAGAAGTATATTAGTTATCCCTAGTGGTAGCTACCTCTTAGGTATGGAGACTAGGTGCTACGATAAACAAAAATTTACGAAACACATGCCCTACAAATATATAGAAGTGACTTGAGACATGACGTGTCTACGGCCATGTGAGATGCTTGGTAGGACCTTGGGTTGTTTTAGCACCTTGGGGCCGATGCCTTGGTTTCCATGGGGTGAACACTGACGTCTAAAAGATTAAGAAGAAAACCTACAAGGACTCTATCGCCTTGATAAATGCTGGTAGGACTCTTGAGTACATTATGAGCCCTCGAGACCAATGCCCTCATCTTCATGGGGTACTCCTTATGTCAAAAAGAAAGAAAAGGGTCTGTCGCCCTTGAGATACTTAGCGGCCTTTAGATTCTCATGGCAGAGGTCTCTTGGCCATTGCTTGGGTCTCATTGGGATGGAACCTTCCTCTTTATCAAGCTAAAAATAATAATTCTCTTTAATCTTCTGCTCTTTACACCCAAAAAAAAAAGAAAGAAAGAAAGAAAGAAAGAAAGAAAAAAGAAAGGTCCAATCACCATGGCTTATATTTAGGAGTAGGGTTGCCACTTAGGAATAACTTAAACACTTGTAGAACTTGAGACTGCGGTCATAACCTGCGGTGTACAAACACACTTGCCTTTGCATAGCAATATCTACCACTTAGTCTCACTTTGACTAGTCTTTACTCGCTTCTTTTAGCACTCTTCAAAACTCTAATCGACCTTTCACTTGCATCCTCACATGTGAGATTGTCATTGCTGGTTTTTTTTCAATAAAAGGCTTTACTTGTCTTCCATTGTTTTTTGCATCTTTTGTTTCTACCACGCCCGAGAACGTGCGCGATTTAGGAAGGGGGGAATGTTCCACGGGAACACAAATTATGGAAGGAGGCCAGAAGCAATTAATACGAGAGCGGGATTGTAGCCATGGGAACATAAAGACGCACATAATTTTTCCATATTTTTGTGCCGAAGTGCAATGTAAATCGTTTTAGGCCAATGTGGGTTCTAAATGAGAGTTCTAAGTGTATTAAGCAAGGCTCACTTATGGGGTTGTCTGCCCATGTGTGAAAGAGGCCTAGGGTTAGGGATAGTAACATCTCTATAAAAGAGATGTTAGCTAAAGAAAGAGGACGCTTTTTGCCCATTCTCATAAGCGATTGAGTGAAGCTCTTGAGCTCTCAAGCTATGGCAACTCTCTAACTCTCTCTCTATTGTACTCTAATGAGCATCAAGCTCCAATGAGTATAGCTCCACTTCTTTCTCTTAATCTGTTTTAGCATCATTGAAGTAGATTAATCTATGATTAGTTGAATGCTTCTTTCTTTCTCTTGTGTATGCATGCTTGTAGTGTGTGTGTGTGTGTAGTCTCCATTGATGCAAGCTCTTGCCCACTTCATTGGCCAATGAGTTATTCATGGATAGACTCTCTCTATGAGCTTGTGGGTTTCTGAATGTTACATTCTATGCTTGCTTAAGCTTGTGGGTTATAGTAGATGCACACTTATGGGTTTGCTGGCATTAGGGAAAGCTAAGATTTAATCAATGTTTGAATGGGATTAAGAGATTGCCATACATTGCTTGTTCTCTTTGATTAGTGTAGTGGATTTAAGGGATTGAAAGATTGATTGAGGTGTTGAATGGTTGAATCCTCAAGTGGTGGTTCGTGTATATGAGCTCTCCCTCAAGGGATAAGCCTTCATGCACTAATCAGGTCGAGTCCTCGGATTGACATTGTGTTTCTTAACACATTTGTTGATCGGTAGTACTCTATGAGCACTATATTGCATGGCAGAGAGAACCGCTCTACACTAACTGTCTGTACACGCCTAGTCTAGAGAGGCCCTTCTGATGCTAGCAAGGCTTCATACATTAATTGATAGTTTTCCAAACTAGTAGCAAATCAAATCTCCTATCAAGAAGACAAAGGTAAGTACCATTTTGAGCACCTCAAAGTACCCCCTCTGCAAAGATTGGGACATCGAGTCATGACAAACCAAAAGGTGTTTACGAGTGCTATTTTTAGCAGTTGATTGAAGCCAAAATCATCTAAGGTTTTCCACAAGTTTGAAGTACATGTTGAACTTGCCTAATATTGAATATTACTCAACTCTAATGATTACAAATAGAGATATTAGCTAGTAGAAGGTTTATGTGGCAATATTCATGTTTGTGTAGAAAATCAGGCATCTAGGCCAGTGATTTGTCCATGCCTAATGAAAAAGCTACCTTTTGGATGTCGGAATCCTGCTAGAGCCTATACACTTTTTTTTTAAATATGTCTAACCTATAGGCATATCAAATCTAGAACAAATCTGGCATTTTTTGGATACTTTTCAAGCATACCAAAGTTGGCACAACACACAGTTTTCACATCCAGCCTTCAAGAGTCGGTTTACACCTAGCCTGGAAATGGTCTTGTGGTACTCAAATGTTCAGAGGTTTCTGCCTCATACATGTTGGAACCTACAAGAGTATCAAATTTGAAGTCTTTTGTAGTGGTTTCAAACTGACCAACCAAATCAGTTAAGCACTTTTTGCACTACGTACATGATGCAACAAGGAAAGTCGAGTCATCATGGCTAACTGTCTGTCCACACCTGGTAGAAACAAGGACTTCCCATGGTCAAAATTTAGCAAGGTCATGCACATCAGCTCTTCATACACACTACCTCAGGTATACCAAGCCTCGGGTCATTCCAGATCAACCTGATATGTTTTCATGCAGTTGGAAAAGGGTATCTAAGATTGTTTTCACATTCAAGATGGGAAAAGCACATGGTTGTCCACGCCTGGTATTTTCTACCCCTTCAACACACTAAAATGTTGCATTCTCATAAACACATGTCCACAGCTTCCCGAACTACATGCATTCCAAATATGGAGGCAATCTGACCATGTATGGTGACCTAACTAGCAGATTTTCATGAAAATGGGTAGTGGGAACAAATTTCAGGCACACAAGCCTATTAGCTTTCCACACCTGGTCAAATGAGGGGTCTGGCATCATCAACTGACTGTGCCAATTGGAATTTGTTAAAATTGTACTATGTACTTGCCATATACTAAAACCTATCACTTTTTGACAATATTGTCTATGTTTTCAGACATTGAGCATATGCCATCAAACAAAAGGGTGCATGATTGACCAGTCACCACAAAAGTTGTTTACACCTGGCTAGTAAGAGACCTTTTATTTATCCAAATGCCAGAATATTATGCAGAGCTAGGTAACTAGTAGATTTCACAGGATTACCAAGTTTGGTTGCTTTCTGAACACCTAAGATCAGTCTAACCACTTCCCAGACCCTGTCTAGGATCTAACAACTGAAAATCAATCCATCATGGCCAGCAGACTGTCCACGCCTAGTACAAAATGGGCCTTCTGCATGTTTGTTTGTTGCAGGCCTCTAACCAATTGATTTTCATTTACCTGACTAGCTACAGATCAACAAACCTTGGGTCAAAAGGATATATCTAGTATGTTTAACATGGCTATTGATATAGGCTCCATGCATAGATTAGCATATTACCTATCATTATCTCTTCAGATGTCCCTGCCTACTTATTTGAGGATACAGATGGAGTAAGTTAGGTATGGGGTCTGACAATAGTGTGCAAGTCTACTTTGCAAGATAACAACGAAAACTACCTCAGAAGCAAAAATCTTGTTCACAACTACATGATTGATGGCTGAGCATACATCTAATGCCATTACATATTTTTATGAAAGCTGCCCATACAACAACCTACAAATACACAGAATCTCACATGCAACTTGCTAAAATTAAGGCATTCTTGAAGCTATTAAAGTCCTGCCCGGACACACTTGCACAAAATCTACAAACCATGACTTGGCCATGTTTACGCCTGGTAAATTGAAGCTGCTAACGAAGTTGGATGGATACAACATTTTGTACCATGCAACAATTCGATGGAGGCGGGACCCCACTTTATAAGGCCATAAAGCTCAATTTTGTATGTAATGGCCTATTTTTTGGCATCAATGATGGAAATTAACGTTTTTCAAGCTTAATTTATGGCCTTCTTTCACTTCCCACTTTTTGATTGATTTTGGTGATTTTTAGGCTGTTTTGGCTATTTTCACTAATTTTAGCTATCTTACTTAATTGTTTTGGTCATAAAAAGCTATTTTTGCATGTGAGTTGAGCTTATTATCATAAATTCTTCAATAACCAGCCATAAAAGTAGTCAACTTCTTCTGTTCACCCTACCTATGCATCTTTGCATAATTTTTGCCCTCATAAACTTGAATTCTTCCCTCTGCTGAGCCTAGAATCCTCGTAGTCCGTCGGCACAATATGCATGCCTGCATACTATGATTTTTGAATATTCTTGACCTACAGCCTCCATAGAGAAAATTGATTTCCTTCATCACTCTCCTCAGCCTTAAATAGCAAAACTACTTGCTAATTTGCATCAAATTACGAACCTGGTAAGCTGGTTAGCCGGATTTAACCTCTCTTTTGCATATTTACTCATAAAATTAAAAATTTCAATTAATTTCAATGCACTTTGTCATCTGATATGAAGAAGTGGATTTTCTTGACTACTTTCCCTTCCCTACGGTAGTATGTTATGTGCACAAAAATAGTTACTTGACTTGAGTGCCAATGCATGGATTGAATCTCATTTTGCTCCTTGAATGCATAGTTTTCTGCAAAGTCTACAACCAACACAACCACATCGTCAGGAAATCTAAGAATACAATCCTTGAACTGTTGTGCTTGCCATCGAGCAATATAGTTATGTTTGATAAAAACCTTCAGCTTGGTCTGTAAGAGTTGAAGAAACTCCCAGCACTGCATTTCTTTAGTCACAAGATCTTTTCTCCTTTTTTTGTCTTCGTGCTTATCTGTTGCCTCCACATATGCAAACAATTTTACAAAGATATTCTTACCTGGGCTTTGTGTCTCTAAGCAGCATGTTTCTAGCTTTTTCACACCACATTTCTTACATTCGCCCATCAAACACTCACTATTGTGGTAACCAGCATCTATCTACTTTGGGCAGAGAACTGTCTCCCATAGATGTGTGACACCTTTGAAAGTTTGACATAAAGCCATGCAACCCCTGCTAGTTTCATCACCTCTAACGCAAACGCTGCATGTACATCTGCATTGGGCTCCATGCAGCCCGAATGACTGAGATCGCATATGGTTAAGTGTGTCCTTTAAAAAGGACATCTGCACATGATATTCACAATAGCATGTGTATCTATCGCGTACAAAAAATGGCTTCATCATCTCAGACATTCTCATACCTATTTTGCAATCTGGATGCTTTTCTTTGAATCTGTAGAAGAGCTCAACCTGCAATTATGAGAGTTAGAAGGCGGTTATTATGCTAGTTATGCTAATTAGTATACAGGCCATGCACGGAAGCATACTGTATGTAACCAGCACTTACAGTATGCTAACTAGCACTTACAGTATGCTTCCATGCATGTGCAGTATGTTAACTAGCACTCACAGTATGCTAACTAGCACTTGCAGATTGCTAACTAGCACTGACAGTATGCTAACTAACACATTCAATAGGCTAATTGGTACATTCAGTATGCTAAGTAGCACATTCAGTTCGCTAATTGGTACATTCAGTGTGCTAACTAGCACAAACAGTGCTAAATTAGCACAAACAATATGCTAACAAGCACATTCATTATGCTAACTAGCACATTCAGTATGCTAACCAGCACTTAAAGTATGCTAATTAACACTCACAGTATGCTAATAAGCACATACAGAGTGCTAACTATCACTAATCATATGCTAACTACTTACAGTATGCTAAGATGCACCTATATTATGCTAACTAGCACCTTGAGTATGCTAACTAGCACTTAGAATATGCTAACTAGCACTTAGAGTATGCTAACTAGCACTTACAGTATGCTAATCAGCACCTACCATATGCGAACTAGCACTCACAGCATGCTTACTAGCATTTACATGTGTAGAGTGTGCTAATCAGCACATAGAGTATGCTAACTAGCATACACAGTCTGCTAACTAGCATTTACAGTGTGCCTCCAGGTATGGCTTGTATACTAACTAGCATGTAGAGTGTGCTAATTAGCACATAGAGTATGCTAACTAGCATACACAGTCTGCTAACTAGCATTTACAGTGTGCCTCCAGGTATGGCTTGTATACTAATTAGCATTACTAATATGATAAATAACGCACTCTGTAAGGTGATCAACATATTGAAGATTTGAACTAGCATATACAGTATAGCATGTTCTAGCATGTAGAGTGTGCTAATTAGCACATAGAGTATGCTAAATAGCATACACTGTCTGCTAACTAGCATTTACAGTGTGCCTCCAGGTATGGCTTATATATTAATTAGCATTACTAATATGATAAATAACACACTCTGTAAGGTGATCAACATATTGAAGATTTGAACTAGCATATACAGTATAGCATGTTCTAGCTAGAATAAACCATAAACAACCACAGTGTAAATAACAACCAGTATGCTAACTGTAAAGTTTCACATGCTTTTTAGTGTACTCGAATAATGGTGCTTTGGTTAGATCAATTACCTGAGGTTCATCAAGGAGGTGTACAGGGTGCTTTATGTAATTTTTTCTCCCCATCCTCTTTCGACAAACATCTTTTTTGTTAGGGGATACACGTGTCTCATCCCTCCAAAATGTGTAAACCAGCTCTTTCATTTCATCTGTGATTGTGCTACGACGGGCATGTTTTTGACATGCAACCAATGAAAACATTCCACCGTCAACATTCGATGTCACCCGCAATTTAGCCTTGTACAAGGATCGACGCGGAACTTTAAGGAGTCTCGAGACTTTTGACATTTGCATGTTCTCCTTTGAATTCAACATCATGGACAATGCTGTATGCTTCAAATACAACTCCTCATTTATAGCTTGGCTGCTTTACAAGTGCCAAGGTGTTACGAACATTGCACATGATTGCACTTTGAATAGTAGACTCCTCTAGACACACTGCTTGCACGACAGGATGATGAGATACTAGATTCTGAATTTCTTGCTTGTCTTCTGTACTAATTCCTTCAGTCCTCCTCTTGAACAGTGCCACAATGTCAGACGAGATTTTCTTCTTCTTTTCCTCCTCAAAGGCAAGCTCTCGAACCTCAACCTGCTTAAGTTTTTTCTTTTCTCGTTGTTTCCTCTTTCTTTGTCTCACATAATCCCTAATGGCAGTACAAGTTGGGTCCTCCAAGTTTGGATTCATTGTCTGTAAAGGATCCCTTCTCCTGCCTTCATCTGCTGCCCTTGAATGCGCAAGTAAACCTACCAGATCAGATTGCAAGGTATGGTTTGCCATAACTCTATGAGATGGGGAGGAAGTGGGCTACACGGAGAGAATGCGAGGCAAAGGGAGAGGGTGAGACTGTTTGAGCAGCATCACAGAGAGAGAGAGAGAGAGAGAGAGAGAGAGAGAGAGAGAGAGAGAGAGAGAGAGAGAGAGAGAGCTTGGCTTACACAGATCATGGAGAACCTCGAGAGAGCGAGAGAGAGAGACAGAGACAGAGACAGAGACAGAAAGATAGAGAGAGAGAGACAGAGAGAGAGAGAGAGAGAGAGAGAGAGAGAGAGAGCTCATCCACTACACCATGACTTCAGTAATTGAAAAGATGCTACATTTGAATTTGGCGCCGAGTAAATTTAACATTAATTATGGAAAGTTTATTTCAAAATGGACATATTCTTGGCTCTCGAATGTATGCTAACAAGCACTACTAACTAGCATTGTCTGGGACAGCATTTTTTGTGCACGTTAACATGCTTCTACCCAAAGAATTATTGGCATAAAAAGAGAGCCAAAGAAGCAATGTAATTGCAAAGAAGGAAGGCAGTGATGAGGCCTCGCAAGATGGAGGCAACACCGATCATTTCTTATAGATGATATGAGGATCATGGCTCCTAACTCCTGGTTGTAACCCCACTTTCCTGGTGTGTAAAGTGTCAAGACAAAGCCAACATTATAGGTCATAGAACAACCTAGATGGACCGCTCCAACCATATGAGTATGGATTGTAGGTCAGATCAATACGTGTTAGAAGTTAGACCCTTATCACATTGAGGGGAGGTGTGAGGGTGTAAAGTGTCAAGACAAAGCCAACATTATAGGTCATAGAGCAACCTAGATGGACCGCTCCAACCATATGAGTATGGATTGTAGGTCAAATCAATACGTGTTAGAAGTTAGACCCTTATCACATTGAGGGGAGGTGTTGAGAAAAACAATGTGTGAGGGTGCAACATGAGTAGATCAAGGGGAGGAGCATGCACATTAGAAAAGGATATACTAAGGGTACATTGGCAGCAAAGGTTGATTTGTATGGTCATTTGTAAAAGGTGAAGTCAATGGTCAAAAAGTAGCACATGGAAAGTGCAAGGAGGCATATGTAGTGTGAGAATTTATGGTGGACACATGGTTGGCACAAGGTTGCACACATGGTTGGCACAAGGGTGCACACATCTTGTGAGTTGGGAGCTCCATGAGAGCTATAAAAGGATGTACTTTGGATCAACTCTAATGCAATGAGATTATCTTTTCTTGTGCTAAATCATCATCATCATTTTAGTGTAGCCTAATATTATCTTGCTTATTATCTTAATTACTATGATTATCATGGTGTTTGATCATCCATGAGATCAACCATACTTGGTTTCTCATCAAGAGGCAGGAGATGAATGCAACTGGGACATGAGGAGGATGATCTTGAATATTGTTTATAAAGTTCTCAATTTTTTGGGCTCTAAATAAGTGCAAATCCAAATCTGTGTAGCCTAACAATGCTGGATTCTACACAAAAACAAAAAATCAGATACGTACTATCAGGGAATGAAGAAGGAAAGAAACTAAGATATCATTTCCAAAAAAAGGTGCATCCTTACCGATACTAAGGGTAATTCAAAAATAGAGTGTAGCAACAACATTGTGTTGTAGCACACTCTTCACCTACAGCTATGGCCATTAGATTGCTTAGGGACTTTGCATTTCATGAATGATGTCCCATATAATAGCTTGGTGTCTTGGGTGATGGCCTCAAGAATGCTTATAAACTTTCTACTTGAACTACACACAACTTCATAGGTATAAATACTGAAAGCTTCTCTCTCTCTCTCTCTCTCTCTCTCTCTCTCTCTCTCTCTCTCTCTCTCTCTCTCTCTTGATATATCAAAAATGATTGTGTAGACTTAATATCTAATGGGGACATTAATATATAATGGTGCCATTAGCATCTAACGGTGCCATGATAGCGTTCAGGTGAATTGGCTAAATAACAATGCTTCTATTCCATATCGTAAGTGATTAAACTCTAGTGCGAATGATAGAAGGCAATTAAGCATATGAGAAGTAAGGGAAGGGAAAAAGACATAAAATATACAAAGTAAATCAATATCACCATACTAAGATTGCATAATACCACTTACTCTTGATGATATGCCATTAGGAGAAATTGAGCTATGTCAAAATTAATGGAGCTAAACCACGGACATACATCCACAAGAGAAGTCGGATGCTGCTGCTGTGAAGGCAGAATAGTGGAAAGGAGGGAATCTACAATATAAACTTTCTCTTGAACTTGTTACTTGAGATTTGATAAAACCAAGCTGCATAACAAAATAACATTATATCAGTCACTTTAAGTAAGAAAAATACTTTAGAATTAAGATGATGATAAGGATTTATCAAACCTTAAAGCAGCCAACAAAACTTTATTGTTGACCTCCTTGTGCGGATTTGATAGAATCCAAATCTCCTCTATGTCGAAAGGAAAGTATTATGAATCGTTTTGTATTAGAAGATTGACATAAAAGGAGGGGCCTAACATATGCAGCAATTCAAAATTATTATGATTAATCACCCAACATGCATCTTTAATAGTAGCATCCCTCCTCCAACTCTCTTTTAGCTCCTGATCCCTAGCTTGATTGCCTCTAGCTTGTGAATTGAGCCGTGTTTCATGAGAATCAGTGACATCTATCACATCTATGACAACTTTTCCCCTTAAAGGAGGGATTTCAAGAATTTATTTCATCTTTGTGTTGGAAAGAAGCACACGCTCAAAGTCTTATCATATCGAAATCTAACAAGCCGAAGGGAGTTAATATCCCTCGGCATCACTGTGACTTTGTGCACATGAGTAGCGAGGACATAACTATCCTGAAAGAATTTGACAACAAAGTCCTCCGCAGTTTCCTATAGGCAATCTATGGCAAAAGTATTGCCAATGCATATCGATCACAAATGGATCTTTGAGGTGTTGGAAAGGGAGCTTTGAGATGGCACTTTGCATGTATCTCTACATCTTTCTCAACTCAAGGAGGATGGATCTAAGCTACTTCTTGTACCTTTGTCTCCTCATTGCCGAGAGTGCGGACATTCTTCCTAAGACCAATCTTCTTAGCTTTTGAAGTTATTTTCCCTACTTTAGGATTATCGTTTGATGAGCGCCTTGCAGTTTGTTTCATATGCGCCATCTGAAAATTTAATGGGCATTTAAGTTACAAGTCCTCTTAACAAATATCAAAATTAAGAAAGTAACACCAAATCACTACAATGCAAAATTGGAACATCAGACACAATCTTGATCCCCCCCTTGTGTTGTAGTGATTTTCATGTAGAGCTCTTTATTCCGCAAAATGACTAATCAAAAGCTTAAATAAGTTGACAAACAATCATGAAAGTATAATGCATGCACAAACTTGAACAACTCACTACAACTTGAAGACCATCTTCAAAAAAATTGTAAGGCCTTGTCTCTCATTGTAGTGATTTGTCACGTATTACTAATTTTTGACATGGGGACATTAGAAAAAACCACCATACAATCCTAAAAACGTAGCCATTTCTCACAAAGAAGAGTTCAAACGAATTAACTTACAAACGCAAGAAACAAATATCTACCACTTTGTGTGGTAATTGGTAATACCTACGGCTCTGTGGAAATTGGTAATATAAGATAAAAACAATTAGAGGGTGCAAGTTAGGTGGAATCATGCCACTCACTTTGCACTGTAGTGATCGACACTTAAGGATATATCACAAATGTATTAAATGTATCACAAATTTATCAAAAGTGCATCATAAACGTATCACAAATGCATAAAATGAATCATAATGTATCACAAATGATGGGAAGAAAATTGTACTAGAGAAAAATTTATCGGAATGCATAAGATGAATGGACACACTATAACGCGAAAAGGAAATTCAAAAAACATTGAAAGTCTTATCTCGCGTTGTTGGTGATTTTTCTATAGTTACCCTGATCAAAGTGCTAAGGATGAAGAGGTGGAGCCTACAAAGCGTAGATAGAACGTAGACAAGATTGTAGAATAGTCAAAGTAGTGAAAGCTAGAAGTAGAATGACTTGTGTACGAATTAAATAGTTATGACGTGAAATGATTACAACCAATGCATGTGACATGTGTCCACAATGCATGGTTAAGACATAGCTCCAACACATGTAGAAGATTATGTGAGGCAACGGCCAATGCATGAGTGCCACATATAAAGACCGTTACTACATAAAGCAAACCCACATCCATTACCGATTGCATGAACTGAGGTCATTCTTGCTCTCATTGAATTTTTTAATGCATTCTTTAGATCATTGTCGTTATACCACTTTTTGGTCTGGAGGTACATTTTCAAAATCTTTAACAAAATCTTTAACGTTTGATTCGGTAAAATTTTTAAATATTTTAAAATTTTCTTTGTATCGTTGTCATTATCACTTTTCAGCAAGGTTGAATGATGGCTGTGTCAAATCACTACAACGTAAGAAGGACATGATGATTTTGTTGGATGGCCTTATATTGCGTTGTTAATGATATTTCTTTTTTTTGGTAGTTTCAATGTCCCTTTTCTCACCAATTAATTCATTATTGTGCTATTGGGGTGCTTTTCTATTCAAATCACTACAACGCAATATGCTACCTCTCAAGGATCTCATAGACCTCATATCACATTGTATTGATTTGTCTTTTTTTCTTTTCCTTTAATGTTGCTCATCTCATGGATTCCTACGTGTTGATGCATTTTTTTGCCTTTCTATATTTTAGATGGATTCTTTTAGTTATATGTCTCTGGATACTTACTGATTCATAAATTTGCATATTTTAACAAATAATTAGAACACAGGGTTTACTAATGGCTGTGTTTGATGTCTCGAGATGAGAAATCACTACAATGCGAGAAGCTGATTTTGTTTGATGGCCTCATATCTTGTTGTTATTTTCTTTTTTTCGGTAGTTTCAATGTCATTTGTCACCAATTAATGCAGTATTGTGCTATTGGGGTCCTTTTCTATTCAAATCACTGGAATGCGATATGCTACCTCTCAAGGATCTGGAAGACCTTGTATCGTGTTGTATTGATTTGTCTTTTTTTCTTGTCCTTCAATGTTGCTCAAACGGATTCTTGCATGTTGATGCATTTTTCTAACTTTCTATCTTTTAGATGGCTCCATTGGAAATTAAGATCAAGCCTAATGTTGATGTTGAAGAAACCCCTAAGGAGAAATTGTTCAGCTTCTTGCACAAAGTTTGCCAGCATCATTGCCAACCAAAAATTTCATGCATGTTTGACTACAAGTTTCTCATCAAAGATATGCTCTCCACGCTTTCATCTCCAAGAAAAAGAGCATCAATTTTGGGAAATCACTTCAACCAATGCAATCTTTTATGAAAATGTTCAATATGTGCATGTCGATGATCTTTTGGTTTCAACATCCCAAAGGAAGAAGTTTAACATGGATATCTTAAAGGTGCCCAAGGATAAGAAGAAGACAAAAAATAAGTGCCCCGCTCATGATAAAAAATGTCATCTCCTAAACTATCACTATGGTTTTATTTGTTATTTTCATGCACATGCTGCTTGAGTATGAGCAAGTTGGGAAGGAAGATGTTGAGGAGTGAGAAGAGGGAGCTCCAAGGGTAGAAGATGGTGTTCAAGAGATTGCACAAGAGATGAAATTGGATGCAGAGAGGGAGTTCAGTGGACAAGTTGATATTGACACTCTTAGAAGAGAAAACACTGAAGTGGTAGGTAATGAGGAGGCCTCTGTGATGACAGAGGAAACATACAGCCTTCCACTCCTGCTCCTCCCAAAATTTCCCATTGGTGATAATGAATATGTTTTAACTATAGATATTCAAGTTGTGTTTAACATAAGGGAGGACTATTGTCTCGCCCATTGCACAGAATCTTGAGATATTCAAGTTGTGTTTGACATAAGGGAGGACTACTGTCTTGCCCATTGCACAAAAACTTGAGGAAGATGAGGATTTTGTCGATCCAAATCTTGATAAATATCTCTTACTGGTTCAAGTTGTGTTTAACATAAGGGAGGACTAATATCTTGCCCCCATTGCATAGAATCTTGAGGAAGATGAGGATTTTGTTGATCCAAATCTTGATAAATATCTGTTACTAAATTTAAATGTCAAGGATGGCTAGTTCCATTTTGCTGCTCTACCGAGACATAGCTATGATGTACATGGATGCAGTTCAGTATGAGCCAACCTTCCTATTGAAGATGAGTTTCAAGCTATTCAGCAAGAGTGAATATTTCTCATATGGGAAATGAAGGGGAGTCTTCAACGGTCCATGACACCAACTCAACAATCAACATATAGATAGATGATTTACTTGTTAATGATGAGAAAGAATCAGAAGGTATGTCTGTAGTAATGTTTATTATCGTGTTGAAGCTCCTTATTACATTTGTTTTGTTGGCTCATGGATGGCATTATTTTGCAGCTTATGGTGTTCGAGGATGATTTTATTGCACGTAATGCAGGTAAATGTGTGGGAGGACTGATAAAGGACTCAGCATTGGGAGAATACAATAGTCGACTGAAATTTGGGAAAGGACTCAACATTGGGAGAGTACATTAGTCGACTGAAATTTCCACAACTCATCATTTTCCACAAGAAATTCTCAAAGGAAAATGTAGAATTCTCTTTTTTTGTAATGAAGACATTATCTAGATACCTTGGAGGACATCCCATCACGTGGAATGCAAAGAAAGTCATGCTTTTGGAGAAAGTCATTCTGCAGGTTCTAGGCTGCTTATCGCTCTCTAAACTTTGAGTTTCACTATACTATAATACACATTATGGATAAGCTAACCCTTCCTCCTCACTACACTCACATTGATAGGGGATGGAATAGGGACAAATACTTGTGCCATGGATCATTCTATTTCATCATTTGGGTAGACCTTGTTGGAAATCTTTCCATCGACCTAAGGCAAAGTTGCTATATTGAGATGTTGTGAATGGTTTACTTGTTTTGGTTCTCAACACTCCTCGAAATGATACCCATGTAACCATCAATGGAACTCATATGCTATAGAATCAATGGGTCTATGACAAAGTGGCCGAGGTTTTGCCTTCCGATAGAGTAATGGTCTCAGTGGAAGCTTAGCTCATAGCTTACCTTACTTGCTATAGAGACTTCTCAAGTTTTAGAAACCTTAGTAGATCCCCCTCACTTTTTCAATGCTAATGCCTCATAGTCTTACTAGAAGCTTACATGTAAATAAATACAAATTGAGTTGTATAACTTAATCCTTGTAATGAACTAGTTTACTTGTAAATATTAAATCTCCTAAATAAAGGATTTGGAATTCTTACACTTAGTGTTCTTGTGATTATTATAAGACAAGGTAGCCTAAGTGTTATAATTCTAAACTTAATCTCGCATTGATAACCAAGGTTGCCAGCTTCTTGGTCCCAATGCATTATACATGGATACACAGGAGAAGAAGCTCCTCCTCAAACAAATGCAGCCTCCCTCATTCAATGGGGTAGGATCAAAGATTGAAAGGGATGTAGAAGTTTGGATTGAGGCTATGGATGACTATTTCTTAGCTTCCTGCATAAGAGCATAGGAGCATAGGAGTTGGAAATCAATCCATTATTGTTGCGAGGTTTCGCCTCACCAAAGATGCTAAACTCTAGTGGAAACAATGGTGTCAAGACAAGGGGGTCACCAAAGTTTCCCAGACCTAAAGTGACATTAAACAAGTTGTGAAGGACCTCTACCTTCCCTGATCTCATGAATCCATTATGATAAATGAGTTCTTCAGCCTCAATCAGCTCAACTTAACTCTAAAGGAATACTACTCAAAATTTGTCACACTTTGCAAGTATGCTCTGCCTATGACAACCACCCAACAGGTGGCCCGTTTTTGCCAAGGGTTGGATGAGCCCCTAGACTCTCTCCTTGAAGCAATGAGATTGACCACTTGGCAAGATGCCCTTACCCAAGCCAAGCCATAGGTAAAAGAAGTAAAGAATGGTAAAGTTTGATAGAATGCACAACGGAAGGAGAGAGAGATGGAGAGAAAACACAGGTGTATACCTGATCTCAATATCACCAAACAAGAATACAAGTCTTGAGCAAGAGGCAAAGGAGACCTCATAAGTGAGGAACTACAACAAGACAATATGTAGAGGCACTAAGGCATGCAACTTAAACTAGCCTTGTGCCAAATATAAACTTCATTGGACATCCTGGGGTAGGTTCTGTCCTAATAGCCCCTTACACTTACAACCAAATTTTGCAAAATGACTAAAATTAGTGAATATATGGTTCTGTGCCTGGAACATGTTAGATTCACATGAGATCTCACAGTTTTGTTCTTCCCCAATGCAGGGAGATGCCTCATATCAGTTTTTGGTCATAGTGGATATGCTTAGATGCTATTTTTAACCAGTCACCACCAACAGATAAAGAGATGTTCCCACTTGGTAGTTTGTTGTCCTTAATACTAATGGAATTAGGTAAAATCTTACACAAAGCATCTACCAAGTACATACAAGCCCATACTCCCATCTTGAGTCATTTGGACAGGTGTAAGATGCTAAAATAGAAACATCAGTTTTTGAGCCAGTAAAAAAGGGAAGTTTCTTAAAATTGGGTTGTAGGAAGCCTCATGATGACTTGTATCTATTGTAAACAACTAGACACCTTCTACAATAGGTATACAATGTGGATATCAAATCTTGTCCAATTTGGACAACCCTATATATGTCAAAGTTTCACTGCTATGTGAATTTTGACAAAAACTGCAATCATGGCTAACTGTTCCACGAGAACACTCACGGGAACACGGATTATGGAAGGAGGCCGGAAGCAATTAATGCGAGAGAGCGGGATTGTAGCCATGGGAACATAAAGACGCACATAATTTTTCCATATTTTTGTGCCGAAGTGCAATGTAAATCGTTTTAGGCCAATGTGGGTTCTAAATGAGAGTTCTAAGTGTATTAAGCAAGGCTCACTTATGGGGTTGTCCGCCCATGTGTGAAAGAGGCCTAGGGTTAGGGTTACTGACATCTCTATAAAAGAGATGTTAGCTAAAGAAAGAGGACGTTTTTTGGCCATTCTCATAAGCTATTGAGTGAAGCTCTTGAGCTCTCAAGCTATGGCAACTCTCTAACTCTCTCTCTATTATACTCTAATGAGCATCAAGCTCCAATGAGTATAGCTCCACTTCTTTCTCTTAATCTGTTTTAGTTGAATGCTTCTTTCTTTCTCTTGTGTATGCATGCTTGTAGTGTGTGTGTGTGTAGTCTCCATTGATGCAAGCTCTTGCCCACTTCATTGGCCAATGAGTTATTCATGGATAGACTCTCTCTATGAGCTTGTGGGTTTCTAAATGTTACATTCTATGCTTGCTTAAGCTTGTGGGTTAGTAGATGCACGCTTATGGGTTTGCTGGCATTAAGGAAAGCTAAGATTTAATCAATGTTTGAATGGGATTAAGAGATTGCCATGCATTGCTTGTTCTCTTGATTAGTGTAGTGGATTTAAGGGATTGAGAGATTGATTGAGATGCTGAATGGTTGAATCGTCAAGTGGTGGTTCGTGTATGCAAGCTCTCTCTCAAGGGATAAGCCTTCATGCACTAATCGGGTCGAGTCCTCGGATTGACATTATGTTTCTTAACACATTTGTTGATCGGTAGTACTCTATGAGCACTATATTGCACGGTAGAGAGAACCGCTCTACAATGGTGCCGCTGTCGGGGAATGAGTGCCTACATTAGTGGAGCACCATACACACACTACCACTCCTTGTTAAGCTCCAATCGGTTGCAAAACCGTTGTGGATAGGAGAGCAGGCTTTGGGACTAATTTTGGTACTTATTTAAGACTAATCTTTTGTTAAATTCTCTTTATTGTCTTGCAATTGGAGTGCGATTGGCTAGCTACGCATCTCCCTTGAGGTCACGCGACAAGGATTCAACACACGGGAAGGATTGGAGGTAGGCGCTAAACCTGCCAATTTCAATTTATGTGCAAAAGAGGGAGGCCTAATTGGCATTTCTGTCATTCTATTTGAGGATAATTTTTGATATCTGCGGTTAATTCTTACAGTTTCAATTTTCTGTATGTTCGTTTTATTTTCTGTTCTTAGCCTAGTTTTAGGCTGCATCTTTAATTTTGTGCATTTTAGTTCTCTGTTAAACCTGCACCTGTAGAGAAATTGAAATCTGTACACACACATGAAGATTGAACATTTCGAATTCCTTATAAATCTCATAGCTGCACATGCATTGAGTTCCCCGCGTTGAATTCGCTGCAAATCTCACAACTGCACACGCATTGAGTTCACTGCACACGCACTTCAAAAAAGAAAGAAAAATAATAATAAAAGAAGGCGGCTATGCGTGAACAGCGCACCGCACGGAGAGACCCACACACCCCGCACCATAAAGATCGCCACCGCACCGGATAAAGAGGTGCAAAAAAAATAATAATTAAAAAATAAAAAAATTTTCATTCTCAGTCGCAAAAAATTGGGAGGTTATCTAACTTTTCGAGAGGAGTTAGAAAACACCCATCGTCGAAATTTCGGTCCCGGAACCATTTTCCCATAGTGAGTCAGTATGGGAAACTGGTAAATTTTAGGCGATTTTTTATCTTGAAAAATACACTATTTTTTTAGCCTAATGTGTTCGAGGGGGTTCAAAATGGGTTCTGGCAAAGTTTGAGCCAACTTGAAAATTTTTAGATTTTTTTGAAAAAAAATAAAAATAAAAATAAAACCTTAAAATTTGACCTTATGCACTTGTGGTCGGGACGTCATATAGACACTGCCATAGGGTCTAGGGAACCTTCTAGAGTACCTACGCAAGAAAGTGGGACCCAATCGATAGGAAATTTGCCAGATATTGCTGAAACCTTTTTCGAATCCCAATCTGATACCCTTTTTAGGACAACTAGCTCATTGTCTATGGACAATATAGGGCCGTCAAATAGTCATCCCTTAGCCCCAAATAGGACACCCACAAGATCTTTTAATCCATTTGAAGCCGACATCATGGGGTTACCACTCAATGTGAGACTTCAATATGTCTACACGAATGCTCAAGGAGCTGAGATCTTTAGGGATCCACAACAACAGTATCTCGTTAAGATTGCAGACTTTTTCTCAGAGCTTGATAGAGCACCTCTAGTCAATGACCAGGGTAATATGTACATGGGTGGAGATGGTGTTCGCTACTATAAAGTCACCTATCATCCAGAGAATGTAGACAAATTAGGAGAGCTCTCTAAGAGTGAGTTCCTAGACGGAGCAAGGGAGTCTAGAGATGATTGGCTCATTGAGCCGAACATGCCTGGACCATCCAATGCCCAGTCCTCAAAGCCATCCATAGATGATTTACTTTTTGTAGATCTAAATTTAGAAAGGGACAGGAAAGGCAAGAGCAAAATAGATCAGGGGTCTGAGAAACAATGGGAGTTTGTATGACAAATTCCAGTGACAAAGGTCTTTCAGGATGACCCCCACTTCAAGAGGTCTATAAGGACTCTTTAGAAGGATATTATGCCACAACTAGCTAGATCTTCCTCTAGCACTTGTGGTGGTAGTCGAGAAGCTTGCAGGACACAAGAACCGAATCGTTGATAAATGGGCCAATGAATACCGAACCTTAGATTGGAAGGAGATTCGTGAGCTCACGTGGAGAGGACAACCATTATTCATGGAAGTGTTCTCAACTATTACAGCTAAACTAGGAGAGATAGCCTTTCTTGGAGAAACTGTTGCTCCTCCCCTACGAGAGTTCACTAGAGAGGGACCCTCAACATCAAAGTGGACCACTACAAGTAGCCCAACTCTAGCACCAAGATATCATCCTACACCAAAAGTACGACCATAGATCACACCACAACAATGTTTCTCTCACTATGACAATCGAAGAGTAGGGGAGCCAACTCGGCCTCCCATAAATGCACCTCCTGAAATCCGGGTAACAGGATCTTTGGAGAGGGTTGGTGAGGCAGGTAATAGGGGACCCACACCAATTCGGGATGCATATGGACCACCTTACCAAAGAGAGGAACCACAGAGAGTGAGAGGCCGTAGGCCCAATGATGAGTATTTAAGACGAGTAAGGCCATTAACTCTTCAGAAACTGGTAAAGAAGTACGAAGGGTCGTGAGATCCATATGACCATGTAGCAGCATTTAGGCAAGCAGTTTGAGCTGAGCAAGTGACTTGACAAGCATACGCAAATTGAAGGATTTGGGCTCACTCTTGAGGGAAAGGCCCTTGCTTGGTTTCAGGCACTAGAGGCTTCAAACAAATCTTCTTTGCGAGTTTTGGAAGAGAGATTCATTGCTGCTTTTTCCTTGATGGGGATTCAGCATGACACAGTAGCAAACATCTACTCTTTCAAGCAAGGCGAGACTGAGAGTGTTAGAGACTGTGTAAATAGGATGAAGCAGTACATTAATCATTGCCCAAAAGATGAGAAGCCCACCCAAAGTCGATTAATTTCTCTCTTCTTAAAAGGACTCAAAAATTCAACACTGCACACACATCTCTATGCAAAGAAGCATACAAATTTCAATGAGTGTTGCCATGATGCTATGGATTTCACAGATAACTTCAAATTCCAAGATGGTACTGGCTCTGAGGTGCAACCTAGAGATCAGTGGGGTGATGACCAAAGTTCAGGGTCTAGCACGCTAGTAAATCCAAACCAGATAGCTAATCTAGTACTAAGGAGATTGGGACAAACCTATCGCCCACCCATGCAGCCACAACAACAGCAGCAGCAGAAAATGAGGAGTGTACTACCTACACGTCCTCATCTTTGTGGAGCATGTGGCGGTAACCATAAAATCGAAGAATGTAATACCTTTTCTCCTCTAGTCACAAACCAACCCACAAAGAAGTGATGCCAGGCCTGTGCTTGGAATTATACCCACACCACGCACAAATGTACTCGCATTGCAAGAATGAGACAAGAGCATGAGCAACAAAGGGGTGCAGTGGCTCCACAAATGCGTCAACAGTATACTAATTTTAAATGTAAGCCACCGCGATGGCACAAGAGCAAGCATGACCTGTACTTGGAGCTCAATCTCCTACTCCTGGGACTACTCCTGTGAGGTTTGTTGACTACGACAATTCAAATATGTGTAGAGACTTGGTAAACCCAAGCTATGTGGAGGAGGAATATGCATCATATTCATCCAAGGAAAATCTCTTTGAAAGTCCCGCATATCCAAGCCAAGCACTAGAGCCTCAACCGGGGGAACAAAATTCTTTGATGTTGCTAGGCAGCTACCAACCTAGGACTCTAGGCCCCTTAGGTCAATGGCAGCAAAGGCAACTAGAAGCCAAACTAATGGGCCCCTGTTATGAGTGTGGAGAACCCCATTACGCTCGTGATTGTCCACATCACCAAAGGCAAGTAGCTCGATCCAATACAACAGTACCACAGTTTCCACCAATTGAAAGATATTGTCTAGGGTGTTGTTGTGTAGAACACTTTCCAAAGGATTGTTTGCTGAAACCACATGAGGAAGCCACCTCTCAACCAAAGGTCTCACTCGACTTTGTAGAGGCAGTTCCATCACCACCTTCATCAGAGAATGAGGATGTCATGCCACTTAGAGTCATGACTAGATCACAGACACGAAATGCCGAAATGCAAACTGATGAGACACCTCGAACTAGGGATGCAAAGGCAAATCTAGTGGACAAAACCCTCCATTCCAATAGAAAAAGGACCAATGGGAGGAGAAAGAACCGCAACAAGCAAACTAAGAGTGCATCCACTAGTTCTCAAGAAGTCTCTAAACAAAAGATGAAGGATCAAGCTTTTACATCCCAAGAAGTGCATGAGGAGCATCAACCCCTAGTGCTAAACAAGATGAGGCTAGTACAACCAAGGATAGTTTTTGTGGATAATGTGAACGAGACTCTAGATGCCATCATTGATGCTCATAGAAGTCGCATTGCAACTTTATCTGAGCTACCCAAGAAGCTTCAAGAATACCCAAACCCTCGTGAGTGAGAAGAAGATCAATCTAGCTGTACATCAGCAACTCATTAGGGAAGCTCAATCAATACTTGAGGGCCCACCTCCACCTATCCCTCAGGGCCCCACCTCTCTTAAGCCAACCTTAGAAACCATACCAGAAGTGTCATCAAGTTGGGAAATGAAAAGTGAGCTGATCTCACAAGCTCATAGCAAGAAGTCTGCACCAATTGACACCCCATTGAAAGAAGGCATTCTGCCACCACCTACTCTTGCCTTCTTCCCATGCAATGATGAAGTTATTGATGCTAACAAGGACATGGCAAATGAGATGTGGGCAGCAGTTCATGAGAAAGTTAATGAGAATATGTCCTCTATTATTTCACCTCCATTCTCTGAAGTGGATTTTACCAAGGGCACAGAAAACAACTTTAAACGCCCAAGCATCTAGGAGGAAGTTCAAACAATTGTTTCTCCTAGAAGTAAGCATACAATGAAAACCTTACCATCTTATTTGGGAGAATATGAGAACTATTCTCAAACCTTGAGGATACCCTCCATGCATAGAAGGTTGACCAAGGAGATGGATATGGGTATCGTGCAAGCTATTTTGTCAGCACCAGTGGCTTATACCTTACCTTTGCTTGATTTGATAAGCTTCGACCAGAGTTGTGGAATGATATTGCCACATGTTTGTCAGAGCAGGTATTGCTACAAAAGGGTCACAATGTACTATACACCCTGAGACAAAGCATGTTATGCCAATTCCTATCAACAAAGTAGGAAAATTTTGTGAGGACGATCAGGGAAATGCTACCCTCCCATTAGAAGTGCGAAAAGTAGCTTCAACTACAATACTTGATAGTGGTGCAGGAGTGGGCATTGTGACAAGGTCCATTTGGGAAAAGTGGGGCAAACCAACTATTAGGAGTACAAGGATGCGCTTGCAGCTAGCAGATGGAAGCTTAGAACATCCACTTGGGCTGCTAGAGAACATATTGGTCACCACATGTGGGATTGAATATGAGCACACATTTGCAGTAGTGGATTATGGAAAGCATCCAAACTATGAAGTGATATTGGGTAGACCATTCATGCAACAATTTCAAATGATTCAAGATTGGGGATACAATTATTTGTACCTTCGACATGATTCTGTCATCACTCACAAGGGTCAACCTAAAGAATCACTCATATCGTGATGTAACGCGGTCTCCAATAGATGAGTTTGATTTTGCTTCATCTGAGGGCTCAAGAGTTACATTGTCACATGGGTGAGAAGATCTGTGGATGTGTGGAGCCTCATGTAAGGATTTCAACACTGAGAGACTTAAGGGTAATCGAAGTGTATCAGATGAGGCATACATTCCACAACACTTCCCTGAGCACTTAATTGATCCCCCTAGAATGGAGTCATGTCCTTGCAACATTATCGACATGTGCTTTACCTAAGCCAATTCAATTTTGTGACTCAGATGGATATGACATTATTCCTATACGAACGGTACAACCACATGACCTTCTAGATGATTTATACTATGGGGATGCATCCACACAGCACTGCATGTAGAGGAAGTCTGAGTGGAGGATTTAACACTCGAATCTGCTAATGATGCTGATAAGGAAGATGGATGGGACTCTGCTTTTGATGATGATGTGATAATCCCCAAGGAAGAGTTAGGAAAGGCACGCCTACTCTTGAGAGGAAGGGAGGTTCATATAGAGATCCCTCGAAGCCGACCCAAACGTAAATGCTATAAGAGCCATAAGAGAATCCTTAAACAAGATGATAGAGAACAACGTGAGAGAATACAAAAAGAAAACGAGGATTTTAAGAATGAACACTCTCAACCACCACCTCACTTCTCAGGAAAGAATGGATATATATACTATGTCCAAGCACAAGATAGTATCAAAGACTAAGTAAAACGATCAGATGGATTCCAACCAGGAGAAAAGCTAAAAATTATTAGCAAAAATCATAAAAAAACAAAGAGACCAAAACAAAACCTCAAGTCTCAAACAGATTCAAAAGAGAGTGTCGCAAGTGCAACGATAACGGTTGAACAAAAAACTCTGATGCAAGATTGCAAAAGAGAGATCAAAACTGCATGGTCTTCAATTAGAGGGAAAGTCGAGTCATCATGGCTAACTGTCTGTCCACACCTGGTAGAAACAAGGACTTCCCATGGTCAAAATTTAGCAAGGTCATGCACATCAGCTCTTCATACACACTACCTCGGGCATACCAAGCCTCAGGTCATTCCAGATCAACCTGATATGTTTTCATGCAGTTGGAAAAGGGTATCTAAGATTGTTTTCACATTCAAGATGGGAAAAGCACATGGTTGTCCACGCCTGGTATTTTCTACCCCTTCAACACACTAAAATGTTGCATTCTCATAAACACATGTCCACAGCTTCCCGAACTACATGCATTCCAAATATGGAGGCAATCTGACCATGTATGGTGACCTAACTAGCAGATTTTCATGAAAATGGGTAGTGGGAACAAATTTCAGGCACACAAGCCTATTAGCTTGTCCACACCTGGTCAAATGAGGGGTCTGGCATCATCAACTGACTGTGCCAATTGGAATTTGTTAAAATTGTACTATGTACTTGCCATATACTAAAACCTATCACTTTTTGACAATATTGTCTATGTTTTCAGACATTGAGCATATGCCATCAAAAGGGTGCATGATTGACCAGTCACCACAAAAGTTGTTTACACCTGGCTAGTAAGAGACCTTTTATTTATCCAAATGCCAGAATATTATGCAGAGGCAGGTAACTAGTAGATTTCACAGGATTACCAAGTTTGGTTGCTTTCTGAACACCTAAGATCAGTCTAACCACTTCCCAGACCCTGTCTAGGATCTAACAACTGAAAATCAATCCATCATGGCCAGCAGACTGTCCACGCCTAGTACAAAATGGGCCTTCTGCATGTTTGTTTGTTGCAGGCCTCTAACCAATTGATTTTCATTTACCTGACTAGCTACAGATCAACAAACCTTGGGTCAAAAGGATATATCTAGTATGTTTAACATGGCTATTGATATAGGCTCCATGCATAGATTAGCATATTACCTATCATTATCTCTTCAGATGTCCCTGCCTACTTATTTGAGGATACAGATGGAGTAAGTTAGGTATGGGGTCTGACAGTAGTGTGCAAGTCTACTTTGCAAGATAACAACGAAAACTACCTCAGAAGCAAAAATCTTGTTCACAACTACATGATTGATGGCTGAGCATACATCTAATGCCATTACATATTTTTATGAAAGCTGCCCATACAACAACCTACAAATACACAAAATCTCACATGCAACTTGCTAAAATTAAGGCATTCTTGAAGCTATTAAAGTCCTGCCCGGACACACTTGCACAAAATCTACAAACCATGACTTGGCCATGTTTACGCCTGGTAAATTGAAGCTGCTAACGAAGTTGGATGGATACAACATTTTGTACCATGCAACAATTCGATGGAGGCGGGACCCCACTTTATAAGGCCATAAAGCTCAATTTTGTATGTAATGGCCTATTTTTTGGCATCAATGATGGAAATTAACGTTTTTCAAGCTTAATTTATGGCCTTCTTTCACTTCCCACTTTTTGATTGATTTTGGTGATTTTTAGGCTGTTTTGGCTATTTTCACTAATTTTAGCTATCTTACTTAATTGTTTTGGTCATAAAAAGCTATTTTTGCATGTGAGTTGAGCTTATTATCATAAATTCTTCAATAACCAGCCATAAAAGTAGTCAACTTCTTCTGTTCACCCTACCTATGCATCTTTGCATAATTTTTGCCCTCATAAACTTGAATTCTTCCCTCTGCTGAGCCTAGAATCCTCGTAGTCCGTCGGCACAATATGCATGCCTGCATACTATGATTTTTGAATATTCTTGACCTACAGCCTCCATAGAGAAAATTGATTTCCTTCATCACTCTCCTCAGCCTTAAATAGCAAAACTACTTGCTAATTTGCATCAAATTACGGACCTGGTAAGCTGGTTAGCCGGATTTAACCTCTCTTTTGCATATTTACTCATAAAATTAAAAATTTCAATTAATTTCAATTAAATATTTGGGGCCGAACCTAAACCTAAATTGATTATCAATTCTCAACATATTTTCAGCCTTGCTTATGCTTTGCGATCTACTGTTACCTTTATTTTGATATTTTCTATAAATTTCTATGCAAAAAATATGTTTTTTTGGCCAAAAATTAAGTTGAATCGCATTAATTACTATGTTTTGATTTCAAATTCATGGCTGGTCATTACAGATTAATTATATGTAATTCACCTACATTTATATATTCTAATTATAATTACAATGTATAGCAAATATGGGGAGGTTATCCCAAAATTTTTCAAATTTTAGGAGAGCCTGTGAATTCACTAGAATTTTTAAATTCTACTCATACATGATCGAAATGACTCAAGATTTGGAATGACAGTCTGTTAAATATTCCACATAGGCATGCACAATCTTGTCCCTATCTAAGACCATTCACTGACTATTTTTAGCATTTTATGCTAAATCAGACTATTTTGCATAAATTCAGATAGGCTGCATAACACAAATGATGTGGGATGGTCCACAAGCCTACCAAATCTCATACCTATTGGACCCATATTGGACATTTCTTCCAAACCAAGTAGTTTCTACCCCTACTCAAGGAAAAATCTTGCATAATTTGGAGTGTCATGTCCAAAATCATTGAGCCCATGTTTACGAAGAAAAAAATTTGACTGTCTATTTTTAGATAGTATCATTTTTGGACCAAAACTCCGTCTGAAACTACTTCCTGCTTTGGAACTATCATTGTTTCCAAAAGACTTTCATTTCAAAACCCAACGTAAATAGTTTATTCCCAATTTACTTCCACACTCGTGGAAGAGTGTGAAACGTTTAGGCAAGGGGAGAGGTATCTTGTGAGTCTCCAGCTCTCAAGATTTTTGACTACCTTCAATCAAAAGGGTAAAGGGCCATAAGAACTTGCCACGAAAGTGGGAAAATTTTTAAATCTTATGTAGAATCCCTGTCTAAGTTTTGTGGGTTTTGGGGTACAAGACACTTTATGGGTTGCATCTCATTATCAATACTTTCTCACTATGATTGAAACAAGAAAATTGCTAACATAAACTGGTGAGTGTAGAAATCATGTCTGCCAAGACTTATAAAAGCTCTACGGCCAACTCAAAGCAACTATGAAGAAGAGGAGGCCAGAATTCCCTGATCTGTCTACCTTGGATGCTGAAGGAAGGGCTGTCAAACACAACTATTCAAAAACTTGGCTAGGTGTTGTGGGTGAAAATGGAGAGAGAGTCTAGGTGACTAATGAAATACAGTCCTGACCAGAAAAAATGAGTATTTGTGTTGTATTCTACTCAATTCTACAAGAGCCTGGAGTACAAGAGGAGCTGTGAGCCACAGGACTTGGTCATTTACCAAGCTCCTGGTCAAAAGATTATGATCCTATTCAGGTTTTGAAATTCCTCAACACTTACGATGCAGACTTGAATATGGGGATAGTGGAATTGGGAGGTCACACAGTGGAGATTTTGATTGATAGAGAACTTATCTTAAAAGCCCTCCAATTGCCAACTTCACTTCGATACATAAAACTCACAATAAAAATTTTGGATCTAAGCACGTACTTAAGAAATTGGCAAAGGTCAAATGCAGGAGTACCTCTTAACGTCATCACAAATCTAGTGCTTATTATAAAAGCAAGCTAAGCTCTATGCATGATTTTGCAAGTTAAGTAATAAGTACACACACAGACATAATAGAATTAATCCAAGACCACTGTACATGACATCGTCAACTCACCTGTTCCCATCCTCACAGTTCCCGCCGTCATGCAGATTGTCAGGTATGCTACTATTAGCCATTCAATCCCTGCCACTTCTTCTTCTTCTTCTTTCATGAGCTAATTAATCTGTGTGCACGACATTCCAGAGACACCCTTCATGGTTAGAGTTCAACGATGCAAGCCACGCAGTTGTCACTCAACGCTTCCCCTCACTGCACGTGTTTCAATCTCCATCTTGGAATGCAGAAAATCGGGTCCTTGCAAATTTGGGTCCCCAACAGGAACTTGACGAAATGTACCATCATGTTCATGACGAGCTGTGAAAGATTATCTACATGCTACGTGTGAATCCTCTCTAGTGTGTGTTACCCTATGTGTGTGTGAAGCACCTCTAAGTGCTTTAAAATAAAGCATGGCACGTGCACTGCCATGTTGCAAATGCCCCTAAAAAGGGTCTTTGTACTTCAATAAAATCAATGAACAACCACACTTACCCAAACCTTATCTTTTTAGGGTATTTCTCTTGTACTGTATTTCTATATCTACCTCTCTCATCCATGATCCATCTACACAAACACAACACCAAGTTTCTCATCGTGCACACACCCTCCATAGCTTTATTCTTCAAAAGAAGCTGTAGATGACTACTTATGGAACAATTTCTACTATACTAATAGATATGTTTATGCACTTATGTCACTCCATCTATTACATATCATATTTTTGGCTTGCCACATGGCAGGTAGGAGTGCCTGCCACATGGCGAGTAAAGAAATGCTTTATGCCCCTTCTTCAATGCCCTCTGCACCCTCTGCCCACATCAATGAGATGAGAAAACGAGGAGAAGATTTGTGGAAGATCACAACCATCATAATCCAAAGTGCCAATTCGTGGAAGAGTAGTAGCATCGCCATCTATTAGTGTTATTGTGAGATCACCATGAGTGTGAGATCCCCATGAGACCTCCATGAAAACTGCTAGAAGAGAATAGGGCCAACCAGCAGATATAGGAACCCTAGCCGGCTAAAATAGCCCTGGCCGTCCACACATGTCCGGACTCTCCTAAACCGTCGGCTACTGGTGTCCTGACATTGCTCCCCCCTTTTGGAAGAGTTTTTGTCCTCGAAAACAAACTTTAAGGTAGGAAATCAGGTCTTGAGAGTACTAACATCTTGCCAAGTTGAACCTTGTTCCGGTCTATCCTTCCACTTAACTAGATACTACTGTCTAATTTTGTGATGAGTTCACTTCTCTTGAAAATCCAAGATGCGCTCTGGCTCGTGTGGTACTACCGGAGTCTCAATTAAATCTACAAGAACACTTTTATCCACCCACCACATTTGCATCTTCACCTAGTTGTTTCTGTGCAGACGACTAACATGAAAAACTAGGTGAACCTTGGAATATTCTAGCAGAGCTAACTTGTAGGCAACTTCACCTACACACTTAAGTATTGTGAAAGGTCCACAATACCTAGGCAACAACTTTGGCACCTTTCCCATCTTCAAAGTTTCTACACTCGGGGGGGGGGGGGGGGGGGGGGGGGGGGACTTTGAGAAATACTTGGTCACATTTTTCAAATGTGACCACTCTATGGTCTTCATCTGCATAATGCTTGTAACGATCTAATTGGGTCGGCTTAACATTTTCCTTAGCGATTTTCTACATATCATGATGATCTTGTAGAAAATCTTTAACCTTTGGAATTCTTTCAATAGCTAACCCCACAGCTACTGGAGATCAAGGTTGAAACCCATACATAAGCATGAAAGGACTAAAGCCTATAGAGACATGCTTCACACTATTGTAGACAAATTCTAAAATTGGTAAGTAATCTTCCCAATTCATTTGCCGTTTACTCACATATGCCCTTAGCATATCCTCGAGTAATTGCTTGACCCTTTCTGTATGACCATCACTCTGAGGGTGGTCACAGCAGTGGTCATACTGAGAATTGTGTCCAACCTTTTGAACACTGCTCGCCAAAAGTGACTATTAAAATTTTGATCTCTTTCACTGACTATATTGGCTCTGGCAGCCCATAAAGTCGATAGATATTCTTAATGAAAAGCCAAGCTAACTCAGGCATTTTCACTGTGGTTTTAGTCGGAATAAACCGAGACATCTAGGTCAAGCTGTCCACTACAACCCAAATGGCATCATGACCTCTGCTAGTTGTAGGTAGACCTATAATAAAATCCATAGAGATGCTTTCCCACTTACCATCAGGGATCTCTAATGGTTGTAACAGCTTGCCTATCTTAAGACACTCAGCCTTATGGACGTGGCATTTTTGACAATGCAAAACATATTCTTGGATGTCCCTGTGTAGTCCAGGCCAATAGAATTGCCTTCTCACTAA